>NC_052360.1:40630996-40694048 GCF_009727055.1 Benincasa hispida | reverse complement strand
GTATTACCCCAGCTTGTTTCGGGATGCAAAAAGAGATGAGTTCCTCAGATTAACACAGGGAACGATGTCGGTGGCAGAATATGAGCAGAAATTTATAGAGTTATCACAGTATGCCCTGCTGATTCTGATCTTCAGTGGCAACCCAGACTAGTGGAAGCCATTTCAGGGGAACCAGTTGGCAGGGATCCAAGAAAAGGAAAACGAGACCCTCGACCGGTGCAGTTAGCCGATCAGAGATGCCACGAGCTGGTGAGTCGGTATTCAGCACAGACAGGAGACTGACATGCTCTAGTTATGGCAAGAGGCATTTTGGGGCATGCTATAGTGGTAGAGGTGCATGTTTCCAATGTGAACAAATAGGGCATTTTAAGAGGGACTGTCCCCAGATGAACAGGGACGTTCCAACAGCACAACAGCCGTCCTCCCAGACAGTTAACCAATCAAAGAGGGCTGGAAATCAAGGCGAAGGGTCAAGTGGTGCCAAGTAGAAGAATGTCGTAGGTCGACCCCAGTAGTAGGGGAGAGTGTATGCCGTGACACACCAGGAGGCAGCGGAGTCTCCAAATGTTATGACCAGTAATGTTATGTTATGTGGGCAGTCTACTTATGTTTTATTTGATCTTGGTGCCACACATTCATTTACATCTAGCATGTATGCATCTAGTATAGATAGGTTGTTTGAACCTATGCCTGAAGATTTATTTATCTTTGCCCCTTTGGGAGATGTGATAGTAGTAGATAGATGCTATAATCATTGTGAGATACTCATCAATGGTCAGAACTTCTATGCTGATTTACTTCCTTTAGAACTGTTGGAGTTTGATGTTATCCTGGGGATGGATTTTCTAAGTAAGTATCATGCTTCAGTAGACTGTTACAATAGGCAGGTAGTGCTCAGAAAATCAAATGGCCAAGATGCAATGCTAATAGGAAGTAAACGATTAGTCGCGGGGAATTTGATATCGACAGTGAAAGCTTGGAAGCTATTGAGCAAGGGATGTAAAGCCTATCTGGCTCATGTGATGGTTGCCCAAGGGAAAGAGTTGAACCCAAAAGATGTCCCAGTGGTGAATGAATTTCGGGATGTATTTCCTAAAGAACTATCGGGATTACCACCTGACAAGGAGGTAGAGTTTACTATTGACTTAGTTCCAGAAACAACTCCCATATCGTAGGCACCGTATAGAATGACGCCGACTGAGTTGAAAGAATTAAAGGTTCAGCTGCAAGAGTTAATTGATAAGGGATACATTCGACCTAGTGTATCGCCTTGGGGAGCTTCGGTATTGTTTATGAGGAAGAAAGACGGTACACTTAGATTGTGTATCGACTATAGGCAGCTGAATAAGGTAACGATTAAGAATAAATATTTGTTACCATGCATTGATGATTTGTTTGATCAGCTAAGAGGAGCCACAGTGTTTTCGAAGATAGACCTGAGATCGGGTTATCATCAACTGAAAGTGAGAGAAGCCGATATTCCTAAAACCGCATTTAAAACGAGATATGGACATTATGAATTCCTGGTAATGCCTTTCAGATTGACAAATTCCCCTACGGTATTCGTGGATCTCATGAACAGGATATTTCATCCCTACTTAGACCAGTTCGTGATAGTATTCATTGATGATATACTGGTGTATTCTGGTAGTAGGGAGGATCATATTACCCACCTGAGGATAGTATTGCAGACATTGCGAGATAGGCAGTTGTATGCTAAATTCAGTAAATGCGATTTTTGGTTAGATTGGGTAGTATTTCTTGGGCATGTGGTTTTAGCAAAGGGCATTAGTGTAGATACCCAGAAGACTGAAGCAATAGTTAATTGGGAACAACCCACAAGTTTCAGAAATACGCAGTTTCCTAGGTTGGCGGGTTATTATCGGATGTTTGTGGAGGGTTTCTCTAAGATAGCCCTTCCGTTGACGAACCTGACCAAGAAAGGCGTGAGGTTTGAATGGTCGTTGGAGTGTGAATATAGTTTCTAGGAGCTGAAACGGAAACTAGTATCAGCACCAGTGCTTACCTTGCCTATTCCAGGTAAGGAATTTGAGATTTATTGCGACATATCCCGACAAGGATTGGGATGTGTGCTGATGCAGGATGGGAAGTTGATTGCATATGCCTCTCGTCAACTTAAGAAACACGAGGGCATTTATCCCACGTAGGATCTGGAGTTAGCAGCAGTTGTTTTGGCTCTGAAGTTGTGGAGACATTACCTATTTAGAGAGCGCTGCAGGATATTTACAGATCACAAAAGCTTAAAATATATCTTTGATCAAAAGAAATTGAATCTAAGACAACGAAGATGGATTGAATTGATTAAATATTACGACTGTTCCATTGAGTACCACCCTGGTAAGGCTAATGTTGTGGTAGATGCACTCGCGACCCAAGGCCATTATTGGTTCAATAAGAGGAATGCTATTGCAGGAGTTCAGGAATTCCAGAACCGCCTTATTAGTGGAACCGTCAGGAGGAATGATAGCTACTTTTCAGATAAGACCGACCTTAGTAAAAAACCTTAAGCGGGATTAGTTGGAAGACCCTGATTTTCAGAAGATTGCTGATGATGTGAGTAAGGGCATCAGGGTTGACTTTCAACTAGGAATAGACAGTGTACTAGAAAATGAAGGGAGAATGTGTGTGCCTAACAAGCTACAGCTTAAACAAGCCATTCGAGAGGAAGCACATATTTTCGCTTATGTCATGCATCCAAGTAGCACCAAGATGTATAAAACTTTGAAGAAGTCTTACTGGTGGCCTGGGATGAAGAGAGACATAGCAGAATATGTGAACCGATGTATAGTCTATCACAAGTAAAACCTGAGAGACAAAGACCAATAGGATTGCTCAATCCACTTCCAGTGCCTGAGTGGAAGTGGGAGCATGTGACAATGGACTTTCTATTTGGTTTGCCTAAGACACCCTCAGGATCTGATGGCATTTGGGTAATAGTCGATAGACTAACTAAGACGGCCAAGTTCATACCAGTAAAAGTTACTTTTACACTAAACCGTCTAGCTAAGATTTATGTGGATAGGATAATCAGTCAATATGGAGCCCCAGTGTCGATAGTTTCAGATCGAGACTCGAGGTTCACTTCAAAATTTTGGCCTTGTTTACAGAAGGCTATAGGCACTAAATTGCATTTCAGTACAACTTTTCATCCGCAAACAAATGGACAGTCGAAAGAACTATACAGACACTGGAAGATATGTTAAGAGCTTGTGTACTACAATTCAAAGGAAGTTGGGATACACACTTATCATTGATTGAGTTTGCCTACAACAATAGCTACCATTCTAGAATCGGAATGGCTCCCTATGAAGCATTATACGGCTGACCTTGCAGGACTTCAGTATGCTGGAACGAAGTCGGAGAACGACAATTACTGGTTCCAGAATTAGTTCAACAAACAATAGAGAATGTGAAACTTATCAGGGATAATCTTAAGGCGGCTCGCGATAGACAGAAGAGCTACGCCGATAAACAAAGAAGAGAACTAGAATTTGAAGTCGGAGAACGGGTATTTCTCTGGCTATCCCCATGGAAAGAAATTCTCCGGTTTGGGAGAAAAGGGAAGTTAAGTCCACGATACATCAGACCATATGAAATTGTGAAATGAGTTGGTCCAGTAGCTTATAGGTTGCAATTGCCGATGGAGCTAACTCGTATACACGACGTATTTCATGTGTTGATGCTAAAGAAATACGTGCCTGATCCTATGCACATACTAGCAACACAATCGGTATAGCTCAAAGAAGATTTGTCTTACGAGGAAGAGGCCATCGAGATTTTGGACATGAAAGATCAGGTACTCAGAAATAAGATGATTCCTTTGGTGAAGGTGTTATGACGTAATCATGGGATCGAGGAAGCAGCCTGGGAACCTGAAGAGCAAATGACGAAGAGATACCCTCAACTTTTCAAATGACATATCAGGTAAATTTCGAATTTCTTTTAAGGGGGAGATGATTGTAAACCCCGAACTTAGGTTCCCTAGATAAGCATGTTTGGCCAAAGGGATGTTATATTACATATTTATTAAGTAGAAATTTATGTTGTTTGTAGGGATTATAAAGGAAGGGAAGGAAAATATATTAAATGAAGAAACTCAATCATTAGTCTGGCTGGAGGCACTAAGTGTGGAATGACGTGGCAATCTACTCATTGAACTCAAGAAGCGGTAGAAAGATTAAAAGAGAAGTGAAACTTCAAAAGCATGGTTTCGGCAATTGACAAGAGCAAATTTAGCGAATTCGGTGCCATTTGAAAGCTGGAAGAATCTAGTTTTCAAGGTTGTCCTACTGAAGAAATATTTCAAGAGGAGAAGAACAAAAGTGGAAAATTTGCAAAAGAGGCAGAACCATGGATTAATCAGGGCTCGAGGTGAAGTTTGCAAGTTTCAAGCCAAACTATAAGGAATTTGGGCTGAAATTTTAAGGTAAGGAAGTTTGTCAAATCTAAACATGTTTGTAGAAGGAAGTTTCTTGAAAAGAGCTCTAGATTTTGAGTTATGAATTTTTGACTTTATAACAGGGAATTGGTGCATAAGCAGACAGCTGCTTGTGAAGAACAAGCAAGTAGTTCATCGTGGAGAATTATAGCGAGAGTTGGGCATGAGGATCTCGCTTATAAAGAAAATCTCACTGATTTTATAAGGAGGATCTCGCTAGCATCGCTCTAGAGGATCTCGCTAGCATTGCTCAGGGGGATATCGCCAGCATCACTCAGGGGATCTAAGTAGTTCCTTTAATAAATGAATTATTTGAGGTATTTTACTAGGAATTCTAAGTAGTTTAATCGAGAATTATATCTTTTCAGGCCAAGAAGAGCTAGGGGAAGCGTATAAACCAATAAGAGCCTGACGAACTGTGAGTGACTAAGTAAACTTAAGGTTTCCAATACTCATGCATATATAATCAAGTAAAGCACAGTGACATTAATGATGTATTTATACTTCTTCAAGTAACAAATGGTTGGAGAATAACTTAATGCATGTTTCTCGGCTTGTATATGTGTAACACAGGCCAAGGTATGTCATGTAACCATTACAAAAGCTATGTTTCTGATTTTGATATATGCTTTCTAGAGGAAGGTTATGAGAGAGTGAGTTCTTGTGTAAATGAGTGGCAATGGAACAACTCTTGTGTAAATACTAGGCAATGGAACTTAATTTAATGTTACAAAATATACATTTGATACCGAAGGACGTTGAGAAGGTATCTAACCAATTTGATACCGAAGGACATTTGAGAAGGTATCTGGCCAATTTGATACCGAAGGACATTTGAGAAGGTATCTAGCCAATTTGATACCGAAGGACATATGAGAAGGTATCATAGTAGCTCGATACTGAAGGACAAATTTGAGAAGGTATCTGAGCGGAAGTACCTAAAATATGATGGTACTTAGTGTGGCCACATGTACGTAGGCAGTTATGAATGAGAGACCAGAGTATGGGTCTCTTGGTCGGTAATAAACATTTGGGAGCTAGAGCGTTTAGGCTCGTTCTCAACTAAGGAATAATAATGTTTAATGATGTCTGAGAATGGTTTACAACTACATTTAGAGACAATTGCTTAAGTTTACTCATTGGTATATTTACATGTTTATAGTGATGCTACGCTTGTTGCTTTATGATTCTATAGTCACTCACTGAGCTTCTAGCTCACAGAATTTATGTGTTTTCCCTTCTCAGGTAGCAGTCAGTTTCCTCAA
Source organism: Benincasa hispida (assembly GCF_009727055.1). Classification (NCBI taxonomy): domain Eukaryota; kingdom Viridiplantae; phylum Streptophyta; class Magnoliopsida; order Cucurbitales; family Cucurbitaceae; genus Benincasa; species Benincasa hispida. Next base: position 40,688,324 of record NC_052360.1, on the reverse strand, counting down.
GGTTTATCCTACTGCTGCTTGCCACCAAAAGACTCGGCTTATTAAAAAACTTAGGTTGATGATCTGTTTATGTACACATGTTTTGTGAGGGACTAGGGCTTCTGTAGGAATGTTTGGGCCACCTGTGAATATTTTTCTATAAAAGTAATGTCTTGGCTGTATGCATGTATTTATGTAATCTTTGTAGAACCTTAAGGGATGTTAGCTGTTTGCATATATTAATAATGAGCTGAATAGGTTGGTATTTATATTAGAAGGCTTGGGTGGTGAGTGTTGGCAGTAGGCTAGTAACTACCACGGTCATATCCTCTTCCAGAATAAAAGGGTAATCTGGGAGGGGCTGTGATATATGATCAGGTCCCCTTTTATATGGGGAAATGTGCTAAGTCCATTGCACAATCCAAATGGCATACGACGAAAGGCGAACGTACCATATGGGCATGTAAATGTTGTCTTTTCCTAATCTTCTAGTGCGATCATAATTTAGTTGTATCCTGCATAGCCATCCAGAAAGCAAAAATAGTCATTCCCCGCCAATCTATCCAGCATTTTATCAATGAAAGATAAGAGGAAGTGATCTTTTTTTGTCGCAGCGTTGAGTTTCCAGTAATCCATGCAGATTCTCCAACCGGTAACTGAACACATTGGTATTAGTTTTTTGTTTTCATTGGGAACGACTGTCATTCCCCCTTTCATGGCACATACTACACTGAGCTGACCCACGTTCTATCTGAAATGGGGTAGATAATTCTAGCATCCAGCCATTTAATGATTTCCTTTTTTACCACTTCTTTCATCGCAGGGTACAACCTGTTTTAAGGTTCAACAGAGCCCTTCTATCCCTCTTCTAATCTAAATCTGTACATGCGATAGGATGGACTTATTCCCTTAATATCAGCAAGGGTCCACCCTATAGCTTTGTTGTACTTTTTTAACACCTCAAGAAGGGCTGCTTCTCTTTCTTTGGTAAGTGTGGATGATATGATGACTGGCAAAGTTTTATTTTGTCCCAAGAAAGCATATTTCAAATGAGCCAGTAACACCTTCAGTTCCAGGACTGAAGGTTGTTCCAGAGAAGTTTTACTCAATCCTTTTTCTTTCTCCATATTCAGCAGTTCACAAATTTTCTGTATCACGGTCAACGCATTACATGATTTGATTGCGGTATGGGCCTTCTCCTCTGATTCTTCATTTGTTCTACAATCCCAACTTCAGGGCCATTCCTCATCCACATCACATGAGTGTGCTTCATCTGGGTAGCTCATTGCCTTAATGATGTTGAACTTCAGCTTTTGACTGTTGACATTCATTGCAATCTTTCGTTTGTGCACATCGATCTGAGCTCTCCCAGTAGAGAGAAATGGTCATCCCAAGATAATAGGGACATCTTTATCAGCTTCATAGTCGAGTATGATGAAGTCTACAGGAAGGATGAATTTATCAACCTTGACCAACACATCTTCCAACTTTCCTTGCAGATGAACAAGCAATCGGTCTGCTAATTGGAGGGCTACTGATATCATGAGTTCTCCGATCTCCAATTGTTTAAAAATTGACAGAGGCATTAGGTTTATGCTTTCCCCTAGATTGCATAGTGCATGCCCAATATAAATTCCTCAGATTGAGCAAGGTATTGTAAAACAAGGTACTGTAAAACTTATAGGATCTCTCATTTTTGGAGGAATGATCTTGTTGCTGACCTATGTTAGAGCCACCATCTCGTACTTCCCTATGATTCTTTCCTTTGTTATAATATCTTTCAAGAACTTAGCATACATGGGCATTCGCTCTATTGCTTCAATGAAAGGGATGTTAATATTCAGTTGTTTCAATATTTCCAAAAAGCGTTGGTATTGATTTTCATCGCTTTTCTTCTTTTTCAGCCTTTGTAAAAATTGAGGTGGTTGCACTTCTTGCGTTGTTGTTACTTGCCTTTGTCTCTCATATGGTGAGGAATTTCAATAGTGTTGGGAAGTGCTCCTTGTTATCTATTCTTCAATTTGCTTATAATCTGGCCTATTTGTACTTCAAGATTACAAATGAATGTTGCTTCATTGTGAAGAACAGTTTCATTCTTTTGAATGTATTCCTTCAATAAATTTTCTAATGAAGAGGATGAGGATTACTGAGATGAATTGTTTGTCTACTGAAATTTGTTTGGTCTTTGTTGAAATCCTAGTGGTCCATCTGTATGAGCATTGTTAGTATTGACTTGTGCTTATTGCCAATTACCACCCCAAGAGAAATACGGATGGTTTCTTTAGCCAGGATTGTATGTGTTAGAGAAAGGATTATTTTTAATGAAATAGACAGATTGAGGATTGCATGGGCATTCCTCAAAGTAGTGAGGTTTTCCGCAAAGGACATAATTTCCATTATTCATTTGAGCAATCGCATTCACTTGCCTGCCTTTTGCACTGGTCTTTGTCATGCTCATCATTTGCAACAAGTTTGTCGTCGCATTAACTTGTGTCTGTAGAGTTGCGATAGCATCGTTATTCTGGGTACTATTGGTTCTGGACCCATATTCCATTTCCTGCCAGTCTTTGTGATTCTTTGAGATTCGATCAAATATATTCTTGGCCTCAATGTAAGTTTTGTCTAGAAGTCCACCTACCGCCGCAGCATTCACAGTGGTTTTCAATCCTGAATTCAAGCCATGATAAAAGATTTCCATTTGGAGACGATTAGGGAGTCCATTATGCGGACAGTCCCTAACTAGTCTTTTGAATCTTGCCCACACATCCTTGAGCGTTTCTGATTCTCCCTACTAAAAGTTTCTAATTAATTTTCTTCTCTTTGTATTTTCCATATGTGGGAAGTACTTTTTCATAGACTTCTCTACCACTTGTTCCCATGAATTTATCTCCCCTGGGTCAAGCAAGTACACCTATTTTATAGCATCGTCGCATAGTCAAAATGGAAATAGTGTAAGTCGTACTTTCTCTGGTGTGATGTTTGGAAATAAAAAGGTGTTGCAGTGAGCATGGGGATCCTCACCATGTCTTCCCCTAAATTGCTCGGTCGCTTGAATCATTTAAAGCATTACGAGCTTCATTTCAAATTTTGTTCCATCCAAGGCTGGTCGCATGATTCCTGGAGAGAAATCATACAAGTTGGGTGACGCATAGTCCCTAATAGATCTATTGCGATCATTTGCCAACAAAATTGGGTTGGTAATTGCTTCAGTGTGATTATTTTCTTCTCGTAGTTGCTCTAGGTGGTTCTATTGTTCGGCCATCCTACGAGCTATGTTTCGCCTTCTTCTTTGGTTGGTTCTCTATCTTCTATGAAAAGTTCTCTCTTTTTCTGTGTCGTATACAAGCTCGGGAGTATGGAAAGTTAAGGTCTTCAAAGATCAATAAAAATAGCTTTAGCACACTTAGTTACCGCAATCCCCGACAACGGCATAAAAAAATTTATGTGTTCTGTACATGCAATGAAATAATAATGCTTATGAGATTTAACGCTTAGTTTTATTTAGTCAAACCCAAGTGCAAATTTGACCAAAGTTCCTTGTGAGTCCAAGGTCGAACGCAGGGATTTCTTGGAAGCACACGATGAAACTAAAAATATGATCTTAGCATGAGTTAAAATGTTCAAAGGAGTGATCAAATAAGCAAACTTAAACCTAAATATGCGATGGGGATTGTGTTTAAAATGAAGCAATGCGAGTTGGATAACAGTTATTCAATAGGAGGAAGAATTTTTACTAACATTTTCTAAACAACTAAATGAAATATGCGATCAAGCTATACACTCAATGTTACGACCAACACTTCTCAGTGTTCTTTGCCACATTGTCTTACCTCTAAGATGCATGTGATAGGTGTAATATGCAGAGAGTGTACTTATTTCTAAGGAACGTTTTCTCTCGTTTTATGAGGTCTTAATCTAAATTCTTTCAAACTTAGATTAGCTTTACTTAGAACAATTGCTCAATTGATTCAAGCAACAAATATAAGCATGCATAAAACAAGTTGATCGCATGATTCCTCCAATTATTTAGTCATTAGCTACAATCGTCTCAACCCATGAAGCGATTTAGCTATGCATGATATTAGTGAAAAAGATAGACAAGATCTATAATAAACATTTATTCGTACTGCAATTCTGAATTTGTCAATACAAAAAATACAATACAAATACACAAACAAAGAGAAAGGGTCAGAGAGTCAAGCCATGGTTCACAATGTCTTGCTTCCTCCGGCTTGTTTTACAGCTACTTCACTTAGATTATTGAATAGTATTATCTTCTTCTTTCCTTACAATCTAAGCTCTCAACAAGGAGTTTCTATGGAAAATTGATAGGGGTTTCTAGCAGAATCGCTTCCCAGGGTATTCTTCTCGTCTCCCACAATGTATCCCTCGATATATGTCACGTTGTATATTATTATTTTTCTTCATGGTATTCGTATGGGTATTTATAGGCATTCGCGAGCATTTCTTTTCTCAAGCTCATGATTGCGTTGATGGAGTGCATTAAATTCCATATCCTGTCACACCGTCTACAACGTGTCAGTGGTTCATAGAATCTTTAACAAAGTTTTCCTGTCGGTCCCCAACGTAACTTGTGATGTGACACCCACCGCCCATGTCATGTCATGCCTCAACGCTTGCAGCTTATGCGATCTTCTTTCCTTTCCTTCTTAGGAAACTTCTTGCTTTCAACGCATTAGTGGTTATGCGATCACGCGATCATCAAACTGTTGAAGGATATACTGCACAGAAGTAACGAAATTAGTCTAGAATTTAAATATGTTATGAGTTATAAGTATGTGATCGCATGCTTCACTTTTTGTATAGATTTATTGGTAAAAATTATCTAAATTTCATACCTTTTCCTTATTATTTTAAATGAAAGAGATATAATAACTTTTATTTTTACAAGTTATCACCCATAGTTGCACTCCCCTCACTATAGATATATTATGTGTCCATTTGATATAACCATCATCAATAAGTTGATTATTCACAGGTTGTTCATAACCTCAGCTAGGTCAAATACTGAAATACCCTTGAGTTACATCTTTTCTCCTTATGTACCACTGTCCCTCTAAGAACAATTGATTTAGGATCATAATCACTAAATCCATTCCCTCACACGCCAACGAGAGGTTGGGATCCCTTATTCAAGACCCGGGATCAGCCCTTAAGAAAATAACCTTTCTACTATCCCTAAGATGGGTAGGAGTGAATTCCATCTTACAAATTCTATGTCCCCATCCATCTACTCGGTCTTATCCCTGAAATGGGTGGCATATTAAGTAGCGACGTTGAGCTTACCCTCACTTATGTAGATCGAGGGACAATCGCGAATAAATAGGAGTTCATAGATAGCTCAGGATTTAGATCAACTGATCTAGGTCATCAAAAAGTGAAATTAATCAGTATTAACTGTAATTGGTGTTAATACGTAACAGTGATTATTTCATGGTCTGTCTTACACAGTCTCATCGTGTAGAACACCCCCGCTCACATGTCACTACATGAACGAACTGATCACATCGTTTACAACACTTTACAACATTTGTAACAATCATAAAGCGGGTCGTATTCAATAGTATCTCCAGAAATAGGTACCAACCTAATCCAAGTACTATAAACTGTTTAGGCTATTTTGCTTGAACTTGATCAAGTTTATATCTCCATATAAAATCCAAGTATTCATGACAATAGCTAAGGGTTTGTAGTTTATTGGATTTAGAGTTATTAAACCATCAACAACACTTGTCTGTGTTTACTATTTACAAAACTACAAGTTTTAGGACATACAACCCAACAAAATCATCATTTAAACACATTAAACCCGAAAATGTACCCGAGCTAAGCTATGTAAGATGACACATTTCAAGTGTTATCAATATTTAATAAGGTCATTGCACTGGATAGCATTTTTAAGGCTAATAAGTAAGTATATAAGAACATTTTTAAATAATTGCAAATATAGAAAAATCAATTAGTGATCGACTCCATTATTGATAGACTTCTATCAGTGATATAGTCTATCACTTATAGACTTTGAGAGCTGAATCTAAATTTTGCAATTCTGAATTCTTTATTGTCATTATTATTTTTGTATTGTGCAATATCTGATAATACTTTAGGTCTGATTCCTATAGTCGCAAATTCCCCTGTTTGGTGTGTGTTTGTGTAAGTCAAATATTGAAAACTAAAAACATGCATAACTTTTAAAACATTGTTTTTTTTTTCTTTTTTTTGAGAAAAAACTAAGAATATAAGTATTTATTCAAGACTGTGAAAAATAGTAGAATGAAATATTAGAGAAAACAAGCATAAATTTTAAAAGACATAAGACTATTAATATATTTTCTACACCATGTTGAGCGGAAGCCATAAAAGAGGAAAGCATATCGAGCGGAAGTACCATCTCATCAGGGAGATTGTACACAGAGGAGACGTAATTGTCACGCATAGCTTCACAAGATAACTTAGCTAATCCATTTACAAAGGCCCTCCTGGCTAAAGTGTTTGAGGGTCACCTAGTAGGACTAGGTCTACGAGATATTCATTACAAGGGCAAGTCGGAGAATTTATGGGTATTAAAATGCCCTAGTTTATTGTATTTGTACATTTTGTTCTCGTCGTGTAAACTCAACATTGTATATATTTGTATATGTTGATCCACTGGAGTTTTACTCCAAGTGGGAGTATTTTCGGATTTTATGTCCTAAAATTCACAGTTTGTAAAAAGATAATAATATTCTATAGTCAATAAACTTGTTATTGATTTTATAAATTGCATGCATAAATGTTTAAATCTAATAAACTAAGATCCATGGCCATTATATGAATACTTGAACTTTATGTAGAGACATAAAGTTGGATCAAGTTCGAGTAAATAGCAAAAACGATCTATAATACATGATTAAGGTTGGGTACCTTATTCTGGTAACACTATTGGATGCGGCCTACTCTGTAGTTGTTACAAATTGTTGTAAAGTTACTACAAACGACGTGATCCAGATTCGTTCATGTATTTAACATGAGGAGTGAGGGTGTCCTATGCAATGAGTTTGCATAAGATCGGACTAAGAAATAAGTCACTCTTACTTTATAACAGTGTTTACTATATAAGACTGACTATTTCACTTAGATGACCTAGGTAAATCGATCTTAATCCTAAGCTAACTATGAACTCCTGTTTATTCAGGATTATCCTTAGATTTGCATAGTGAGGGTTGGCTCAACAGCGCTAGCTCAATAAGCTTCCCATTTCAGGGGTAAGACCGAAGAGATAGTTGGGGACATAGGGTACAAGACGGAATTCACGTCTACCCAATTTAGGGATAGGAGAAAGGTTGTTCTCTCAAGTACCAAATCCAAGTCTTGAACGAGGGGCCCCACCCTCTCACTGGGCTGAGAGAGATTTGGTTTAGTGACTGGATCACAAACCAGTTGTTCATTAGAGGATCAGTAGGAACTTAAGAAGCAAGACGTAATCTCAAGGGTAAAATAGACATTTGACCGAGCCGTTATTACGAACAACCTATGAAGGGTCTACTTACTAATTATGGTTAAATCATGTGGACATAATATATCTACAGTGAAGGGAGTTCAACTACGGGCTTTAGTGGAGTGACCCATTAGTTAACGAATGGGAATTAATTCGGTATAGTGAGTTTAGTCAATTAATCTCAAATCGTTGGAGCCCTTGATCTGTAGGTCTGCCAGGTTCCCCTACTAGCTCATAAATGGATTAGCTTTAGAATAGCGTGATAAATTAATTTGAAACGTTCAAATTTGAACTAAGGGAATTAGTAATTTTATGAGATATAATTACATGTTTTGTTTTAAGAATTAAACAGAATAGGAGAATTAATATTTAAATATGAATTAAATATATGAAGGTGGATTTGTGTAAAATTAATTTAATATTTGATATTAAATTAATAAGAAATTATTAAATTGTTAAAATAATTATTATTAATTTTATTTTTAAAAAATTAATTTATGAAAAATTAATTTTGCAAAACTAATAATATTTTCATTTTTTTGAAATAAAATTGATTTTTAAATCATTTATGAAATTGAAAAGTTAGAAAAATAACACAAAATGGAAATTTGGTTTTTTCCATTTTCAACTAACTCACACCAAACCCACTTAATTTGACTTCAATAACTCCAAGCATGAGCTACATCTCATGCAGCCATCTTCTTTGCATGAAAGACCTGCAATAAATAAAGAAGATTGGAATGGAATTAAGGCAAGCATATATAGAGTTTTTGCTGAAAAATTCGAGTTGAAGAAGTTATTCTTCAAGTGGATTGTAGCAATGAGTTCTTCTCCAAGTTCCCTTCATTCAGGCTTATTTTGAGTCCCACAACTCAATCTAAAGTTCCAAGAGAATAGTGAGGAAGATCTTGAGGTGGTCTACAACAAGATTTGGAGAAGTTTGCAGCTGAGAATCAAGATTTCAAGAAGTTCTACAAAGGTATGGCTTGAAACTCTCTTGTTATAGTATGAGCATGCTTTAGTTACTGTCAAAATTAATGAATTAGAATGCTTATTGATCCTTGTTACTTCTACTGCTTGCTGATATACTCCATCAATTGGTATCAGAGCATCTTTTAAGCATTCAATTTGGTTTAATTTTGGTGCGATGGGTGTTTTTCATGAGTTATATAAAAATGGTTAACTGATATGGTTTTCTGAGATTTGACATTTAATTTCTCTTTGATTTCTTGATTAAAGTTGTAATATTGGCTCTTGATTGATGAGCTTATATGTGTTCTCAAAAGGCTATAATTTATTTGGAGATATTAGAGTTGAAATTAAGATGTAATTGAAGAAACAAGTGAAGAAGGCCGAGCTGTGGATTCCAGTTTTTCCAGCCTCTGCTCAAATATCGTCGTTGAGGTATAAATGCTAGACGATTGTATAGCTACAGGCGCTGGGCGTTGAAGTTTTTTGTGCTAGATGATCGTGTAGCTACAGGCACTGAACGATGTGAAGAGGTGCTATACGATAGCCCTACATGATCGTGTAGCTTTGTGCGNATGATCGTGTAGCTACAGGCACTGAACGATGTGAAGAGGTGCTATACGATAGCCCTACATGATCGTGTAGCTTTGTGCGGCGTTGAACAATGAGAAAAGCCACTATACGATAGCACTACACGAAGCTTTGTGTGGCGCTGAATGATAACGGGCAGAAATGCATGTTATCATAGTGCTAAGTTCTTAAAAAATGTTGGATTGCGTTGATGAAATATGAGTAATTTGAGTCCATTAAGCATCGTTTTCGTAATATTGTGGTTGCATACGTTCAGCGATTAGAACAGTTGATTTTTATATTTTTGTGCAGAATATGTGTTAACGCAATGCAAAGATTGCGATCATAGGAATTCATTGGTCGAGCGCAACTTCACCGCAAGACTTTGCGTTGATTGTGCTCACAAACATTTGCCCGAGAAGGATCACTGCAACTTGGTCAGCAAAACATGGTGGGCGCATCTGAGTGAAAGGATAATTAAGAGCAATAGGACAGAAAGCTAATGACAGTCGAATCCAAATTAAGTTAACAGCCGATAACGGTCACAAAGTACATTCAACTTTATCAGTGACAATTATCCGGTGCATCAGTCAGGAATTAAAGTTGTTCCATCTGTACAACCAGGAGAGAAAGGCCTTCTTTCACCATGGATGCTCTATAATACCAAGGGCATTCTTCAGAGAAAGGGTTAACCTGTTGATTAGTTCACCGTTTAGTTCACGCTTCTGTTCATAGTTTCCTTTCCATTTTAAGGCGGAGCAAGAGAAGAGTGGTGGTGCTGGAGATCACTCATGGAAACTCAAGAGAGAACCTTGGGGCGTAAGAGCAGAGAGCGAGCCGACTCTCGCGAGAGTGAGATTATATTTTGAGCACGAGTAGAAATAATGTAAACACCTGGCAACAAGAGACTGCTACCAGGCTCTTTATTCTATACTTGCATTGTTATTTTGTACTTCATCTTCATACTTATACAATGGAAGTTCTATTTCTACATCTGTTCACTCTCTTAATATGCATGAGTAGCTAAACTAGTCGAATGGGTTGAAAAGAACTAAGCTAACATGACCTAGGAAGTTCTTTGCTTGCAATTGTCTTGTTTTATGTTGTGCAAAATACCCTTTAGAGTTACTTGAGAGATAGTCAAAAGAAAGAACCTAATGTCTCGAGAGAGCTAGGTTAGAATCTGGACTCAAGAGAGCAAGATTAGAACTGCATAAACAAGAGATAGAGATTTAGAGATAAGCTCTGTTTGTCAACCCACATCGCATGCATCCTAGAGATGGGAATGATATTATGTGGCTGAATATTTGTGTGGATGTCATGTTGTCATCGCATAAATAGAAATAGAGGTTTATGTGTAGACCCTATAGACTTGTCGCATATATCGCATGCGTTCTAGCCTTAGAAGCTGTGGTATTCGCACCAAGAGGTGGTTTACTGTTGTATGCATGTTGCATGATCGCATAACATGAACGCATTCTAGGGAGTGTTAGCTGAAACCCTTCTCAACCCGTTCACCGCATATTCATCGCATCTCCCGTTTACCAACTCTTTTCAAACTCCACCGCATTTATTTACTTTTCATCAACGCAAACAACAACCAGCACCTTATTTATTTATCTGGTTACCACAAAGTCTTTATAAAAATTACCAATGCAATCTGTTTTCACAAGTCCCTGTGTTCGACCCTGGACTTACCAGGAAACTCAAAGGAATTTATACTTGAATTCCGCTAGAGAAACTTGAGTGCATAATGCAATTCCATCAACGCATAGCATCCACATTTCCACTTTATAAATATAAGCCATCACTGAACGATGAGAAGAGGCGCTATACGATAGCACTACATTATCATGTAGCTTTGTCCGGCGTTCGACGATGGCGATACACGATAGTTGAAGATGCTAGGCGATCGTGTAGCTTTGTCTGGCACTAGACGATGGCAATACACAATAGCTAGAAGACGCAAGGCAACGACGCTACACGATCAGGCAGGCACTAGACGATCGCGCTAGACAATGTCGTCAGCGCTACACGATAAGCCTCAACGAGATTTCGAGCATAGAGCGAGAGTAGCCGGTTTGAACGGTTTTCTTGAGGTCCTATCCGAGTCAGCCTCAAAAGGATTTTGGCGGTCCAGTTTGAGCTATTCTGGTTGGGATCAAGCTGTTTGGGTTCGGTTTGGAGCGATTCGAGAGGTCTAGAAGCGGTTTTGAAGTTGTTACTTGCTGTTTTGTAATAATTAGGCTTTTGTTTGCTTCTTTATACCAAAACTAAAACCATATCAGTTTATGTTTAATTATTTATGCATTTGATGTATGTTATAATTAAATAAATCTTGTATGAGCATATAGTATGTCATTTAGATTTAAAATCCCACCATAGGAAGCATGTTACATGCATTGAAAGTATGTTATAAAATGTTATAATATATAGTATGCATGTCGCCCAACTAGCTCGTAAATGGATTAACTTTAGAGTAGCGTGATAAGTTAATTTGAAATGTTCAAATTAGAATTAAGGGAATTAGTAATTTTATGAGATATAATTACATGTTTAGTTTTAAGAATTAAACGGAATAAGAGAATTAATATTTATATATGATTTAAATATATGAAGGTAGATTTGTGTAAAATTAATTTAATATTTGATATTAAATTAATTAGAATTAATTAAATTTTAAATAATTATTTATTAATTTTATTTAAAAATAATTTATGAAATTAATTTTGTAAAATTAATAATATTTTCAATTTTTTTAAATCATTTATGAAATTGAAAAGTTGGAAAAATAACACAAAATGGAAATTTGGTTTTTTCCATTAATACCTTCAACTAGCTCACACCAAACCCATTTAATTTTGCTTCAATAACTCCAAGCATGAGCTGCATCTCATGTAGCCATCTTCTTTGCATGACAGACTTGTAATAAATAAAGAAGATTGGAGTGGAATTGAGGCATGCATATATAGAGTTTTTGCTGAAAAATTTGGGTTGAAGAAGTTGTTCTTCAAGTAGGTTGTAGCAATAAGTTCTTCTCCAATTTTCCTTCATTCAAGCTTATTTTGAGTCCCACAACTCAATCTAAAGTTCCAAGAGAATAGTGGGGAAGATCTTGAGGTGGTCTACAACAAGATTTGGAGAAGTTTGCAACTGAGAATCAAGATTTCAAGAAGTTCTACAAAGGTATGGCCTGAAACTCTCTTGTTATAGTATGAGCATGCTTTAGTTATTGCCAAAATTAATGAATTAGAGTGCTCATCGATCCTTGTTGCTTTCGCTACTTGCTGATATACTCCATCGAAGGCGTCAGCGACAGATATGCGATAGGCTATGCGCAAGATCGTTGAAAGCGGGATCGTTGAGAGCAAGATCATTGAGAGTGAGATCGTTGAGAGCAAGATCGTTGAGAGCGAGATTGTTGAGAGCAAGATATCACTAAACGATTGAGCTACACGATGGGGCATAAGTGCTATGTAATGGGATGCAGGCACTAGATGATTACAGCGAGAGACAGTGAGAGGGCTGAATGTTAAGCAACAGCAAGAGATTCATTAGACGATGGAGCTAAGTGATGAAGTACAAGAGTTGCACGATGGACTAAACGATGGAACGGTGCTGAGGCTTGCATTACACAAGCCTGATGAGCTCATTCGGACAAATGGCTATACCGAGAGAAGGTTAAAACTTGAGTTAGTAGAAGCTGGACGAATAAAGTTTCATGCAAAGGAAGTCTTATGTATGAGGAAGACAACCCAAGCAGGTGAGTGGCATAAGAGTAGGTGAATGTCAAGGAAGTAGGTGGTGGCAAAGCATGGTGCAAACACTCCAAAGTAGGTCTCTTATACACATCTAGATGTGTATAAGAGACAGGAGTAGGTGAATGTCAAGGAAGTAGGTGGTGGCAAAGCATGGTGCAAACACTCCAAAGTAGGAGGTGTCTTGCGTTGAGGCTTATTAAAGATGAGAAGGATCGGTTCCTTTGGCCTATAAATTTCCACCACAAGATGTGTCTTTAATTCATAAGCCAAATCCTCTTCAAAGGGCATAAGCAAGAGTGTTAGGAGGAAGATTTGAAGAAGACTGTGCGTTGGTCATGAAGGGCATGTGTTGGTAGCAAGAGATGGCTAGGAGAGGTATCGTTGGACAAAACTAAGGAGTTAATATTAGAGTAGCGCAGTGGAAGCATGGTAATAGACAAGGTTATTAGAGTTTTCAATAGAGGTTGTTGTGAAACCTTAAACCAGAGTAAGTTCGAGTAAATTTCGAGGACGAAATTTCCTTAAGAGGGAAGTAATTGAGAAACTCGGATTTCAATTTCCCTACTTAAGTAGGTAATTAAAGGAATTAACTAAGTATGAGTTAAATCCTATGTAGAGAGGAAGGAAATTTCTAAGTGTTGAAGAGATTTTCCTTGGGTAGCCATAACTAGTGAAAATGTGGCTAAGCGTAAAGTTAAAAGAAACCATGTGTTGGGTGTTAGGAAACATTAACGCATGAGATGAGGCTGAATTAATAGAAGTTTAAAAGAGAAGCATGAAGCCAAGGGGCAAACATGCACTAAGCTGTGAGGTTGGATGCATGTTGGCCGAAGTATTGGCAAGAGGCATTGCCAAGGGCTGTTCATGCGTTGAGGCTGCGTGAGCGAGAGTGCGGTGAGCGAGATAATGAGCATAAGGAATTGGGTGGACGATCATATAGCTATTTGTGGGCATTGAGTAATGCGCTAGACAATCATGTAGCTTCAGGTGGCGCTAAAGATGTGAAGAGATGTGTTACATGATAAAGCTACACGATAGGCGATAAGCACTACACGATCAGCATAGGCGCTAGACGATAAGTCTAGAACCTAAATGATAGCACTAGACGATAGCACTAAACAATAACGCTAATCGAAGAGTCGGCACTAGATGATAAGCTGAGCGTTAGACAATGCACGGGCGCTGAGCGATAGAACTACATGATGAATCTACATGATGAGCGTGAGCGCTACATAATAGGCGGAGTGCTAGACGATGGGCATTGCACGATAAGCAAACGCGTTACACAATAGGTAGATGCGTTAGACGATAAGGCATCAGCGCTACACGATGAAGCTAAATGATAGGCGCAATAGCTATGTGCGAGATCGTTGAGAGTGAGATTATTGAGAGTGGGATCGTTGAGAGCGAGATTGTTGAGAGCGAGATCGTTGAGAGTGAGCTTGTTGAGAGCAAGATATCAACGATTGAGCTACACGATGGGGCATAAGTGCTATGCGATGGGACACAGGCACTAGACGATTACATCAAGAGACAGCGAGAGGGCTGAATGTTAAACAACAGCGAGAGATTCATTAGACGATGGAGCTAAGCAATGAAGTGCAACAGCTCCACGATGGACTAAACGATGGAGCGGTGTTGAGGCTTGCATTACGCAAAGCTGATTGAGCTCACTAGAACAAATGGCTATACCGAGAGAAGGTTGAAGCTTGAGTTAGTAGGAGATGGACGAATAAAGTTTCATGCAAAGGAAGTCCTATGCATGAGGAAGACAACTAAGCAATTGAGTGGCATAAGGGTGGGTGAATGGCACAGAAGTAGGTGGTGGCAAAGCATGGTGCAAACACTCCAAAGTAGGAGGTGTCTTGCATTGAGGCTTAGTAAAGATGAGAAGGATCGGTTCCTTTTCCCTATAAATACCACCACAAGATCTGTCATTAATTCATAAGCCAAATCCTCTTCAAAGGACGTAAGAAAGAGTGTTAGGAAAAAGATTTGGAGGAGACTATGCGTTGATCATGAAGGGCATGCGTTGGTAGCAAGACCATGCGATGATCATGAAGTTCCAAGAGGAGGAGATGTTATTGGACAGTGAAGTTTGGAAGTAGCATCAACTTGGGGACAAAAAATTCTTCAGAATACTCGTGCGTTTTATGTGATTTTAAAGCCACCTAAAAGCTCTGGGAGTCTAGTTTTCAAGGTTGGGCTGCCAAAGAAGAAGCTCCAAGGAATCGGTCTGGAGAGTGACGAAAAGACAGAAGGGTCGAGCTATCGGGTAAGTTTGAGCCCGTCTTGATGTTTTGAGGATTCCGGAAAAACTAAGAGGAATTCTGAGCTAATATTTTAAGGTAAGCTTCCTGAGATATTTTAGAGAATATTAGTAGAAGGATGTATCTCGAAATAAGGCCTAGAACTATGAGTAATCTGAGTTTAAATTTGAATCTGGAATTTAGGGTTCAAAAGGGAGTCGAGGTAATCAAGGAACTTCTAGAGAGGGAGATTCCTACTTAACCAAGGTGAGTGCTACTTTCCTTTATGTTTTAAGAATATATTTTAGAGTAAATTGTATAAGCTTATGTTATGAATGAGTAAATAGCATGAGAATGAGATTATATGATCGGGATGGTCAGGAGGTCAATAGACCTAGTTCCTGAACCCCGCGTGGAACCTCACAGATGGTCAAGGGACCGAGAGGTTTAGTTCCTGAGCCTGTGGGAGGAACCTCGTATGGGATGGTTAGAGGGCTGGCAAGCTTAGCTTCTGAGCCCATGAGCAGGGAGTATGTGCACATAGGGATCAAAGGGAAGGCATCAGAGTAAGTGTTTATGATTATTAACAGTTAACTATCTACCGTGTGTGTAGGTAGAGACCAGACTCATTCAAAGCTGAGGTTTGAGTATTAACCTTGTATTTATGATATGCTTGTTTTTATGAGTTGAAATAAACTCTAGAAGTTGTTTACCACTCATTGAGCTTTGTGAAACTCATCCTTTTCTTTCATGTTTTCTTCCCAGGTAGCGAAAGGTGAGGAGTTCTAGGGTGCTACTAAGGTTAAAGTCTGACACAAGCCACAGTCACACTTCTAGGGTTTTTAAGAGTTGTGTGGTAAACTATATAGTTAAGTCTTGGAGTTGTATAAACATTACACTACTGTAATAAAATGGGCCTAATCAATCAGTTGTTTGTTATCTTCTTGACTTACAGTTTACTGAGAGTAAAGAGGTTCATATGGGTAGTAGGTATCGCAAAAGGGTGGTATCTATGGTCCCTCACATCTCTCCTCGGGCTTAGGAGGCAGGCTCGGGGCAGGGTGTGATAAAACTCATGGGCGTTGAAGTAAACATTGCCTTAGCCGATGGCTTGGTGTTGTGCGATGATCAAGCTTCGTGTGCAGTGAGTAAGGCTTGTGTTGGTCGGGCCTTGCAAGTTAAAGGCCAGGAGATGTGATGGTGATTGAAGCCAAGAGGCCAAGGCACAAGTGTTGTCTCTAGGACGTGTGTTGAAGTTGGCATGTGTGAGGGCTATTGTGCATTGAAGCTAGTTGAAGGTAAGGCTTGTGTTGATAGCAAGGGAAACTAATTATCATTAATCATCATTTATGGATGCCAGTTGTCCTAATCTTGAGGGATAAGCATACTTAAAGATGAAGGTGGCAGCTTGCTAAGCACTGCATGGTTAACAGATTTGGGTATAAAAAGGAAGACTGACTTCAAAAGCTTGGTTTGGATGAACTACTCAAGAAATTGGAGATTCCAAGGCCATCTAAAAGTTAAAAGAGCTTAATCATTGAGATGGGGCTGCCGGAAAAGGAAATCAATAGGAACGAGCTGGAAATTTGAAGAACTACAAAAAGGTTGAGCTCTCAGGTAATCCAAAGCCACTGCTGTAGATTTAAGGTTTTTGGCCAAACCACGAGGAATTCTAGGCTGAAATTCTAAGGTAAGCCTTCTAAGACATTCTTGAACAAGTTTGTAGAAGGAAATTTCTTTAGATAAGCCCTAGAAATTGAGTTATTTAAGGAGCAAGTTGAATCTGGAATTCTTTGAATAAGAAGGCAGCTGCTTGAGTTGAATAAGCAAGCAACTCAAATTGGTGCACAGGCAGAGGCAAGGTTGAACGCCATTGTGTTAAATTCTATGCGTTGGTGGAGAAGGCTTGCGTTGAGAACTTGGACGCATAGTTGGTAGTGTAGGCGATTATGTGCGATTGGAAGAAACGCTTGGAGCATGCAATGATGCATTCTGGGATGCGTTGATCAAGCATGTTGGCCGCATAGCAACGATCTAAAGCTCTAAGGAATTTTCTAAGTGTTGAACGGATAGTAAGGTATGCGTTGGTTTGAAAACATTTTAGGAAAGGCTAAATGCAACTTAATTAGGAGAGTTAGCCTCACAAGGAGACCATTACTAGAAGCCACAGCATAATGTTATGTTTTCAGGATTGATATCAATAGGGGAAGCATATCAACCATTAAAGGATTACCCAAGAACTGTAAGTGACTATAAATGATTTATAAATGTTTTACAAATGTTTTGAAAATGCTTTAGTAATCCATGCTTTACTGAAAGTTTACCTTTATACTAGTTGTTTGACATTAAGTTTCCAAGCAACACATTTTCCCTAATGATATAAACACATGCTAATTACAACTTTATGAAGTATGTTTTAGTACATTTGTTGAACTATGTTAGTTTTAAGGGAAGCTTCTATGGCATGCTTAAAGCTACAAGTATTTGATATGATGTTCTAAAGCTATGTGTTTTAATGTTTACAAGCATATGTTAGCAAATAATGTTCTTATGAAAGCTATGTTTTAAGAGATTAAGATTTCAATAAGCCTGTTTTATGAAAATGTTTTCCCATAAGGTATGTTCAGCTCAATATTGAAGTACGAAGAGAAGGTATCTGAGTTGTACTACCGTTTTCAGTTATGCTATAATTCTGATATTGAAGTACTTAGAGAAGGTATCAAAATAGTTCACCCAGTTTTGGTAATAAGCAGTGGTACCCTGCTTCAGTTATGATCCTTGATGTCGGGATCCAATTTGCTCTACGTGCACGTATGACAGTTAATCAGTTCAGTAAGGATTGAACCGCAAGGGTTCTTTCCCAACATTGGCTGAAAGGTGTTGAACAAAAGGGTTCTCACCTCAGCCCAGGATTACAGTTAAAAGGATTAAACCACGAGGGTTCTTTCCTATCATTGGCTGAAAGGTGTTGAGCAAAAGGGTTCTCACCTCAGCCCAGGATTATAGTTGGGAGTTGAACAAAAGGGTTCTCTCTCAACTGAGGATCAGTTCAGTTATATTTTCAAAATGATATTATTTTAAGAGTTTTAAGTAAATGTTGCTTGGCAAAATTTCCAGTTTACAGTATTCTGTTCTTGTTTTTAGTTATAAGCATGATATTTATGTTTTAATTAAGTCACTCACTGGGCTAGTAGCTCACCCTGGTTTTAAATGTTTTTCCCTCTCCAAGTACCGGTCAATTCCCCATAAGCTAATTCAGTTGCTGCTCTACCACTCAAGGATTTCAGCTAAGAGGAAGTTTAGGTGTTTGTTCTCTAAATAGTTGTACACATGTCTTGTTCGTACAGAGACTAGTATAGCATGTTGGGACACATTGGATGTAGTAATGCACACATGTATGTTATGTTCACTACTGTGTAATATCCTGTTATTGTAAACTTTTGAGTGTTGGTTACTGTACATATGCTTGTTTGTGTGATTCAGGGTTTCTAAAGACAAGTTAGGCAAAGTAGAACGCAGTAAGTGCCGACTAAAGGGTTGGTAACTACTGCAGTCACATTTCCTTCTAGGTTAAGAGAGTAATCTGGGAGGGGCTGTGACACTTAAGGGAACAACCTCTCTACTATCCCTAAAAGCAGGTAAGAGTGAATTCCGTCTCACACCCTATGTCCCTAGCTATCTACTCGGTCTTACCCCTAAAATGTGAGTCTTATTGAGCCGATGCTGTTGAGCCAACCCTCACCTATGCAAATCTAAGGATAATCCCGAATAAATAGGAGTTCAGAGTTAGCTCAGGATTAAGGTCAAGTTACCTAGATCATCGCTTTGAAATAGTTAGTCTTAAACAATAAATAACGTTATAGATTAAGAGTGACTTAATTCTTGGTCTGATCTTATGCAAACTCATTGCATAAGACGCCCCCACTCCTCATGTCAATACATGAACGAATCAGGATCACTTTGTTTATAGCACTTTACAACAAACTGTAACAACTACAGAGTGGGCCGCATCCGATAATGTTACCAGAATAAGGTACCTAGCCTTATGTTAGGATATAATAGCATGCAACGGAAGCACATAGAATCAATAAGCACTCTAATTACATTTAATTTGAGTTCTAAAAGCATGCTTAAACAAAAACTTCAGAAGAGGGTTTCTAAACTACATACCTTTAATGAATTCTTCCAATTCCAAGCTGCTCTTCACATGATCTCAACTATAATTTAACAATGAACCACCAAGAGATCTTCTCTACTATTCTCAGTCTTGAATTTAAGTGGTGGAACTCCAAATTAGAGTGAATTTGTGAAGGAAAGAAATGGGTTTTGTCAAGAAAAAGAACACAGTAGCCAGAACTTTTCCTGCTGCAAAAACTTCATCTCTATAAATTGAAGAGGTTTTATATATCATTCACATGCAAGCACTGAAATTCAGCGACATTGACACTTCAATCAGCTGAAATTCAGTGGGCAAGGTATGTAATTGAAGAGGAAACACCTCCTACTTTACAAAAGTGGGGTGTTTCCACTTTCTTTTCAAAATTCTATTTTCTCTTAATTTTAATTAATTAAAAACTAATTAATATCAAAATAAAAATTTTAAATTCTAAAATTTGAAATAAAAAGAGAAATTAATTTCACTTTAATTAATTAAATAATAATTTAATATCAAATATTAAATTAATCACAAATCTAATTTAAAACATGAATCCTATTCATGTAATTAATATTTAAATCAATATTTAAATATTATAAATTCTCCAATTTCGTTTAATTTTGATAAATTAAACATTGATTAATTATATCGAATATAATTGTACAAACCCTAATTTGAATTTTGAACTATTCAAATTCAAACCCTAATTTCAATTTGAACATTTTCAAACTAAAATTCAACTTGAACTATTTAAATTGATATCATTCCAAATTCACTCAATTTATTAATTCAAGGTGTTCATGTTTTACGAGCTAGTAGGGGAACCTTATGGCCTTATAGATCATGAGCTCCAACGATTTAAGATTAATTGGCTAAAACTATTTAGACCAAATTAATCAGTATTCGTTAACTATCAAGTCACACCACTATAGCTTGATAGTTGCACTCTCCTCATTGTAGATATATTTGTGTCCACTTGATTTAACAATAATCAGTAAGTCGACCCTTCAAAGGTTTTTCATAATAATAGTTGGGTCAATATGTTGTTTTACCCCCGATATTACCTCTTGCTCCTTAAGTTCCACTGGTCCTCTAATGAACAATTGGTTTGTAATCCAATCACTAAATCGGATCCCTCTCGGGCCAATAAGAGGGTGGGCCCCTTGTTCAAGACTTAGATTTAGTATTTAAGAGAACAACCTTTCTTCTATCCCTAAATCGGGTAGGCGTGAATTCCTTATTGCACTCTATGTCTCCAGCTATCTACTCAGTCTTACCCCTGAAATGGGAGGCTTATTGAGTTGGCGCTATTGAGCCAACCCTCACCTATGTAAATCTAAGGATAATCCCGAATAAATAGGAGTTCATAGTTAGCTCAGGATTAAGATCGAGTTACCTAGGTCATTTAAGAAAAATAACCAATCTTAAATAGTAAATAGCATTATAAAGTAAGAGTGACTTATTTCTTGGTCCGATTTTATGCAAAGACTTATTTCTTGGTCTGATTTTATGCAAACGCATTGCATAGGATGCCCCCACTCCAAATGTCAATACATAAACGAATCAGGATCACTTCGTTTGTAGCACTTTTGTAACAACTTACAATAACTACAGAGTGGGCCGCATCCAATAGTGTTACCAGAATAAGGCACTCAACCTTATTCGTATACTATAGACCGTTTTGGCTATTTACGTGAACCTCATCCACTTTTAAGTCTCCACATAATGTTCAAGTATTCATATGATAGCCATGGATCTTAGTTTATTGGATTTAGACTTTCATACAATTTATGAAATCAATAACAAGTATATTGATACTAGAAAATGTTTATTATTTTACAAACTGCGAGTTTTTAGGACATAAAACTCAACAATACTCCCACTAGGACTAAAACTCCAGTGGATAAATATATTCAATGTTAAGTACAATGAGAGAATAAAAACAAAAGTATAAATACAATAAACTAGGGCAACAGATACCCATAAATTCTCCCACTTGCCTTAGTGATAAGAGAACCTCTTCCAAATTAGTTAGAAACTTTCTAAGCCATACTACTTCTTTTGTTGCTTCACTTGCAGCTACATACTCAGCTTCCATAGTGGAGTCAACAATACAACATTTCTTGATACTCCTTCACACTAATGTTCCTCCATTCATAGTGTATACTGACCTCGAAGTTGATTTCCTTGAATCAATATCGGTCAGGAAGTCAGAATCAGTGTATCCAGTAAGGATTAGATCCTTAGCACCATACAAGAGCACATAATTCCTCATTCTCCAAAGATACTTGAGGATGTTCTTAATGGCAGTCCAATGATCATGTCTTGGATTAGACTGAAATCTGCTGATTATTCTGACTGCATAGCATATGTCGGGGCGAGTACATAACATTGAATACATTAAGCTCCCTACTACTGATGCATATGGAATTCTATTCATTACCTCAACATCTTGAGGTGTCTTAGGACTTTGTTCCTTAGACAGATGAATTCCATGTCTGAAAGGCAACATTACTTTCTTGGAATTTTGCATTTGATATCTAGACAACATTTTGTCTATATAAGATGCCTGAGATAATGCTAAAGTTCTGTTCTTTCGGTTCCGAACTATTTGGATCCCAAGAACAACTGTGCTTCATCCATATCTTTCATTTGAAATTGCATAGAAAGCCATCTCTTGACGTCAACTAGAAATTCTACTTCATTTCCTATGAGTAGAATATCATCAACATATAGAACCAGAAACGTGACAGTTTTGTTAACGATTTTCTTG
Source organism: Benincasa hispida (assembly GCF_009727055.1). Lineage (NCBI taxonomy): Eukaryota > Viridiplantae > Streptophyta > Magnoliopsida > Cucurbitales > Cucurbitaceae > Benincasa > Benincasa hispida. Next base: position 40,666,369 of record NC_052360.1, on the reverse strand, counting down.
TAAACACAAGGTTCGTCAACATTTTGGTCAAAGCCATAAGATTTGATCGCAGTGTCAAATCTTATATTCCAGGATTGAGACGCTTGTTTCAATCCATAAATGGATCGATTAAGCTTTCAAACCTTTTGCTCTTGACCCCGTTCAATAAATCCTTCTGGTTGAGACATATAGATACTCTCCTCAAGATAGCCATTTATGAAGGCTGTCTTGACATCCATTTGTCAGATTTCATAATCATAAAATGCAGCTATGGACAAGAGTATTCTAAAAAACTTTATCCAGACAACCGGAGAGAAGGTTTCTTCATAGTCCACCCCTCTCTTTGGGTAAACCCTTTTGTCACAAGCCTAGTTTTGTAGGTCTGTACCTTTCCAGCTTGGTCTCATTTTCTCTTGTAGATCCACTTACAACCGATGGGTTTCACCCCTTCTGGGTGATCTACAAGGTCCAAGACTGAATTGAAGTACATTGACTCCATTTCAAGATCCATGACTATAACCTACTATACTTTATCCACATCATCCATTGCTTGTTTGAAATTTAATGGATCCTCTAAGCCATCATCAGATATGATGACTTGAGTTTCAGTTAAACCCATGTACCAGTCAGGCTGTTGTACAACCCTCCCACTACGTCAAGGCACCCTCAACTCTTGAGAAGGACGTGGAGTATAAGTTTCATCAACAACTCTTGTTGATGGACCTACTCGATCTACAACTCTTGTTGATGCATTTGTTGTTTCTCTGGTCATTTCATTTATTACTAGCCTATTGCAAGGTTGGTGATTCTTGATGTGGTCTTTCTCTAGGAAACCTGCATTTGTCAATACAAATACTTTATCTACCTGAGGATCATAAAAATAACCACCTTTGTCTCTTTAGGGTAGCCTATAAATAGGCATACTATTGAACGATTTTTCAGCTTCTTAGGATTTTGCACCAACACGTGTATTGAGCATGCCCATATCCTGAAGTGATGTAAACTACCTTTACGTCCTCTCTAGAGCTCGTAAGGTGTTTTAGAAACACTTTTCGAAGGAACCATGTTAAAATTATACACCGCAGTCTCAACTGCGTGTCCCCAAAAAGAATTTGGCAACTGGACATAACTCATCATAGAACAAACCATGTCTAACAAGGTTCTATTTCTCCTTTTTGCCACACCATTTTGTTGTGGTGTGCCAGGTGCTATAAGTTGTGATTGAATTTCGTGTTCTATCAAATAGTCCTAGAATTTCAAGTCCATATACTCACCTGGATATGATCGAAGTGTTTTAAGCTTTTTACCTAATGGGTTCTCAATCTCTGCCTTATATTCCTTGAACTTTTCAAATATATCGAAATTATGATGTATTAGGTAAATTTTCCCATATCCAGAATAATCATCAATGAAGTTGATGAAATATTCACACCCTCCTCTAGCTTTAACATTCATCGGACCACTGAGCTCTGTATGTACCAGCTCTAAGGGTTCTTTGGCTCTAAGACCTTTTCTAGAAAATGATCTTTTAGTCATTTTACCCTCAAGACAAAATTCACAGAGTGGTAGTGAACTATCTTCTAACTGATTTAGATTATCGTTTTTAACCAATCTCTCAATCCTGTTGAGATTTATGTGACCAAGTCTCAAGTGCCAAAGATAGGCAATTAGAGAAACTTTCCTTTTCTTATTTTGAGTTTCAGTTGTTTTAAACATTTCTATGTTCAAAACAGCTTTTACCTCAGTTGATTTTAACATGTACAAGTTATTTTCTAATTTTGCGGAACAAATATTAGTGTCTTTCAAAGTAATGAACACTTCATTATTTTCAAAATAAACTTTGTAGTTTCGTTCCAGCAAACATGAGACGCATATTAAATTCCTTTTCATGAAAGGAATATAATAAACATTTTCAAGTAAAATGCACCTATCTCCTATAAATAACTTCATATCTTCCACTACTTTAGCTGAAACAACCTCCCCGTCCCTATCTTAAAGGTTGCTTTGCCTTCTGTAAATTGTCTCCAGGAACTAGTTTCTTGAGAGAAAATACAGATATGATTAGTAGCACCTGAATCTATTGTCTAGATCTTTTTATCATTTTCCACTAAGCATGTTTCAATGACTAATAAGTCACAATTACTCTGTCGTTCGAAAACGTTAGATGAGTTGGGAGATAGAGGACAATCCTCTGTTAAAACTTGTTTTGAATCATCATTTGCTGGTAATTTGCATGTTGAATTGTTATTATTGTTAATTAAAGAGAAAGTGAGTATTTTAGAAGAATTTGACATGCTGAAATTTTAAACATATTCTTATTAGTAAATTGCAACTAAATCCAAATCAAGTTTTAGCAAAAAGTAATAATGTACCCATAATCACTATTTATTTCCAATGATACTATAGTGAGTCAGAATAAGTACTATCGAGGGTAGTCAAATACTCCTTTACTAAAGCAAGACAATCTTGACTAAATACTATCTCCAAAATAAATCATATTCCGATAGTCATTTAGCTACCGTTTTTTTGTCAGAATTTACTAACACTTTAGTAATTTTGTAAGTGTAACACTCCATTTTCAGACCTCAAAGGCTGGCCCCAACAATGCTACCGATTAGAAAGTCATGGATGGAAAATGACCTAAGAAGTCTTGTCCATTTCTAGAGTTTGAATTTTCTGAATCCTATGTTACAACCCTCTGAGGGGATAGTCATCGTTAAACGACTAGCAAGGCCGACTTAAAGACGACAAGTAGGTGCAACATAGGAATCTCATGGTTCAAAGAAAAGGAAGAGATTGTAGGACATGTTGACACATATCCTTCACCCACTTACTATAAACTACTTCCCCCATTCCCTTGATATTGACCCATACAAACACTTTCCGAATGGAAGTTACTCCCAGGATGACACGAAGCGTCATATGAATCTCACGATGTGAACGTTCTAGGGACATGGGTGTTGAAATCAATATATCATATATTTGATTTTACATTGAATGAATTTCCCTCATTCACCTTGATATTGACCCATACAAACACTTTCCGAATGGAGGTCACTCTAGGGGTGAAACAAAGCATCACACTTTCCGAATGGAAGTTACTCCCAGGATGACACGAAGCGTCATATGAATCTCACGGTGTGAACGTTCTAGGGACATGGGTGTTGAAATCAATATATCGTATATTTGATTTTACATTGAATGAATTTCCCTCATTCACCTTGATATTGACCCATACAAACACTTTCCGAATAGAGGTCACTCTAGGGGTGAAACGAAGCATCATATGAATCTCACGGTTTGGAACTCTTAGGACGTGAAATTAAAATCATGATAGGATACACAAGCATGCAACGGAAGCAAACAGAATAAATAAGCACTCTAATTACATTTAATTTGAGTTCTAAAGCATGCATATTCAAGTGGGTTTCAAGTTACATACCTTTTGTTATGAAATCTTCAAATCCAAGCTGCTCTTCACTCCAATTCAGCTCCAAATCAGTCCGTAACTACCAAGAGGTCTTCTCTACTATTCTCAACCTTGAATTTGAGTGGTGGAACTTAGATTTGAGTGAACTTGGTAAGTGTTTTGTGGGTTTGAAGAGAGAAGAAGATGAAGTGCAGAAAACTGATTTTTTTATATTCAATTCTCAGTCAAAATTTTTTTCAACTCAACAAATTGGAGGTCTTTTGTACTTCAGCAACATGCAAGCATTAATAGAAAACTCATGGTCAGCAGCTGCTTCTTCCTATTTAGTGGAATTTTGTATGCATGAATTACACGTCATGCTTAAGAAGAAAAATGGGAAAAACCCACTTCTTCCAAATTTCCAATTTTTTTCTTATTAATTAATTCATAATTAATTTAAAACTTAACTTAATTAATTCATAATTGATTAAACCTAAATTACAAAATCCAATTTCTTAAATTGAATTTAAAATTGGAAATTAATTTGATTTTTAATTAATTAATTAAATTGACCACACACCTAATTTTAAGGGCTAGTTGCATAAATAGAATTCAAGCCCAAAATAATAGAATATGTAGTACAAGAATAAAATAATTGCATATATAGATCAAAAAATGGTAAAAGACAAAAAAAACCCATGTCTAGCCACTATTTTGCTCGCTGGTTCCCAGTTTTCTCAAATTAAAAGCTATCACTGATAGCAACTATCAGTGATAGCCACTGTTAGCTGCTATCAACTGCTATCGTTAATAGCTTCTATCAATTGCAACTATCATCGATAGCTGTCAATTTGAGAAAAATTAATACAATCTTGAAATATTAGCTTTTAATTTGTTATCAATTATCAACTATCATTGATACACTTTCATCAATTAGAATCAACCTTAAAATATTAAGACTTAAGGTTATCAGTGGCTATCAATGATATATTTATAAACAGTGATCAACTTTAAAAGAAAACTAACAACTTTGATTACCACAGGAGTTATCACTAATAATATCTTTTATCATGGCTATCACTGATAGCAGCTACCAGTCGCTATCACTGATAGATTTTCATCAATTAGAATCAACCTTGAAATGTTAACACTTAAGGCTATCAACGATAGACTTCTTTAACTGGTTGTCACCTTTGAAAGAAACTCAATATATAGATATCACCTAAGTTCTATCACTGATATCACTAATATCACTCATATTGTGGTTATCAGTGATAGCTTCTTTCACTGATAACATCACTGATAAGATGTTATCAATGATCTCATACTATAGTTATAACTCTTTATTACCGATAACGTGCTATCAGTGGTAGCTTCTATCACCGATAAGGTGCTATCGAGTAGCTTCTATCACCGATAACATGCTATTAGTATTAGCTTTTATCATTGGTAACATGCTATCAGTAATAGCTTCTATCAATCATAGCCACTAAACACTTTTTCCGATTTCTTGCCCTTCTCAAACCTTTATAAGTCTCTTTTCTTTTCAATGAAAGCTTCTATCACTGATAAACATGCTATTAGTTATAACTTCTATGCATTCCACTTACATTTTAGTTTGAGATTCAACTTTATTAATTAAATTCACTAAGTTGGCTATCAATGATAGATTTCTATAAGTGGCTACTAACTATGAAAATATAATCAAAGATTAAGTTATCAATGATAGAAAATATTAGTGGCTATCAGTAATAAACTTTCATTTGCTATTTATATTTATTATTTGTTATAATAATCAAACTTGATGATTGACTTGTTGATGTTAAGTCACTTATGAATTAAGTACTTTCAAGTCTTGAGTATGAAACTCAGCCTCATAATTTTTGTGGGAAAAAAAAGGAAGAAGAAAAAATTCAAATAAAGGAAAGAAAATTTTTTAAAATAAGAGAAAGAGAAAAGCAAAAACTGAAGAAATGAAAGAAAATTAAATAGAAACAAAGGAAACAAAAACTGGAGAAGTGAAAGAAAAATTTAAAAAAAAAAAGGAAAGGAAAGGAAAGAAAGTAGAAAATAGGAGAAAGAAAATAAAATAAAATAATAAAAAAAAAGAAAAAGGAAGAAGCAACAATTAGAGAAAGAAAATAAAAAAATAAAGAAAGGATCCAAAAATTGGATAAAAGAACGAATAAAATAAAATAAGAATAAAAGGAAGAAACAAAAGTAGGAGAAAGAAAGAAAATAAAAAATAAAAGAAATGGAATAAAAAAATGAGAAAATAGAGGAAAGAAGCAAAAATATAAGAAAATAAAGAAAATAAAAAGACTAAAAAAGAGGTGTGGAACAAGACAAGGGAGGGCGAAATTGGAAATTAAAAAAAATCAAAAGTTGCTTAGTCGACTCATACATATTTGCAAATATTTTAAAGATGTAATATATTTTTAGATTTTTTCTCTTATTTTACTATCTATTACAAATATCATAATTTTAAACATGAATCATATTCATGTAATTAATATTTAAATCAACATATAAATATTATACTCTCTCCAATTTCGTTTAATTTCAACAAATTAAATGTTAGTTATTTCAAATATATTTATGCAAACCCTAATTTAATTTTGAACTAATTCAAACTCAAAACCCTAATTTCAATTTGAAAATTTTTCAAATTGAAATTCAATTTGAACAATTCAAATTGATATCATTCCAAATTCACTCAATTTAATAATTCAAAGTGTTCATGTTTTACAAGCTAGTAGATGAACCTTATGAACCTATAGATCATGAGCTCCAACGATTAAGATTAATTTGCTAAAACTCTTTAGACCGAAATAATCAGTATTCGTTAACTATCGAGTCATACCACTATAACCCGATAGTTGCACTCGCCTCACTGTAGATATATTTGTGTCCACATGATTTAACCATATCCAGTAAGTCAACTCTTTATAGGTTGTTCATAATAACGGTTAGGTCAATCTACTGTTTTACCCCCAAAATTACGTCTTGTTCCTCAAGTTCCAACTGATCCTCTAATGAACAATTGGTTTGTGATCCAGTCACTAAACTAGATCCCTCTCAGTCCGGTGAGAGGGTGGGGCCCCTTGTCCAAGACCTAGATTCAGTACTTGAGAGAACAACCTTTCTCCTATCCCTAAATCGGGTAGAGTGAATTCCGTCTTGCACCCTATGTCCCCAGTTATCTACCCGGTCTTACCCCTGAAATGGGAGGCTTATTGAGCTTGTGATGTTGAGCCAACCCTCACCTATGCAAATCTAAGGATAATCTCGAATAAACAGGAGTTTATAGTTAGCTCAGGATTAAGATCGAGTTACCTATATCATCTAAGTGAAATAGTCAGTCTTAAATAGTAAATAGTGTTATAAAGTAAGAGTGACTTATTTCTTGGTCCGATCTTATGCAAATTCATTGCATAGGATGCTCTCACTCCTCATGTCAATACATGAATGAATCTGGATCACTTCGTTTGTGGTATCTTTACAACAACTTGTAACATTTATAGAGTAGGCCGCATCCAATAATGTTACCAAAATAAGGCACCCAACCTTAATCATGTACTATAGATCATTTTAGCTATTTACTCGAACTTGATCCATCTCTATGTCTTTACATAAAGTTCAAGTATTCATATAATAGCCATGGATCTTAGTTTATCGGATTTAGATTTTATGAATACAATTAATAGATCCAATACCTTTATTGAAAAAATGTTGAATAACAACTTTTATTGATAATAGAATATGTTTAACTTTACAAACTACGAGTTTTAGGACATAAAACCCAACAAATCAAAACATCACTTTTGATTTTACTATGAACAGCTTCCCCTATTCACCATAATCTCGATTTATGTAAACACTTTTCGAATGGAGGTCACTCCCAAGGTGACACAAAGTGTCACATGAATCTTGATTGTGAACTCTTAGGGACGTGAGAGCTAAAAATAACATATCGTATATGTTATTAATCTCCCACTGAAACATTCTTAAATTCCCACTGAAGCATTCTAATAACATATCATATATGCCATTAAACTCCTATTGAAGTGTCCTATTATTTGTTTGGGTATACTTTTACTTAGGTTTGTTTCTGCTAATTTAAACAACCTAAGTCTAGGTATTTGTCCAAGTATAACATTTATATACTAATTAAGTTTGTAACCAAATTTTACAAGATGTCGACCTATTTTAACTATTAAAACAGGTGGTTAACTTACGTGAGCATGCAACTTATCTTTGTTATAGATTTTAAACGTCCAACCTGTTGGATTGTATCAGCAAGCAGTAGAAGTTACAAGGATCAATAAACATTCTAATTCATTAATTTTAGCAAAAACTAAAGCATGCTCTTGCAGAAACAAATGGATTTCAAGTCATACCTTTGTATAACTTCTTGAAATCTTGATTTCCAGCTGCAAACTTCTTCAAATCTTGTTGTAGACCACCTCAAGATCTTCTCCACTATTCTCTTAGAGCTCTAGATTGAGTTGTGGGACTCAAAATAAGCTTAAAGGAAACTTGGAGAATAACTCATAACAACAACCCACTTGAAGAACTCCTTCTTCAACACGAATTTTCAGGAAAATTCTATCGATTGCATTGCCTCAATTTCACTCCAATCTTCTCAATATATTGCAGAATATCATGTAAAAAAGATGGTTGCATGAGATGCAGCTCATGCTTAGAGTTATTGAAGCCAAAGTTTATGGGTTTTGTGTGAGCAACTTGAAGATGATAATGGAAAAAAACCAACAAATTCAATTTGTGTTTCTCTATCTTTTTCAATTTTCCAAATTGATTTCTAAAATCAATTTGATTTCAAAAATTAAAATATTATTAATTTTACAAAATTAATTTTTCTAATAAAATTAATAAATAATTATTTAAACAATTTAAATAATTCTAATTAATTCAATATCAAATATTAAATAAATTTTATACAAATCCACCTTCATATATTTAAATATTAACTTTCCAATTCCATTTAATTGTTAAAATTAAACGTGTACTTATATCTCATATAATGACTAATTCCTTTAATTCTAATTTGAACGTTTCAAATTAATTTATCATGCTACTCTAAAGCTAATCCATTTACGAGTTAGTAGGGGATCTCGCGGACCTACAGATCATGGGCTCCAACGATCTGAGATTAATTGGCTAAACTCGTTAGACCAAATTAAACCCCCATTCGTTAAATAATGAATCACTCTACTAAAGCTCATAGTTGAACTCCCCTCACTATAGATATATTATGTCTACTCGATATAACCATAATTAGTAAGTTAATCCTTCACAGGTTGTTCGTAATAACGGTTGGGTCAAGTCTCTATTTTACCCCCGAGATTACCTCTTGTTCCTTAAGTCCCACTGATCCTCTAATGAACAATTGATTTTTGATCCAATCAACAAACCAAGTCCCTCTCGAGCCAATGAGAGTGTGGGGCCCCTTATTCAAGACCCAAAATCAGCACTTAAGGGAACAACCTCTCTACTATCCCTAAAAGCGAGTAGGAGTGAATTCCTTCTTGCACCCTATGTCCCCAGCTATCTACCTGGTCTTATCCTTGAAATAGGAGTTTATTGAGCCGGCGCTGTTGAGCCAACCCTCACCTATGCAAATCTAAGAATAATCCCGAATAAACAGGAGTTCATAGTTAGCTCAAGATTAAGGTCAAGTTACCTAGGTCAGCGCTTTGAAATAGTCAGTCTTAAACATTAAACAACGTTATAAAGTAAGAGTGACTTATTTCGTGGTCCGATCTTATACAAACCCTTTTGCACAAGGACACCCCCACTCCTCATGTCATAACATGTACGAATTAGGATCACTTCATTTGTAACACTTTACAACTCTTTGTAACAACTACAGAGTAGGTCGCATCCAATAGTGTTACTAGAATAAGGCACCCAACCTTGTTCATATACTATATATCATTTTGACTATTTACTCGAATCTTATCCACTTTTATATCTCCACATAAAGTTCAAGTACTCATGTAATAGTCAAAGGACTTTTTAGGTTTATTGGATTTTTAATAAGCAATACATATATTCAATAACAACTAATTGAATTTTCAGAATAAGTTCTATCGTTTACAAACCACGAGTTTTAGGACATTTCCAACAAACTCCCACTTGGACTAAAACTCAAGTGCTAACTTATTTTCCAATATATAAGACTGAGTTTCTGAGTTTTATAGAGAAATACAATAAACTAGGGCATCTCATACCCATGGTTTACCATTCGGTATCCCATACCCGATATTTCTCCCACTTGCCCTAGGTGATTCTCAAACACTTTAGCTGAGAGAATCATTGTAAACATATTAGTGTACAATAGGTTTTTAATTAAACTATATAGGGAATGCATCTTATTCTCAATAATGACTAGGAAGTCACACTTTCCTCCTACATTGAGGTACTCTCAACTCTTTGAGTAAGATGCATCTGACCTTTCTTAACAAACCTTGTTAAGAGTGTTAATAAGTCTTTATTAAATACATCTAGAAATCTTCAAACTTTCTATACTTTGATCTAATTGATTTCTAGCCATTTTTAAATAACTAAATATTTGCAAATGGCTTTTAACAATTTGATTCTTAACAGGAGTTTCTATGAGATAGAACAAACATAATTTCTGAAAATGAACATTTCATTTACAACAAAAATATATACATTTTGTTCTTTATAAGATAACAAAAACAGTTAAGGTTATCATCAGATAGCAACATCTCCCACTGGTTAAGTTGAGCAAGCGGGCCTCAGGAACTAGTTTGCCTGTTTAGCTTTCTCTGCTCTTTTCTCAGCAAGGTACTAAGGGCAATTTCTCTTCCAGTGCCCTTCTTCGTTATAGTAGAAATACTTCCCTTTGTCTGCAGTGTTGTTCTTGCCTTTCTTTCCAACAAATTTCTTCTTCCCTTTCCCTTTGCCCTTCTTGATAGCAATACTCTTACTCTGTGAAGAGGAAGCAATATCAAGCTTGGAGGACGTTCCTCTCTTTTCAGCAGTAGTAACGTTTACTTCTGATTTCAAAACTTTAGTTCTCAACATAGTCTGGTAAGCCTATAGCTCATTCAACAAAGTAGTCAAGCTATATTCAATTTTATTCATGAGTGCATTTTTGCAGAACTGTAGAAAACTCTTCGGAAGAGGTTCTAGAATAAAACTGACTTGACTTCTCTGGTCAACAACAGCGTCGTTTACTTCTGCCACATTAAAGTGGACCATCATGTCTAGGACATGTTCACGAATAGAGGCCCGCTCTTTCATGCGGTTGTTGTAAACGTACTTTATGGCATCATGCCTTAGGGTGAAGGACGGTTGTCCAAACATCCTTTGTAGAGATTCCACAATCTCTTTGGCAGTACCCATATCCTCATGTTTCTTCGCCAAAACATCAGATATGTTGGCGAGGATATAAGCATGGGCTTTATCATTTTCCCTGATCCATCTATCATACGCATCCCGAATAGTTCGGTTTGTGTTAGAGCTAGGATCAGGAGGACAATCCTCTATTAAGATGAAACGTAAATCGTCTATCACAAGTATAGTATTCAAATTTGATTTCCAGGTTACATAATTATCCACAATCAGTTTATCAAACGCTAGCAATTGTATTATTGAACTCATCATTCTGAAATTATAAACAAATTTTATAAGTGAATTGCTTTTAAATCCGATCAAGTTTTAGCAAAGTAATAATAATGTACTCATAACCATTATTTATTTGCAACGATACTACAGTAAGACATTCTTTACTAAATACTATCTCCAGAATAATTCATATTCTGATAGTCATTTAGGTATCTCTTTTGGTCAGAAATTACTAACACTTAATAATTCTATAAGTGTAACCCTCCATTTTCAAACGTCAGAGGTCGGCCCCAACTATGCTACCGAAGTGGAGAATCAAGGTTGGGAATGGACCTAAGAAATCCTATCCATTTCTGGAGCTTGAGTTGTTCTGAATCCTATGTTATAACCCTCCGAGGGGATAGTCGTCGTTACCTAGCAAAGGACTACTTAAAGCATACCAGCAGACGCAACATAGGAATCTCACAGTCCAAACTAACGGAAGAGAAAGCAGGATATGTTGGCACATATCCTTCACCCACTTACTATGAACAACTTCCTCCATTCACTTTGGTATTGACTCATACATCCACTTTCCGAATAGAGGTCACTTCCAGGGTGACATGAAGCATCTTATGAATCTCACGGTGTGAACTATGTGGAGACTTGGCAGTTGAAATCTGTATATCATATAATTGATTTCTATTTGAACAACTTCCCCTTATTCATCGAAATCTAGATTTAAGCTTAAAAAAAAATTTCCGAATGGAGTTCACTTCCAAGGTGACACGAAGTACCGCTTAAATCTAAATTGTGAACTTTTAGGGATGTGAGAGCTAAAAATAACGTATCATATATTTTATTAATCTCCCACTGAAGTTTTCTAATAAGTTTATCATGTAAAAGTTATTAAACTGCCACTGAAGTGTTCTATTAAATAGGGTTAATTTATACTTATGTTCTTTTCGGCTAATCAAAACAACCCTAAGTCTAAGTGGTTTATCCAAGTATAACACTTATAAATGGATTTAAACCTATGATTTCTAGGTGATAAACCGTTTTATTACCTCACATCGGTCACGTATGCTCATAAAATCGGCTAACAACACTCAATAATTCGGTCATAATCCCCAGGTAGGAGGTGTTCCATAGACCGTCAACTTAAGTACCCCAAGCCTTAGACAGGATTATATACCAATTGAGTTTGTAACCCGAGTTTTACAAGTTTAATAACCTATTTTAACTATTAAAACGAGTGGTTAACCTACGTGAGCATGCAACTGTTCTTTGTTATGGATTTTAAATGTCTATCCCAATTTTATAATAACTTACAAAATTCTAGACATGCTAAACATCCAAAACATACATCAAAGGCATTCAATATTTAATATAACTATTATATTAAATACAAGAAACCCTAACATGCATACTATATATTATAACATATTATAACATACTTTCAATGCATGTAACATGCTTCCTACGGTGGGATTTTAAATCTACATGGCATATTGTATGCACATACAAGATTTGTTTAATTATAACATACATCAAATGCATAAATAATTAAACACAAACTGATATGGTTTTATTTTTGGCATAAACAAGTAAACAAAAGCCTAATTATTACAAAACAAAATCGCTTCCAGACTACTTGAACCGCTTCAAACCAAATCCAAATAGCTTGAACTAGACCCGAACCATCTGAACCGGACGAGAAAAGTCTGAACCAGACCAGCCAAAAACCTTTTAAGGCTGAAACGGACAGAACCTCAAGAAAACCAGTTGAACCGACTGCTCTCGCTCCATGCTCGAAATCTCGCTAAGGCTCATCGTGTAGCATTGACGACTTTGTCTAGCATCTGTCTGATCGTCTAGTGTTTGCCTGATCATGTAGCACCGGTCAAAACTACACGATCGCTTAGCGCCATCGTATAGTACTTCTTCTTGATCGTTTAGCGCGTACATAGCTAGTGTAACGCTATCGCACAGTGCTTCAACGCATCATTTAGCTACCGCATAAAGCTACACGATCGTGTAGTGCCATCGTATAGCACTTCAATGCATCGTTTAGCTCCCACGCAAAGCTACACGATCGTGTACGCTATCGCATAGCGCCTCTACAGATCGTTTAGCTCCCGCAAGTACACGATCGTCTAGCCCACAACACGTCAATGCTCAACGCCCGTAGCTACACGATCGTCTAGCTTTTCTTCACATCGTTTAGCGCCCATAGCTAAACGATCATCTAGCACTAAACCTCAACAACGATATTGAGCAAAGGCTAGAAAAACTGGAATCTGCAACTCAGCCTTCTTCACTTGTTTCTTCAATTACATCTTAATTTCCATTCTAGTGACTCCAAATAATATACAAACTCTTGAGAACACATATAAGCTCATCAAAAAGAGCCAATTACAAATTTAAACGAGAAAATAGAGAGAAATAAAATGCCAAAACTCAGAAAACCATATCAGTGCACCAGTTTCATATAACTCATGAAAAACACCCACCGCGCCAAAATTAAACTGAATTGAATGCTTATACCTGGCTCTGATACCAATTGTCGGATTGTATCAGCAAGCAGCGGAAGTTACAAGGATCAACAGGCATTCTAATTCATTAGTTTTAGCAAAAACTAAAGCATGCTCTTATAGAAACAAATGGGTTTCAAGTCATATCTTTGTAGAACTTCTTGAAATCTCGATTTCCAGCTGTAAACTTCTCCAAATCTTGTCATAGACCACCTCAAAATCTTCCCCACTATTCTCTTGGAGCTCTAGATTAAGTTGTGGGACTCGGAACAAGCTTGAATTAAGGGAACTTGGAGAATAACTCACAGCAGCAACCCACTTGAAGAACTCCTTCTTCAACACGAATTTTCAGCAAAATTCTATCGATTACATTACCTCAATTTCACTCCAATCTTCTCAATATATTGTAGACTATCATGCAAAGAAGATGGCGACATGAGATGCAGCTCATGCTTGGAGTTATTGAAGCCAAAGTTTATGGATTTTGTGTGAGCAACTTGAAGATGATAATGGAAAAAACCAACAAATCCAATTTGTGTTTTTCTATCTTTTTCAATTTTCCAAATTGATTTCTAAAATCAATTTGATTTCAAAAATTAAAATATTATTAATTTTACAAAATTAATTTCATAAATTAATTTTTTTATGTCCACTCGATAAATTAATTTCATAAAAGCTAATCCATTTACGAGCTAGTAGGGGGACATCGCGGGCCTACAAATCATGGGCTCCAACGATCCGAGCTTAATTGACTAAACTCATTAGATCGAATTAACCCCCATTCGTTAACTAATGGGTCACTTCATTAAAGCCCATAGTTGAACTCTCCTCACTGTAGATATATTATTTCCACTCGATATAATCATGATTAGTAAGTTAACCCTTCACAGGTTGTTTGTAATAATGGTTGGGTCAAGTCTCTATTTTACCCCCAAGATTACCTCTTGTTCCTTAAATCCCACTGATCCTCTAATAAACAATTGATTTGTGATCCAATCAACAAATCAAGTCTTTCTCGAGTCAATGAGAAGGTGGGGCCCCTTGTTCAAGACCTAGAATCAGCACTTAAGGGAACAACCTCTCTACTATCCCTAAAAGCGAGTAGGAGTGAATTCCTCCTTATACCTTATGTCCTTAGCTATCTACCCGGTCTTACCCCTGAAATGGGAGTTTATTGAGCTGGCGCTGTTGAGCCAACCCTCACCTACGAAAATTTAAGGATAATCTTGAATAAACAGAAGTTCATAGTTAGCTCAGGATTAAGGTCAAGTTACCAAGGTCAGAGTAGTCAGTCTTAAATAGTAAGCAGCGTTATAAAATAAGAGTGACTTATTCGTGGTCCGATCTTGTACAAACTCTTTTACACAAGGACGCCCCCATTCCTCATGTTATAACATGTACGAATTAGGATCACTTCATTTGTAGCACTTTACAACTCTTTGTAACAACTACAGAGTAGGCCACATCCAATAGTGTTACCAGAATAAGGCACCCAACCTTATTCATATACTATAGATCATTTTGAGTATTTACTCGAACCTGATTCATTTTTATGTCTCCACATAAAGTTCAAGTACTCATGTAATAGTCAAGGGACTTTTTAGGTTTATGAGATTTCTAATAAGCAGTACATATATTCAATAACAACTTATTGAATTTTGAGAATAAGTTCTATTGTTTACAAACCGCGAGTTTTAGGACATAAAACCCAACACAACCCAATTTTATAACAACTTACAAAATTTTATACATGCTAAGCATCCACAACATACATCAAAGGCATTCAATATTTAATATAACATTTATATTAAAACATTTGAAACCCTATACATGCATATTATATATTATAACACTTTATAATATACTTTCAATGCATGTAACATGCTTCCTATGGTGGGATTTTAAATCTACATGGCATACTTTATGCACATACAAGATTTATTTAATTATAACATACACATGCATAAATAATTAAACATAGACTAATATGGTTTAAGTTTTGGCATTATCGAGAAAAAAAAGCCTAATTATTACAAAATTGAGTAAAAATCGACTCCAAAACGCTTCTGGATTGCTAAAACCACTTTGAACCGGACCCAAACACGAACCAGACCTCCAATGATGAAAATGGGCAAAACGGGGCAAAAACAATCGAGTACTATCAAGCATCGAGTATGCCATCAAGCATCGAGTATGCCCTTAAGCATCCAATATTTCAGTAGATACCATCAAGTTGTTCATCGAGTACCATCGAGTATGGTATCATGCATCGAGTATTTCACAAAATACCATTGAGTTGCATCGAGTACCATCAAGTATGGCATCCGTGCATCAAGTATTTCATAAAATACCATCGAGTATGAGCATTGAGTACCATCGAGTATGGAATCGTGCATTGAGTTATTCCATGAAATATCATTGACTAAGTCATAGAGTATTCCATCGAGCATCGAGTAAGTGGCAGTGGTTGCAAAACCCAGTTTTTGCTGCTCAACCTTCTTCACTTCTTTCTTCAATTACATCCTAATTGCAACTCTAATGCCTCCAATCGAATTACAGACACTTAAACACACATTAAGACCCATCAAACAAGAGCAAATTACAAGAATTACAACATAATTGAAGAGAAAACATTGCCAAAACTCAGAAAAACCATATCAATATTGAAGAGAAAACACTGCCAAAACTCAGAAAACCCATATTAATTCATCATTTTCATACAACTCATGAAAAACGCCCGCCAAAACTCAAATTAATGCTAATTGAGTGCTTAAATAACGCTCTGATACCAATTGTTAGGATATACTAGCATGCAATGAAAGTAAACTGTCACCCCTTCCTGAGCTCACCTCTAGAACCCAACAGGAGGCATGATGACTGCAGATACCACCCTTTTGTGATACCTACTGCCCATCTGAACCTTTTTCACTCATTAAACTTAAAACCAAGTAAATAAACAAAATTTGTTTGCTGAACTTATTTTATTACAAACAGTATAACGTTTATACAAATTCCAGACTTAACTACAAATTTTTACAACAAAAACTTAAAATCAGAAGTGTGGCTATGGCGTGGCAGACCTTAACCTTAGCAGTAGCTTGGAACTCCTCATCTTTCACTACTTGGGAAGGAAAACATGAAAGAAAAGAATGAGCTTCAAGAAGCTCAATGAGTGGTAACAGCATAACAAGTCTCTTTCAACTTATAGCAATAAAAGCATATCACATTACAAGGTTAACATCCAAACTTCAGTCTTGAATAAGTCTATTCTCAACCCTACCTACACACACGGTAGATAGTTAAAACTAATACTTATCATAAAAATTTACTCTCCTATGTTCCTTATGTGCACATAGATTCCCATTTATGGACTCAAAAGCTAGGCCCGTCGAACCTCTGACCATTCCAAACGAGGTTCCTCTCACACGCTCAGGAACTAGGCTTCATGGCCCCCTGACCAGCCTGTAGATTCTGCTTCGGGCTTAGGAACTAGGTCTGTTGACCCCTTGACCATCCCGACCACATATTCTCATTCTCGTTCTGGCTACTCATTCACAATATAAACATAAATCATAAAAGATATTCTTAAGACCTTAAAAGAAATACCACTCATCTTGTTTTGCTGGAACCTTTCTCTCTTTTCAAGTTCGCTGGTTTCCTCTGGCTTCCTTTTGAACCCTAATTTACATATTTATTTTGAAGCTTAGGTTACACAGCATTCTAGACCATATCTCGAGACACTTCCTTCTACAAATATGTTTAGAAATGTCTTAACTTACTTATCTTAAAATTTTGTCGTTAAACTTCATAATAAGTGTTCAAAATCTCAAAATTACTCCACCTTTCTCGACCTTCACAGCTTTTGTGAACACCTCTCAGTTTCCTTTGATTTTGACAGTTCTTCTCTTAGATTTCCCTTGTGGCAGCACTTCCCCAGAAACTACCCTCAATTTATGAGATTTTGGCTCAAGAATCACCTGATTTTCACAAGTAATTTGGGAGATCTTCTCATTTGAACTTAGTGTTATAGTCTGCCCCCAACGCCCAAACAACACCTGCAACTTCTGCCTTTTGATCAACGCATGGTTCTTGCTATCAATGCATGTTCTTCATGATCAATGCAAAGCTTCTTCCGAATCTGCACTCAAACACTCTCCCCAATGTCTTTTGAAGTGAATTTGTGTTGTGAACTGAAGAGAAGCCTTGAGGTGGTATTTATAGGCCTTTAGCAACCGATCCTCATCATCTCTTAAGGCTCTAACGCATGACACCTCCTATTTGGTGAACTTTTAGAGTGTCTTCACCTTGCTTTGCCACCACCTACTTCTATGCCACTTCCTACTTGCATGAAGTTTGTGTTGTTCTCTGATGACATGCAGAAATGCATGTCATCTTAGGCCTTTTACTTAGAATTATGAAGGTTGTTAGGTAGAAATTGCGTTGATCATGATAGGAATTCACGAGAAAAAGATTTTGCGCCGATCAACATGATAAATCTCAGCTAACCCATTACTTCGCATTAATTATGCGTTCAATGTTCTATTTTTGTAGCTAATGCAGGAAATGAACGCAAACACAGAAACCGGACCACCGCATAGATGATTGCATGCAGAGGAACACTCTATCGAAAAGGCAAAAGCATCGATCAACACATGGATGTTTCGGTAATCAGTCGTGTGCGTCCATCGCATGGGAGTTGCGCTCGTCAAGCGAATGCGGTCATCATGTAGAGTTGCAGTATTAAGCAAATGCGGTCATTGAATGATTGCGGCTGCGTGACAACGTAACTAATGGGATCAACGCAAGGTAGGTGGAATGAACGCATCAACGCATCTACCTCTAGAAAATCCAAAGCTGATGTTGACATTTCACCTACCACGCCATTAGTGGCAAAGGATCAAAAAGGACGAACGCGCCGAATATCAGACTCAGAGCAGTCCAATTAATGTTGTCGGTGATCCAAGCTCTATAAATAGAGGCCGAATAGTTGAAATTCGATCATTCGAAGATTATCCCTCAGCCGGGGATTTTCCCGCGATCCAGACAAAACGCGTGAGAAGATGTCTGAGAGTTCTTCACCTCCTTCATCCATTCCGAGTGACGATCGGCGCCTTCGACCAGAGCTAGATCTCAAGAGAGTGAGCTCATACGCCCATCCATGGCACCACCGGTAGCCTTGACGGACATCCGCTGGGAGCAAATCTTTACTTCCAACCGGTCATTTCCTTCCCTTTATTTTTCTATATTGTACTGTATGACATTTTGAATTAAGGAATTAATACAATCTGTTTTCAATGCACTTCTCTGTTTCCTTCAACTCCATCTCTATCTTCTTACTTATCATCTTTACTTTCATTGCAACACTTAGTGGGATTGCTTGGGTATTGCATACTTAGTCATGTGGATTAGGGAAATGAAGCATATAGCAAACTACCGAGAGGTATGCGTTGCGCGAGTATGAAGCTGACTTCAATCTTATTTGCTTAGTGTGAAGCTGCTGTAATGCCTATCTATAGGCTAACGCATTACTTGTCTATGAGTGAATCAGCAAAAATCAACTGCCCGGGTAGGTAAATGGCTGGACGCATAAGCAAGGTATGCGTTGTCACTAGGATAGTAAACAATCTTGCATCAACCAAGTTCATGCGTTGTCTTGTTTTATGTTGTGCCCAACACCCCTTTAGAGCTACTCAAGGAGAATCTAAAGAAAGAACTAATGACTCGAGAGAGCTAGGTTAGAATCTAGACTCGAGAGAGCGAGATTAGATCGGCATAAGCGCAAGAGATAGGGACTTAGAGATAAACTCTGTTTTGGTCATCAACTGCAATCGCCATACACCCTTAGGAAATAAGGAATGATGGATAATGTGGGTTGCCTTTTTGTGTATATCGCATAGAAAAGCAATTAGAGGCTTATGTGTAGGCCCTATAGACACCTCTGCACATACATCGCATGCGTTCTAGCATTAGAAGCCGTAGCATTCGCACCGAGAGGTAGTTTACTATTGTAATGGAGTGTTGCATGATAGCATTAGTTTGCATTGAGCTAGGGTTGCCCTTTTCAGTCACTCTTAAAGTATTGTAATGAATTCATCTCCGCATATTTACCTATTTCCCATACATTTATTTCATGTCAAGGTTTGTCGCATCTCTACCTTTCATACATATTCTCATTTGCGTTGTTTGTTAGATAGGAGTGGAGTAGTGATTAACTTAGCAACATCCCCTCCATTCTTTTATTCAAACCGCCGCATGCAATCAACATATTATAACATAATAGCTACAAAGTCCTTTGTGTTTGACACTCGGATTACCCGAGAAAACATGCGTTGGAATATACTTGGTTCCAGCGCAAGAAACTTGGTGGCACGGATGCATGGTCATCGCATACATTCGTTATTAAGCATTATTCATTCCAATGCATGACCATCGACGCATGACTATCAATGCATATCTTAGGAACATGCATCACATACCGCGTCCAAGGGAAGTTTGGTTGTCGAGTAAATTGACTTCGCAAATTTTCCATCATCAAGTTTTTGGGTGTCCGTTGTCGGGGAACTTGGCAACTAATGTTTTGTTAAGTTTTGTTGTCTCTAGCGAGCAAACTTTTATCTTGGGAGTATTTGCAGCTTGTGCGGCCAGGTTGCAAAACTATATTGAAGTGTAGGCGATTGTGCTAAAAGCCAATGTTGACCCAAGGTAGAAAGGACAATCGATCGCAAAAGAGCTAAAGGTAGTTTAAGCTCATGACGGCCGCAATGCGCCCAACAATTGCCAGAAGTTCCAATGGTCAGGGCAACTTGACCCAAGCAGTTGAGAACCATCTCCTACATGGAAGACTCCTTGCGGTGACAACACTCCTACTTTTCCAAGGACGTCTTCCACTCTTTCTTTACTCTACTTTCTTAGTATAGGTTATCTATTTTATTTTTATTTTTATTTTCGATATATGGTTGCTTCCTTGGTTGTGGTACGTTTACTCTTGTAGGTGCAACAATAAGTCTCCTCGATTCATAGTTCAATGGAAGAATTCCTTTCATCCTTCAACGCATGGCTTCAATCGTGTGGATTCCAATGCATAAGCGCATGCATTATTCCGCCTAAGGTCTTTTCTTGTTATCTTATATGCCTTATCCTTTTGAAATTCTCTTTTTCCTGATTACGTTGTTTTGCGATGTTTCTATGATGGTACGTATAGTTCACCACATTTTTTTTAACTAATCAACGCAAGGCATTTTTCACTTTTATTAGCTTCTTCAAATTTTGGAAGTCTCGCATTTTATCTTGTGTAAAACTTTGTTCAAACATTTATTAACGCATTCTTGTAATTTTGTCTTTAGCTTTGCTGTGAGAACGCTACCAACCTCTAAGTTTGGGGGTAGTAGCGGTCTCGGAGAATTGCATTCATTATATTGCGATCATTTGTTTAAAAAAAAGAGTTAAAGTGAGATTTTGGGAATAATAACTCCACTGTCAATGCAATGGGGAAACTCATGTTGATAAGTGTTAAGCTGTGAAAGGCACTTGCTGGAAGTTGGATGTCTGCATGACACACGTGGGGGCAAGCCAAAACGAAGGCAAGTCGCCAGGATCAGCGCATTAGCGCAACTCCTCTATTTGGTGCAAGCCAAATCGAAACGAGACAAGAGTTGAGTTGAACATGGAACGCAACCAAAGTTAGATGCCCGCATGACACACGTGGGGGTAAGCCAAAACAAAGGGCGTAACCAGGTTCAACGCCGCATTTGAATAGGCCCTCGCAAATTTTTGAAGTATTTTGAATGAATGAAATCTCAAAAGCTAAACACGAAGTTGCAGGGAATGAATAAAAATTTTTGAGCAAAGGCTTGTCGGATTTAACTTAGCAAGATCTTTTTGAAGAAGCAACCAAAGTGGAGGAGAGCATTGCGGTGATGGTCAAAGGTGTGTGTGAATTATATTTTGAGAAGTTGTTCATCGCAAAGGAAAGCATGAAGGTGAGTTAGAATCTCTTTAAGTATAACCCATGCTTGAGGACAAGCATGATTTTAAGTTTGGGGGTGTGATGACATGCAGAAATGCATCTCATCTTAGGCCTTTTACTTAGAATTATAAAGGTTGTTAGGCAGAAATAGCATCGATCATGATAGGAATTTATGAGAAAAAGAGTTTGCATCGATCAGCATGATGAATCTCAACTAACCCGTTACTTTGCGTTAATTATGCGTTCAATGTTCTATTTTTGTAGCTAATGCATGAAATGAATGCAAATGTGGAAACCAGACCATCGCATATACGACCGCATGCAGAGAAACACTCCATCGCAAAGGCAAACGCATCGATCAATGCATGGATGTTGTGGTAATCAGCCATATGCATCCATCGCATGGGAGTTATGCTCATCAAGTGATATGGTCATCGTGTAGAGTTGCAGTATTAAGCAAATGCGGTCATTAAATGATTGCAGCTGCGTGACAATGCAACTAATGAGATCAACGCAAGGTAGGTGGAATGAACGTATCAACGCATTTACCTCTAGAAAATCCAAAGCTGATGTTGACATTTCACCTAACACGGCGTTAGTGCAGAGGATCAGAAAGGACGAATGCGCCAAATGTCAGACTCAGAGTAGTCCAATTAATGATGTCGGTGATCCAAGCTCTATAAATAGAGGGCGAAGAGCTAAAATTCGATCATCCAGAGATTATCCCTCAACCAGGGATTTTCCCCGCGATCCAGACAAAACGCGTGAGAAGATGGCTGAGAGTTCTTCACCTTCTTCATCCATTTCCATTGACGACCGGAGCCTTCGACCAGAGCTAGATCTCGAGAGAGTCAGCTCCTACGCCCATCCATAGCACCACCGACACATCCGCTAGGAGCAAATCTTTGCTTCCAGCCGGTTATTTCCTTCCCTTTCTTTTTCTATATTGTATTGTATGACATTTTGAATTAAGGAATTAATACAATCTGTTTTCAATGCACTTATCTGTTTTCTTCAACTCCATCTCCATCTTCTTGCTTAGCATCTTTACTTTCATTGCAACACTTAGTGGGATTGCTTGGGTATTGCATATTAGTCATGTGGATTAGGGACATGAAGTATGTAGCAAACTACCGAGAGGTATGCGTTGCGCGAGTATGTGAGTAATCTTATTTGCTTAGTGTGAAGCTGTTGCAATGTCTGCCTATATGCTTACACATTTCTTGTCTATGAGTGAAGTCAGCAAAAATCAACTGCCCGGGAGGGTAAGGGGTTGGACGCATTAATCAAGCTATGTGTTGTTCACTAGGGATAGTAACAATCTTGCGTCAACCAAGTTCATGCGTTTGTCTTGTTTTATGTTGTGCCCAACACCCCTTTAAAGCTACTCAAGAGAGAGTCTAAAGAAAGAACCTAATGACTCGAGAGAGCTAGGTTAGAATCTAGACTCGAGAGAGCGAGATTAAATCAGTATAAGCAAGAGATAGGGACTTAGAGATAAGCTCTATTTGTCAACACGGCATCGCATGCACCCTAGGAATAGGAATGATGATATGTGGTTGCCTTGTTTGTGTATCATCGCATAGACAAGAATTAGAGGCTTATGTGTAGGCCCTATAAACACCTCTGCATATACATCAGATGCGTTCTAGCATTAGAAGCCGTAGCATTCACACCGAGAGGTGGTTTACTATTGTATGAGTGTTGCATGATTACATTAGTTGTCGTTGACTAGGGTTGCCCTTGCGGTCATTCTTAAGTATTGCAATGAATTCATCTCCGCATTTTACCTATTTTCCTATACATTTTTTTCATGTCAAGGTTTGTTGCATCTCTACCTTTCATACATATTCTCATTGCGTTGTCTGTTAGATAGGATTAAGAGTAGGATTAACTTAGCAACATCCCCTCCATTCTTTTATTCAAACCGCCGCATGCACATCACCGCAAACATATAGCTACGAGTCCCTGTGTTCGACGTTGGATTACCCGAGAAACTTGCGTTGGAATTATACTTGGTTCCAGTGCAAGAAAAGTTGTGACAGGACGCATGGTCATCGCATACATTTGTTAACGCATTTTTCATTCCAATGCATGACCATCGACGCATGACTATCAACGCATATCTTAAGAGCATGCGTCACATACCGCGTCCAAGGGAAGTTGGGGTTGTCGAGTAAAATTGACTTCCAAATTTCCGTCATCATCCTCCTCATGCACAAGTCCTCTTTGCATGCTTTAATATTCATCCACCTCCTCCTAGCTCAAGCTCAAACTCCTCACTATTTAGCCACTTGTCCAGATGAATTACTAACTCAGCCTTGCTTTCCAAGTTTCCCTTATCATCACATCCTTCCAACTACATGGTTGTATGCTTACTTGATCGCATGACTTGGCCATCGCATCACCCTCCTTTATGCCATACTAACCTCAAGTCATTGCAAGCCCTTTCTTGGCCACATACTCTTCTCCTTGCATGATTCACCATTGGCGCATGCGTTCAACTAGGACTGTGTCCATCGCATCCTTTCTATCGCATGCCACCACCAACACCAACTCCACGCCTAGGCTACTCTTGCCCGTGAAGCCCTTTCTAACCTAAGATGCCCTAGCCATCGCATGGTAGCAACACATAGGCCTTTTCATGCTTATCATATAGATCCAACGCGCATCGTTTTACTTCATCATGTAGTCCCAGCACACATCGCCTGCCCATCATAGCATACCTCATCGCACACTACCTAGCTTCATCGTGTAGCTCAGCGCACATCGCACAGCCTTGCACTCATCGCATACTTCCTTGCTTTATCGCGTAGCTCTAGCATGTATCGAGTATCCAGCGCCTTATACTCATCGTCTAGCTCTTATCGTGCAGCCTTGCAACTATGTGATCACTCCCTCGTGCAATGCCTTAATGCCCAGTGCCCATGCTCGCGCGCAACCGAGTGTTTCCTTGATCGTGCCTGGTCCATACTCGTTACACGATGGCCCTTCCTCACTGCACGATCATGCAATGCCTATTTCATCCCAACACATGAGCAGCCCACTCACACCAATGCTTGGCCAGCGCCTCATGCCATCACACAGCTACCTAGCGCTCACACTTTGCCTTGCTAAGCATCACATTCCAACGTATGATGAGTAGCTTAGCCGTGCTTCTTATCAATGCATGGGCCTTCATGAGTCTAACATGGGCTTAACTTTAATACACAGCTTGTCCTTTGCTTTAACACTTAGCTTCACAACCTCTACAAGCCTTGGTTGCCATACACACAATGCCTCATGCGTCAATGCTTCCCATTACCAACGCATGCCTACACTTGGCTTCCATACTTAGCCAATTTTTCACTTATTAAGGCCGACACATAGCCAACCAAGAGTCCTATTTCCACACTTTAGAATTTCTTCTTCCTTTTTCTTTAACCTTCTTCCTACAACATAAAATTAACTTATACCTTTCTATTTCCCTAATTACTTACCTAAGTAGGGAAATTAACTTATACCTTTTTATTTCCCTAAAACTCTTTAGACCAAATTAATCAATATTCATTAACTATCAAGTCACACCATTATAGCTCTAGTTGCACTCTCCTCGTTGTAGATATATTTGTGTCCACTTGATTTAACCATAATTAGTAAATCGACCCTTCATAGGTTGTTCATAATAACAGTTGGGTCAATATGTTGTTTTACCCCGATATTACCTCTTGCTCCTTAAGTTCCACTGATCTTCTAATGAATAATTGGTTTGTAATCCAATCACTAACCCAGATCCCTCTTGGGCCAAGAGATGGTGGGGCCCCTTCTTCAAGACTTGGATTCAGTACTTAAGAGAACAACCTTTCTTCTATCCCTAAATCAAGTAGGTGTGAATTCCTTATTGCACCCTATGTCTTCAGCTATCTAGTAAGTGTGAATTCCTTATTGAACCCTATGTCCTCAGCTATCTACATAGTTTACCCTGAAATGGGAGGCTTATTGAGCCAACCCTCACCTATGCAAATCTAAGGATAATCCCAAATAAACAGGAGTTCGTAATTAGCTCAGGATTAAAATCGAGTTACCTAGGGCATCTAAGCGAAATAGTCAGTCTTAAACAATAAACAGTATTATAAAGTAAGAGTGACTTATTTCTTGGTTCGATCTTATGCAAACTCATTGCATAGGACGCCCCCACTCCTTATGTCAATACATGAACGAATCAGGATCACTTCGTTTATAACACCTTTATAACAACTTGCAACAATTACAGAGTGGGTCACATTCGATAGTGTTACCAAAATAAGGCACTCAACCTTATTCTTATACTGTAAACTGTTTTGGCTATTTAGTCGAACTTGATCCACTTTTGTGTCTCCACATAAAGTTCAAGTATTCATATGATAGTCATGGATCTTAGTTTATTGGATTTAGACTTTTTGAGATAAGTGTGATTTATAGATTAAATAACAACTTTATTGAAGTAATGTCGAATAACATCTTTATTGATAATAGAAAACATTTAACTTTACAAACTGTGAGTTTTAAGACATACAACCCAACACCTTATTCATATACTATAAAGAATTTTGGCTATTTACTGAACTTGATCCACTCTTTTGTCTCTATATAAAGTTCATGTATTCAAATAATAGCCATGGATCTTTAGTTTATTGGATTTAGACTTTACAAGTGTAATTTACATATTCAATAACAGTTTTATTAAATAAACGTCAATAACATCTTTATTGATAATAGAATATGTTTAACATTACAAACTGTGAGTTTTAGAACATACAACCCAATAAACTCCCACTTTGACTAAAACTACAGTGGATTTTACAGATATATACAATGTTGAGTAATGAGAGAATAAATACAATAAACTAGGGCATCAGATACCCAGTAATTTTCCCACTTGCCCTAGTTCTAACTATTTCATAGTTCTCATCCCATTAGGTGACTCTCGAACACTTTAGTCGAGAGGGCCTTTGTAAATGGAGCAACCAAGTTGTCTTCAGAGGCAATCTGCATGACAATTGTGAACCCCGAATCTTAATTTCTCTACTTGAGTATGTTCCCAACTGAGATCAGTGTGGTGAGTAGGTTGATGTGGAAACTAGTGTGTAATGGTAGAGAAAAGGGTGGAAAATTAGAAGAAAGGAGGAAATTTGGAAGTTTGACTTTTGGGAAAAATACTTGGAAATTTGGCTAGGTATAGAATTTTGTGTTGGATGCTTTGGAAGGGACCACGTTGGAAGGGTTTTGTTGATGCGTTGGAAGGGTTGTTGGTGATGGCATGCGGCTGAAGGAAGAAAAATGGAGGTGACGCGTTGGAAGGAACAAGGATAGGCAAGGCATGCGTTGGAAGGAAGCCCAAGCGTCGAGCGGTCGAAGCCAAGCGCCTTTGCCCAATGCGTCGAGCAGCCAGCCAAGCGCCCCTGCCCATGCGCCGAGCGGCCATGCCAAGTGCACAGCCCATGCGTCGAAGCGCCCTGCCGAGCATCAATGCGTCGAGCACACCCATGCGGTCGAGCAAGCAAGCAATGGCCAGCGCCTATGCAACACGCCCATGCGTCGAGTGGTCAGTGCCTATGCAGCACGCCCATGCATTGAGTGGCCAGTGCCTATGCCAAGCGCCATGCGCCCATGCCAACGAGCCTTACGATAATACCTAGTGAGCCATGCATTGAGGATGAGTAGCCATCCTATGCATTGGTGATGGCTGGCTCTTGCGAGGGCTAAGTTGGATTGCGATGGCTAAGTTGGGTTGCTAGGCGTTGAGTAGTGGACTATGCGTTGAACATCCAAGAGTTGGACGTATATAAAGGATGAGATCACCTAAAAAACGTCATCAAACCATGTGTCTTCTTGAGAGGAAGCCTTAAGCCTTAAGCATTTGAGGTGGTTGCATCAAAGGACATGCAATTTGAAGCTTATGCATTGGCTACATAGGAGAAAGACACTTACATTGCGTTGATCAAAAAGTTGTGTTAGTGTGAGGAGGAAACACTTGGACATGCAGTCAAGTAGGAGGTGTCGAATTTGGAGAATGTTTGGACGCCTATAAATAGAACCAAGGACTTCATTTTTAGATCAAAATTCAAATTACATTGAAAAGAGTGGGAAATTTGAGCAAACCTTGCGTTGAGAGCAAAATCCATACGTTGATCATAGAGCTTCAAAGGGGACGCATTGGATAGTGAAGTCTGGAAAACAGCATCAACTTGGGACAAGGAGTTCTCCCAATTTACTCGTGTTTTTGGAGTGATTTCAAAGCCACCTGAAAGCTTTGAAAGTATAGTTGTCAGGGTAGGGCTGCCGGAGAAAAATCTTGAAGGGATCGGACTGAAAACTAAGAAGAATACAGAAGGGTCAGGCTGCCGGATAAGCTTGGGTCAGTCTTGGATATTTTGTGATTCCGAGCAAACCACTAGAATTTATGAGCTCAGAGTTTAGGGTAATCTTCTTGAGACATTTTAGAATATGTTTGTAGAAGGAAGCATCTCAAAATAAGGCCTATAACTATGAGTAATCTGAGCTGTAAGTTAAATTTGGATTCTAGGGGTGAAAAAGGGAGCCCGAGGTAGAAGGGGAACTACTAGAGTGAAAAGTTCCTTAGAGATCGAGGTGAGTGACTAAAACATTTGACTAAAATGTTTGATTTACAATGTTTTAAAGAAATCATGTTTTAAAAAATATTATTCTCATGCCAGCTAGTTTTACAAAGTGATTTCCAAGTAAACCATGAGTTATGTTTTAAACGCATGTATGTGTGGGAAGTTTGTTGAAAAGCTATTTGTATGTGTTAAATATACCCAGCATGCATTAGTATCTTTAAAGCTATGTTTTTATATGTGTTACACTTTACATGCTTTAAAGAGAAAGTCATTTATGACTAGTTTTATTAAAACGCGAAATCGAAGGACATTTGAGAAGGTATCCACCCAACTAGATACCGAAGGACGTTTGAGAAGGTATCTATTGGTACTGAAGGACGTTTGAGAAGGTACCAAACCAACCAGATACTGAAGGACATTTGAGAAGGTATCCTAGCAGCTCGATATTGAAGGATAATTGAGAAGGTATCTGAGCAAAGTACCTAAGGTATGACGGTACTTAGTATGGCCACGTGCACGTAGGTAGTTAGAGTCAGAGATTGAGCAAAAGGGTTCTCTCTTGGCTAGTAGTTGGTGTTGGGATTATTTTTACCCACAGTGGGGTTATTCTCAACTGAGAAACAGTTTTAATGTTTTATGATTAAAACAGCTTTATATACTTTATGCTTGGAAAATGTTTATACTGCAGTGCAAGGTACTGTAGAAGCTTATATTTCAGTTTAAACTCTTTATTGAGATTTTTGCATGAGAATCAGTTATCTTTCTTAAGTCACTCACTGGGCTAGTAAGCTCACCCCGTTTTTAAATGTTTTCCTTTCCCCCAGGTAACGGTCAAATCCTCAAGAGATAGCTCTACATCTACTCTGCCACTAAAGGATAAAGATATTGTAACCCGTCTATTAGGTGGTTACTGTAACTATTATACACATGTTACTGTTGTTCATATAGGGACTAGGGTTTTGGGCTTTGGGACTTATGAATCTAGTGTTGTAATGACTCTAAACATGTTATGTTTCTGAATTAATAATTTTTTGGCCTAAAGACATTCCGCTGTATATGAGTTCTATCTTGGTATCAGAGTTATTCTGTAAGAGTTATTAGGCAGTAAGTGTCAGCAAAAGGGTTATAACTGCTGCAGTCACACCCTTTCCTAGGCTAAGAGGGTGGTCTGGGTGGGTTGTGACACAATCATGTCTCCTCGGTGTACATACTCAACTTCTATGGTGGAATCAGCAATACAACTTTGCTTGATAATCCTCCATACTATAGCTCCTTTGTTCAGAGTGAATACTAACCCCGAAGTAGATTTCCCAGAATCTATATTGGTCTGAAAGTCAGAATCAATGTATCCATTAAGGATCAGATCCTTAGCACCATACACGAGCATATAGTCCATCGTTCTCTGAAGATACTTGAGGATGTTTTTAACAACAGTCCAATGATTATATCCAGGATTAGACTGATATCTGCTGACAATTTCAACTGCATAACATATGTTGGGACACAACATGGCATACATTAAACTCCCTACTGCTAATGCATATGCAATTCGTTTCATAACCTCAATCTCTTGAGGTGTCTTAGGACACTGTTCCTTAGACAGATCAATTCCATGCCTGAAAGGCAACATACCTTTCTTGGAATTTTGCATTTATATTGAGATACATCTTATCTATATAAGATGCCTAAGATAAGGTTATCGTTAGGTTTGCATAGGTGAGGGTTGGCTCAACAGCGCTGGCTCAATAAGCCTCCCATTTCAGGGGTAAGACTGGGTAGATAGCTAGGTACATAGGGTGCAAGATAGAATTCACTCCTACCCACTTTCAAGGATAATAGAGAGGTTATTCCCTTAAGTGCTGAGATCGGGTCTTGAACAAGGGGCCTCACCCTCTCATTGGCTCGAGAGGGACCGATTTAATTATCGAATCACAAATCAATTGTTCATTAGAGGATCAATGAGACTTAAGGAACAAGAGGTAATCTTAGGGGTAAAACAGCTTTTTAACCCAGCTATTATTGTGAACAATCTGTGAAGGGTTAACTTACTAAACATGGTTATATCGAGTAGACACAATATATCTACAGTGAGGAAAGTGCAACTACTGGGCTTTAATGGAGTGACCCGGTAGTTAACGAATGGGGGTTAATTCGGAGTAAAGAGTTTAGCCAATTAATCTCGGATTGTTAGAGCCCATGATCTATAGGTCCATTAGGTCCCCCTATTAGCTCACAAATGGATAAGCCTTAGAATAGCGTGATAAATTGATTTGAGACGTTCAAATTCAAATTAAGGCAATAAATAATTATATGTGATATAATTACACATTTAATTTTGAATTAAACACAATTGGAGAATCGATTCATATTTAAATGTAATTTAAATATTAATTTCATGAATAGGTATTCTTGGTAGTGAAATTGGTGATTAATTAACTTAATATTTTATATTAAACTAATTGGAATTAATTAAATTGTTTAATTAATTATTAATTATTAATTTTATTAGAAAAATTAATTTTGGTAAAATTAATAAATTTTCAGCATTAATTATAAAATTAAAAAACTGAAAATGATATTTGATTTTGAAAATGGATTCAAAATTAATAAAAGATTGGGAAAAAAAAACCCATCAAAAGTGGAATTTTTCCACTTTCTAACCAAGCATCTTATTCACTTCTCACTACCAAAATTGGAGTTAAAGCTGGCAGAATTCGATGCAATTGGATTGCATGATATTCCAGGATATATCACAAGCTTCAGCTGAAAGATTCCCATGCAATTTTGCTGAATTGCTGAGTTTTGAAGGTTGAAGAAGTTATTATTCAACAAGTGAAAAACCAAAAAACCTCACCTCCAATTCCCTAAGTTCAAGCTTGTTTTGAGTCCCACAACTCAATCTAAGGCTCCTAGAGAATAGTAGGGAAGCTCTAGTGGTGGTTCACAGTAAGAATTGGAGAAGATTGCAGCTGAATATCATGTTTGAAGAGGATCTTCAAAGGTATGTTTTGAAACCCTCTTAATTCTCTATGAACATGCTTATTTTGATGTCAAACTTAAGGAATTAGAATGCTTAATGATCCTGTTTTCTTTCGCTGCATATTTCTATATTCCAACAGTTAGTGTCAGAGCATCATTTAAGTATTCAATTCAAGTTAATTTTGGCATGGTGGGTGTTTTGTATAAGTTGTATGAAAATGGTGAACTGATATGGTTTTTCTGAGTTTTGGCATTAATTTTTCTTCAATTATGTTGTAATTCTTGTAATTGACTCTTGATTGATGGGTCTTAATGTGTGATTAAGCGTCTATAATTCAATTAGATTCATTAGAGTTGCAATTAGGTTGTAATTGAAGAAAGAAGTGAAGAAGGTTGAGTAACAGGAACTGGTTTTTCAGCCACTAGTAAATACTCGATGGTACTCGATGGCATACTCGATGGTATTTTGGTAAAATACTTGATACACGATACCATACTTGATGGTACTCGATGGCATACTCGATGGTATTTTGTGAAATACTCGAAGCACGATGCTATACTCGATGGTACTCAATGGTATTTTGGTAAAATACTCGATGCACGATGCCATACTCGATGGTACTTGATGGTATTTTGGTAAATACTTGATGCACGATGCCATACTCGATGACTCAATGGCATTTGCTCAATGGCATACTCGATGCTCGATGGCATTTGCCCGATGGCATACTTGATGGCATTTGCTCGATGGCATACTCGATGCTCGATGTCATACTCGATGACTCAATGGCATTTTCTCGATGGCATACTCGATGCTTGATGGTATTCAATGGTTTTTGCCCGTTCAGCCCAATTTTGAGCATTGGAGGTCTAGTTTGAAAGGTTTGGGTTCGGTTCGGAGCGGTTCGAGTGATCTAGAGGTGTTTTGGAGCTGATTTTTGC
Source organism: Benincasa hispida (assembly GCF_009727055.1). NCBI lineage: Eukaryota > Viridiplantae > Streptophyta > Magnoliopsida > Cucurbitales > Cucurbitaceae > Benincasa > Benincasa hispida. The sequence continues at coordinate 40,634,365 of NC_052360.1, read as the reverse complement.
TAAATTTTGTAATAATTAGGCCTTTGTTTTCTTGAAAATGCCAAAACTAAAACTATATTAGTATGTGTTTAATTATTCATGCATGTGATGTATGTTATAATTAAATAAATCTTATATGTGAATAAAGGATGGCATGTAGATTTAAAATCCCACCATAGGAAGCATGTTACATGCATGGAAAGTATGTTATAAAGTGTTATAATATATAGTATGCATGTTTAGGGTTTCAGATGTTTAATATAAGTGTTATATTATGAGATATTTGATGTACATTATGGATGCCTAGCATGTCTAAAGTTTTTTAATTTATTATAAAATTGGGTTAGACATTTAAAATCTATAACAAAGATAAGTGCTCATGTAGATTAACCACCTATTTTAATAGTTAAAATAGGTCGAGATCTTGTAAAATATGGTTACAAACACAACTGGTATATAATCCTGTCTAAGATTGGGGGTTTTTAAGTTGATGGTCTACGAAACACCTCCTACCTGGGGGATTATGGTCGAATAATTGAGCGTTGTTAACCAGTTTTATGAGCAATACGTGAGCAGTGTGAGGTTTTAAAACTGGTTTATCACCTAGATATCGTAAGCTAAATCTAAATACAAACGTTATACTTGGATAAACACCTAGACTTAGGTTTTTTAATTAGTCGAAACATTCCTAAGTAAAGATATACCTAAAAAAATGTTAGCACACTTCAGTAGGAGTTCAATAGCATATATCATATGTTATTAGAACTCAGTGGGAATATAATAACACTTCAGTGGAAGATTAGTAACATATGTGATATGTTATTTTTAGCTCTCATGTCCCTAAGAGTTCACAATCGATATTCATGTTTCACTTCAGGTCACCTTGGGAGTGACCTCCATTCGAAAAGTGTTTACATGAGTTGAGATCATGGTGAATATGGGAAGTTGTTCACAGTAAAATCAAAAGTGATGTTTTATTTTCATTCTCACGTCCTAAGAGGTTCACACCATGAGGTTCATGCAGGGTGACCTCCATTCGGAAAGTGTTTGCGTGAATCAATATCAAGGTGAATGAAGGGAAGTTGTTCAATGTAAAATAAAGTATACGATATATTGATTTCAACACTCAAGTCCCTAGAAAGTTCACACCGTGAGATTCATATGACACTTTGTGTCACCCCTGGGAGTGACCTCTAATAATGGGCAGAAATGCACGTTATCATAGTACTAAGTTCTTAAACAATGTTGGATTGTGTTGATGAAATATGTTAAATTGCGTCCATTAAGTATAAATTCTATAATATTGCGGTCGCACGCGTCCAACACATTAGAGCAGTTGATCTTTATAATTTTGTGCAGAATATGCGTTAACACAATGCAGAGATTGCGATCATAGGAATACATTGGTCGAGTGCAACTTCACCGCAAGACTTTGAGTTGATTGTGCTCGAAAACATTCGCCCAAGAAGAATCACCGCAACTTGGTCGGCGCAACATGGTGGGAGCCTAGGTGAATAATTAAGATCGATAGGACAGAAAGCTGACAGCAGTCGGATCCAAATTAAGTTGACAACTGGTAACGGTCACAAAGTACATTCAGCTTTATCGGTGACAATTATCCGAAGCATCAGTCAGGAATTAAAGTTGTCTTATCTGTAAAACAGCGAGAGAGAAGCCGCCTTTCACCATGGAAACTCTATAAACACCAAGTGCATTCTTCAGAGAAGGGGTTAAATAGTCAATTACTTCATCACGTTATAAGTTCACGCCTCTGTCCATAGTTTTCTTCCATTTTTAAGGCAGACGCGAGGAAGAAGGTGTGCCGATAGATCATTCCGGCAACCTTGGGAAAGCACCGGAAGCTCCAAGAAAGAGAGAGGGTCAATGGCTGTGGAAGCGGGAACATTTGTAGATCAGAATAGAGATTCAATATAAAAAGCCACGATCAGCAAGGAATTGCTACCAGGCTCTCTACCTTTATTTTCCATTATCATTTTGTACTCAACTCAGTTATAAGAATGGAATGTCTTTCTCTATATCTATCCACTCTCTGTTATTTAAGCATGAGTAGCTAAATTAGTTGAATGGGTTGAGAAGTAGTTAGCTAGCATAACGAGGGAATCTTCATCTTTGCAATTATCTTGTTAATGTATGCTTCATTCGTCTATTAGAGATACTCGGGAGGGTAGTCTAAAGACAGGATCTAGACTTGGGAAGGTCAGGTCAGAATCTAGGTTTGGAAGAACTAGATTAGAATGCATAAACAGGAGATAGGCGCTTAGGAATGAGCACTATTTGTTATTAACGCATTGCATGCATCTTAGCAATAAGGTATGATTGTATGCGATCACCTTGCTTTCATGCATTTTGCATCAACGCATAGGACAAGAGTAGAGACTCAGGGATAAGCTCTATGGTCATTCTGCATTCAACACATGCGTCCTAAACTTAGGAGCATTGCATTTACATTGGGAAATGACTTGTTGTGCATGGTTGTAACATGATCGCAAGTTTGACGCATTCCTGAGTAACGCTAGGTAAAGATCTTCTCAACCCATTCATCGCATACCCATTGCATCTATCAAGCAACTATCTTTCTCAAATCCGCCACCTTTATTTACTTCTTTTTCATCAATGCAACAACACACCCACACTTTATTTATTTACTTGGTTACCACAAAGCTTTCATAATAATTACCAACTATTTTCACAAATCCCTGTGTTCGACCCTGGAATTACCAGGAAATGCAGGGAAATTTACACTTGAATTCTGCTGAGGAAACTTGAGTGCACAATGCAATCCATCAATGCATATCATCCATATTTCCATTCATAAAAATAACGCATCAAGTTTTTGGCGCCGTTGTCGGAGACTTCGGCAAAATAATTGTTAACGGTAATTTTTGTGAATTCTTTGCAGAACTCTCAATCTCTAGCGAACTACGACCCGAAGATTGAGAGAACATTTCGAAGGAGACTAAGAGACCGCTAACAGCAACCACAATCCAAAAAAAAAAAAAGATGGCAGAGCAGCCTGGAGGTCGAGCACCAAATGATAATAATGTCATGGCAAATCTGATTCTATTGGCAAACGATCGCAATAGGCCCATTAGGGACTATGCATCACCAAACCTCTATGATTTCTCTCTGGGAATTACGAGGCCTTCCCTCGATGGAAGCAGATTGAAGATGAAATCGGTGATGTTGCAGATGATCCAGAATGCAGATCAATTCAGAGGAAGGCGTGGCGAGGATCTATACACCCACCTCCAAAGTTTTATTGAAATCTGCAATACTTTTGTGTTCCCGAACATCTCTGCTGAAGAAGTTCAACTAACGTTGTTCCCATTTTCTCTCTGTGATCAGGCTAGGAAATGGGCTTATTCGCTC
>NC_052360.1:40626873-40629566 GCF_009727055.1 Benincasa hispida | reverse complement strand
AAGATGAGCGATCCTGGGAGCTTTACTATTCCTTGCTCCATAGGAGGACTCTATATTGGGCAAGCCCTGTGTGACTTGGGGGCCAGCATAAATTTAATGTCACTGTCAATCTTTCGACAATTAAATGTAGGTCAACTTATGCCCACATCAGTGACTCTCCAATTGGCAGACAGATCTCTGGTTCATCCAGAAGGTAAGGTGAAGGATGTGCTGATCACAATTGATAAAGTTATTTTGCCAACGGACTTCATCATCCTAGATTATGAGGTCGACAAAGATGTGCCCATCATTTTGAGACGACCTTTCCTATCAACGGGTCGTGCTCAAATTGATGTGCACAAGGGAGAAATCAATTTGAGCATAAATGGACAGAAGCTCAAATTTAATATAATTCGTGCCATGAAATTCCCGTATGAGGAAGATCTACAAGATTCTGACGATGACCTAAATTTGATTGAAGAAGAAAAGTTTGATGAAGAGTGTGAAGAAAAGGATGCCAACGCATCCGTAGTTGCCTGCAATGCGATCGTAGCAAAAACAAACAAAGAAGAAGAAACGATCGCAATGCAAGAAGAAGAACCAAAAGAAGAAAGAAAAACAATGCAACCTTTCCTTGTGGAACCACTAACACTTGAACTGAAGACCCTACCAACACATTTGAAGTACGCATTTCTGGGGCAGAATGAGAAGGTGCTAGTGATAATTTCCTCTGCGCTCAACATGGATCAAGAGAATGCGTTGATGAGCATTCTCAAGAAACATGAGCGAGCAATTGGCTGGACGCTCGTTGACATCAGAGGAATTAGCCCCGTGTACTACATGCACCACATTCTTCTTTAGGCGACACAAAGCAACTATTGAAAATCAATGTAGACTTAACCTTGCGATGAAGGAGGTCGTCAAAAAGGAGATTATCAAGTGGCTGGATGTGGGCATTATCTATCCCATTGCAGATAGCACGTGGGTCAGCCCGTGCAATGTGTGCTGAAGAAGGGCGGAATGACGGTAGTCCCCAATGAGAACAATGAATTAATACTGCAAAGAACCATCACCGGATGGCGCATATGTATGGACTACCGCAAATTAAATGCAGCCACAAAGAAGGATCACTTCCCTCTGTCATTCATTGATCAAATGCTAGACAAACTAGCAGGGAATGATTTTTACTGCTTCTTGGATGGATATTTTTCACCGATGTCGTTTGGCCTCTGCAATGCGTCGAGCACGTTTTAGAGGTTCATGATGGCGTCTTTTCAGACTTTCTCGAAGATTCAGTGGAAATATTTATGGATGACTTCTCCATTTACGAGAACACTTATGAATCTGCCTGGCAATTAGAGAAAATTCTGAAAAGATGTGAAGAGACGAAACTGGTGCGCAACTGGGAAAATGTCACTTCATGGTGAAAGAGGGTATAGTGTTGGGACACAAGGTCTCCCGAGAAGGGTTGGAGGTAGACAAAGTAAAGATCGACGCAATTGAAAGCTTCACCTCTTAACCAGCGTGTAAGGTGTGCGAAGCTTCTTGGGCATGCTGGATTCTATAGACGATTCGTTAAAGACTTGTCTAAGATTGCACGACCACTGAGTGCGTTGTTAGAGGCAGACAGAAAGTTTGAATTTGATAACAATTGCCTCAACGCATTCCGAGTTTTAAAAGATGCGCTGATTACTGTGCTCGTCTTGATTGCATCGGATTGAACACTGTCGTTCGAAATCATGTGCGAGTGCAAAAGAAGAAAACTATTTTGCACCCCATCGCATATGCGAGTAAAACTCTGAACCCTACTCAAATCAATTATACCACCACTGAAAAAGAACTCCTGATGTGATTTTTGCATTGGAAAAATTTCGTGCATATCTATTGGGAACTAAGATACTCATTCACACTGATCACTCGGCAATCAAATATTTGATGACAAAAGAAGGACGCAAAGCCGAGGTTGATCAGATGGGTTCTCTTTCTTCAAGAATTTGATATCGAGATAATTGATCAGAAGGGATAGAGAATCAAGGCGGATCACTTGTCCAGACTAGAAAATCCTGAGGTTTGACCACATAGAATTGAAATGAGTGTCGTGTTTCCAGGACGAGCAGCTATTCCACATAGAAGAATTGCCCTGGTATGCGGACATCGTTAACTATTTGGTTTGTGAACAATTCCCTGAAGATTATATATACCATCAACAGAAGAAGCTAAAGCATGAATGCAAGCATTATTATTGGGATGAGCCGAATCTGTATAAAAGAGGTGCAGACCAAATCATTCGATTATGCGTACCAAACGTTGCTCAATAACGCATATTGTCACAGTGCCACAATTCGCCATATGGAAGGCACTTTGGAGAACAACGTACTGCAGCCAAAGTTTTGCAAAGTGGATTCTTTTGGCCTTCATTATTTAAGGATACTGCTGACTACGCAATGAAAGTGTGATATGTGTCAACGCACCGATAACATTTCATGGAAGAACGCAATGCCAATGAACACTATCTTGGAGCTGGAATTATTTGACGTCTGGGGGATTGATTTCATAGGACCATTCCCTCCTTCGCATGGCAAGCATTATATCTTATTGGCTGTCGATTACGTATCTAAGTGGGTAGAGGCAATTGCATGCACCGCAAGTGATGCGGTGGTATTTCCACATGCAATTGAAATTGTTCGGACCCTTCATCATCAAGGCCAAATTTC
>NC_052360.1:40604974-40624922 GCF_009727055.1 Benincasa hispida | reverse complement strand
TTCCACATGGTGCGGTGGAACTGATCACCGAGGATGGCAGTCGAACATTTAAAGTTAATGGGCAACGGATAAAGGCATATTGCAGAGGAGATTTCCAGCTAGACACAGTCTCCGGAAAGTTGAAAAACCTGAACTATCCTTACTCAACTCTTGAACAACTCTTCGTCATTTTACTATTATCAGTATTTCACTTATTTCTTAAAAAGAAAAAAAAACTTGTTTTATTTTAAAATCATTTGACCCTCTCTTTGTCTGTTTACAAGGATTAAGGCACAGGATTGCGAAGAAGCAAATGATCTCACTCCATCACCGCAATCCACAGAAGCAAAGATCAATGCAAGGATGGATGCATCAATACACAATGCGGGCGACAGCGCAAAATTTGGGGGTGTACTCTTCCTTATCTTTATTTCAAATTTTGCGCTATCACATTGCATTTCTCTTTTCAAAGTCTTATCACCGCATCCTCCTTAATTACCGCAATCATTTGACAAATAGATAAATTTAGTAGTTCACCGCATGTTGTTTCTTTTCCAAGTATGATTTCAATGATGATAAATATACTTTTATCTTTCGTATACACTAGAGTCAACTTAGTCTTAAAATAGTCACCTCATGAAATATTTCTAAAAGTTAGGGGTTTGCTAGCTTTCTTTCAAACTCTCTTTACAAGCATTCTATGACCATCACATGACCTATTTTAACTTCTTTTGGCAATGAGGACATTGCCGCATTTTAAATTTAGGGGTGAGGTATTTATTTTCGACCTTGCTATATTCTCTAAAAAAAAAATACATTTTTGAGAATAACAACTCCACTGCCAATGCAATAAGAAACCCTTGTTGATAAGAGTTAAGTTGTGAAAGGCACTTACTCGTAGTTGGATGTCCGCATGACACACGTGGGGGCAAGCCAAAATGAAAGTAAGCCACCAGGATCAACACATAAATCAATGACCGCAACTCCACTACCAAATTGGTATGAGTTTAGTCTGAGAAAGAGTGCATTGCTCGTAATTGGATGTCCGCATACACACGTGGAGGCAAGCCAAAACGAAGGCAAGGCACTCGGATCAGTGCAAGGTCAGAAAAAAATAGCAATGAAGAAAATTTTTGTGCAAGGATAAAATCATTTGACACCCCGGAAGAAAATTTTCTTTTAAAATAAATCATGCGATGTTCCAGAATTTAGTAAAGTCCTTTTGAAAGTTAAGCTTGCATCCCTAAGTCTTAGAAATATTTTAAGAAGAGACTTGAATAAGACTTAAGAAAATTCTAGTATATAGGATTTGAATGAAGTATCCTTGAGAAATCTAGGGAAGAAAACTTTGTGGTTAACTTGCTAAAGGAATCTTTAGCTTATGCTTGAGGACAAGCATTGTTTAAATNTAAAGGAATCTTTAGCTTATGCTTGAGGACAAGCATTGTTTAAATTTGGGGGTGTGATAACGGGCAGAAATGCACGTTATCATAGTACTAAGTTCTTAAACAATGTTGGATTGCGTTGATGAAATATGTTAAATTGCGTCTATTAAGCATAAATTCTATATATTGCGATCGCACGCGTCCAACGCATTAGAGCAGTTGATCTTTATATTTTTGTGTAGAATATGTGTTAACACAATGCAGAGATTGCGATCATAGGAATACATTGGTCGAGCGCAACTTCACCGCAAGACTTTGCGTTGATCGTGCTCGCAAACATTCGCCCAAGAAGAATCACTGCAACTTGGTTGGCGCAACATGGTGGGCGCATCTAGGTGAAAGGATAATTAAGATCGATGGGATAGAAAGCTTACGGTAGTCAGATCCAAATTAAGTTGACAGCCGATAACAGTCACAAAGTACATTCAGCTTTATCGGTGACAATTATCCAACGCATCAGTCAGGAATTAAAGTTGTACCATTGATAACTTGTAGAAATACAAGTTATTTATACTATTTTATTTAGATATTGCGGCTAAAAGAAAGAAAAGTTGTGTCAAAAGTATAAAAATTGACTAAGAAATGCGAGAATTATAAATTATCGTCAATACCCCACTGACACCATTGTGATGGTAGAAATGAATGTTTCAGTTCTGTTTTGCAGGAAATCAAGTCACCGCATGCGTTCATGGCTCAAAGATAAAATGAACAACGCATCTACGTCGCATTGTGCCCATCAATTTCAACCGCATGCGATAAACAACACTACATGCTGGCAAATGATCGAAGATGTAAAGAGCAACGCAATTGCGGAGGATTCAGACGCGTGTACAGCTGTCAGTTATGCATTTCTGACGGGATTGATTGTGCAACAAAAGGAATATTCACTCCACCATTTTAGGAACTGCCTTAACAATAAAGTGGGGACCACAATGCAAAGAGTCAAAGCTTCGCCTATAAATAGCCGCTGCAATTCCATTGAAAAATATACTTGATACGGTAGACTTGAATACTGATCTGAGAGAGAGACTGGTTGAGCGATTCATCAGAGTCTATCCGGGAAGAATCAAGAGACAAGGTCGAGAGGTGAGTCTCCGGGCAAAGAATCCTTTAAATTCCCCCCATTGAAGCTCTGTACGAAGGTCACTTCTACCAGACGAGCAAGCCTGAAAGGGAAGCTCTTCTCTCCATCCATTCCACACGCCGGCAAGCATAACCTCCATCCAGATCTGTGTCAAGACGTTGACACTCTTCTGTATTCATTTCTATCTCTTTTTCATCACTTGTACTCATCTTCTTTACTCTATCATTCACACCATGTATCAAACGCTTAATCTTAGTATTAATTGTTATGATCATTGCCATTATCATCTCTCTGTCTATTTCTGTTCATCCATGATTTACTTTCTCCATGATGTCTTCTTAATTCCTTGGGTAATTAATAAGAATTAAGCAAGTAAATTAATCTATGTTAAGGAAATAATTATGTTTAGCTAAAGCATGCTAGACGGCATCTTTACTTGTGAGAGCAAAAGTGAAGATGCCATTCCGCCTATCGAGAGAGGGTTGGAAGAATGTGTTAACTAAAACGAGAAGTACTTCCAGAGATGGAAGCAACCTTGTGTTCATCATGTTCATCCCTGTTTCACCATAGAGATGTGGGAGTGCGGCCGATCACCGAGAGGTGTATGCCAAGGGAAAGTGGAACCTTAGTTACAGCTTTAACGCAATTAATAAACTTGCGATGTTTTTACTAATTATTCTTTCTATTTCTGATTCATACATAAAGACTTGCCATCACATACCACGATCCTTTGTATAACTTCACAATCAGTCTCGAACTCAGTATCATGTATCATGTATCTTGTATCTTGTATCATGTTAGCTTAGGATTTACCTTTTAACGCACTTTTACTTTTATCGCACTTTTATTTTATCAATGCAATTTATGTTTATCGCAATTTAAAATCATGTACAAACCAAATCTTTTATTAATTGTAAAACCGGTCGCATATATCACAAAAGTAACACATTAACAAAAACAATCTCTGTGTTCGACCTCGGATTATTCTGAGAAACTTACGTTGGAATTATACTTGGTTTCAGCACAAGGAAACTTGTGACACGCATTACTCTATCGTATACTACAAGCATATCATTAACAACGCATATTTAGAAGTAGTGTGCCTAAGTGATAACACAGCATGACACTCCATTTCTATTGTTATATCAGCAAGTTTATGGCAACATGAGCTTGTAGCACATTATCTATCATCACAGTGCATGCATAATAAGGAACTAAAATTACCATGTCAAGTTTATGGTGTCGTTGCTGGGGACATGGACTTGTTCATTCATTCACATTCATATTTGTCCACATGCTGCAAGATAAGATATAAAATTAAGTCATCACCCATCTGTACAACTGGGAGAGAGAAACCACCTTTCACCATGGAAACTCTATAAATACCAAGTGCATTCTTCAGAGAAGGGGTTAAGTAGTCGATTATTTCATCACGTTACAAGTTCACACCTTTGTCCATAGTTTTCTTCCATTTTTAAGGCGGACGCGATGAAGAAGGTGTGTCGATAGATCGTTCCGACAAGCTTGGGAAAGCACCGGAAGCTCCAAGAAAGAGAGAGGGCCGACGCCTGCAGAAGCGGGAACATTTGTAGATCAGAATAAAGATTCAGTGTAAAAAGCCTCGGTCAACAAGGAATTGCTACCAGGCTCTCTACCTTTATTTTCCATTATCATTTTGTACTCAACTCAGTTATAAGAATGGAATGTCTTTCTCTATATCTGTTAACTCTCTGTTATTTAAGCATGAGTAGCTAAATTAGTTGAATGGGTTGAGAAGTAGTTAGCTAGCATAACGAGGGAATCTTCATCTTTGCGATTATCTTGTTTATGTATGCTTCATTCGTCTATTAGAGATACTCGGAAGGGTAGTCTAAAGAAAGGATCTACACTTAGGAAGATCAGGTCAAAATCTAGGTTTTGAAGAACTAGATTAGAATGCATAAATGGGAGATAGGCGCTTAGGAATAAGCACTATTTGTTATTAACGCATCGTATGCATCTTAGCAATAAGGTATGATTGTATGCGGTCACCTTGCTTTCATGCATTTTGCATTAACGCATAGGACAAGAGTAGAGACTCAAGGATAAGCTCTATGGACATTCTGCATTTAACACATGTGTCCTAAACTTAGGAGCATTGCATTTACATTGGGAAATGACTTGCTATGCATGGTTGTAACATGATCGCAAGGTTTGACGCATTCCCGAGTAACGCTAGGTAAAGATCTTCTCAATCCGTTCATCGCATACCCATAGCATCTATCAACGCAACTATCTTTCTCAAATTTGCCACCTTTATTTACTTCTTTTTCATCAACGCAACAACACACCCACACTTTATTTATTTACTTGGTTACCACAAAGCTTTCATAAACATTACCAACGCAACTATTTTCACAAGTCCCTGTGTTCGACTCTGGACTTACCAGGAAACTCAGGGGAATTTACACTTGAATTCCACTGAGGAAACTTGAGTGCACAATGCAATCCATCAATGCATATCATCCATATTTCCATTCATAAAAATAATGCATCAACCTCCATTCGGAAAGTGTTTGATGGTTCAAGATCAAGGTGAATAGGGGAAATAGTTCATAGTACGTAGGTGAAGGATATGTGTCAACGTATCCTGTGGTCTCTTTCGTTGGTTTGGACCGTGAGATTCCTATGTTACGTCTATTTGTCGTCTTTAAATCGGCCTTGCTAGTCATTTAATGACGGCTATCCCCTTGGAGGATTGTAACATGGGATTCGAAACAATTCAAACTCCAGAAATTGATAGGATTTCTTAGGTCATTTTCCAACCTTGACTTTCCAATTCGGTAGCATCATTGGGGCCGATCTCTAAAGTCTAAAAATGGAGGGTTACATTTACATAATTACTAAAGTGTTAGTAAGTTCTGATAAAAAACGGTAGCTAAATGACTATTAGAATATGAGTTATTCTGGAGATAGTATTTAGTCAAGAATATCTTGCTTTAGTGAATGAGTATTTGACTGCCCCTTGATAGCACTTATTCTGACTCATTATAGTATCGTTGCAAAAATAATGAAATTTTGGGTACATTATTACTTTGCTAAAACATGATTGGGTTTAAAAGCAATTCACTAATAAAGAAATTTGCTTATATTCTTAGAATGACTAGTTCATTGGTACAATTGTTAGCTTCGGATAAATTAACTAGGGATAATTATGCTACATGGAAATTAAATTTCAACACAATACTGGTGATAGAAGATTTAAGGTTCTTTTTGACAGATGAGTGTCCTCCCATCCCTAGCTCAAATGTAAACTGAACTGTTCAGGAAGCATACGACAAATGGACGAAGGCAAATGAGAAAGCCCGTGCCTATATTCTTGCCAGTATATCTGATATCTTGGCTAAAAAACATAAAAACATATATACTGCCAAAGAGATTATGGAATCTCTACATGGAATGTTTGGACAACCGTCCTTCTTCTTGAGGCATGATGCTATCAAATATATTTACAACTACTGAATGAAAGAAGAGGCCTCTATTAGAGAACATGTCCTGGACATGATAATCCATTTCAATGTGGCAGAGGTAAACAGAGCTGTCGTAGATGAGAGAAGTCAAGTCGGTTTTATTCTAGAGTCTCTTCTAAAAAGCTTCTTGCAATTTTGCACCAACGCGTTAATGAACAAGATAGAATATAACTTGACTACACTTCTCAATGAGCTACAGGCTTTTCAGTCCATTTTGAGAACAAAAGGACAAGAAGCGGAGGTAAATGTTGTCGCTGCTGAGAAAAAAGGATCGTCCTCTAAAAAACAGGTCTTGTTGCTTCTTCTTCTAAGAATAAGAGTATTCCTAAAAAGAAGAACAAGGGGAAAGGGAAAAATAAAACTTCTACTGGTCGCAAAGGCAAGGCCAAAGCTGCAAACAAAGGAAAATGTTTCTACTATAGTGAAGACGGACACTGGAAGAGAAACTGCCCACAATACCTTGTAGAGAAAAAAGCGGAGAAAGTAAAACAAGGAAACTAGTTCCTGAGGATTGCTTGCAATGAGATAATGCTCCAAGTTGTGAACATAGGAGAATATCTCAGAAAGACCAGCGGGAGATTTTGGAGTTGCTGACAAAAGATGAATATGGTTACTTTTATTAATGTAATAAAAGTTGTTTTATCTTTTGTAAAAGACATGTTGTATACAATCTTTTGTTATAAATGAAATGTTCATTAGCAAAAGTTACATTTTATATTTGTTCTACTATAAAGCAGCTTCTGATAAAATCGACCAAAGTTCAAGGCCATTTCAAATATTTAGATATTTAAAACGACTGAAAAATAATAACGTAAAAGATGTATTCCGGTACTTATCTTTGGTAATTAAGATGATTGTCAAATCATGTCTTAATGAGATTAAGAAGGTTAAAAGTGGTCATCTAAATAAGTTAAAAGAAAAATATTTTACCTCTGTGTATCTTATCTTGAAGATAAGATGATCAAAAGAACCAAAGAACCCTTAAAAGCTTATACATTCAGATCTTTATGGTTGGTGAATGTTAAAGCATAAGAAAGGATATGAATATTTTAGTAGTTATACTAAAGTACATTTGTATTTACCTAAGTTGTAAGTTTAGAACACTTGAAAGGTTCAAGGTGTATAAAAACTATTAAGTCAAATAAGCAAAACACTTCGATTAGATCGAAGTAGAGTGTACAGAAAATCAGAGATTTCCAGGGCTATTTTGATAGAACGTGAAATCTAGTGACAATTCTCTACATCTAGTTGCCTTAATCATTTTGAACGTCATTCCATTTTAAAGTGTTTCGGAAACTCCATATAAGATACGAAGAGTTCATAAAAGTTGTTTATGATATGTAAAAAATCTGAAATGGAAGGCATATATGTTAACGTCGAAACCTTAAATATTGGAATATCGTTCAGATGACATGCCTATTTGTAGGTAGCCCAAAAGTAGTATACTTTTCATGTAAAAGAAAATCAAGTGTTTGTGTTGACAAATGCTAAATTTTTCCTAGAAAAGTATACAAGATCACCATGTATTATTTAGTTTCCATAAAAGCAAAGTGTATATCAATAAAGAGTTATTGATTAAAGCTGATACTATAACAAAAGTTGTTTGGACAAGTCAGATGCATCTTACACAAAGAGTTGAAGCTACCTCGATGTAGTGGAAGGAATTTATGACAGCCTAGCCATAATTTGGGTTTAGTGGAAACTCAAGTCATCCAGTCTTGGTGGCAGGATCGAGAAACAAGAAGTTGCGGAAATAAGATGCATTCTCTATATTGTTTTGACTCGAAGTCCACTGTATACTAATATATTTACAAAGATCCTCTCGACTAAAGTATTTGAGCATTACTTAGTGAGACTAGGACTACGGGTTATATAACCTAGGGCAAGTGGGAGGAAAACCCATGGGTATGTGATACATAAGGATGGGTGTGTGATACCTAAAGGCAAACCATGGGTATGTGATGCACTAGTTTATTGTATTTCTCTATAAAACTCAAAAACTCAAATGTATTTATATATATGTTACCACTGGAGTTTTAGTCCAAGCGGGATTTTGTTGGGTTTTATGTCCCAAAACTCATGGTTTGTATACAATAAAATCATTCTATAAATCAATAAAGTTGTTATTGAAGTTTGATTCAATAAAATTATATTGAATATATGAATTGTTTATTTCCTTTTAGAAATAAATCCAATAAACTAAAAGATTCATGACTATTACATGAGTACTTGAACTTTATGTGGAGACATAAAAGTGGATCAGGTTTGAGTAAATAGTCTAAATGATCTATAGTATATGAATAAGGTTGGGTGTCTTATTCTAGTAACACTATCGGATGCGGCCCACTCTATAGTTGTTACAAGAAGTTGTAAAGTGCTACAAACGAAGTGATCTTGATTCATTCATATGGTGACATGAGGAGTGAGGGTGTCCTATGCAATGAGGTTGCATAAGATCGGACCAAGAAATAAGTCACTCTTACTTAACGTTATTTACTGTTTAAGACCGACTATTTCAAAACGATGACCTAGGTAACTTAAACCTTAATCCTGAGCTAATTATGAACCCCTGTTTATTTGGGATTATCCTTAGATTTGTATAGGTGAGGGTTGGCTCAACAACGCCAGCTCAATAAGCCTCCCATTTTAGGGGTAAGACCGAGTAGATAGCTGGGGACATAAAGTGCAAGATGGAATTCACTTCTACCCGCTTTCAGGGATAGTAGAGAGGTTGTTCCCTTAAGTGCTGACTTCAAGTCTTGAAACAATGGAGCCACACCCTCTCATTGGCTCAAGAGGGAACTCGAATTTAGTGATTGGATCACAAACCAATTATTCATTAGAGGATCAGGGGACTTAAGGGAACAAGAGGTAATCTCGGGGTAAAACAGTTTTTTGACCCAGCCGTTATTATGAAACAACCTGTAAAGAGTTAACTTACTAATCATGGTTATAGCGAGTGGACACAATATATCTACAATAAGGGGAGTGCAACTACTGGGCTTTAATGAAGTGACCTGGTAGTTAACGAATAGGGGTTAATTCGGTGTAAAGAGTTTATCCAATTAATCTCGGATCATTGGAGCTCATGATCTGTAAGTCCATTAGGTCCCCTACTAGCTCACAAATGGATAAATCTTAGAATAGCATGATAAGTTGATTTGAAACATTCAAATTCGAATTAAGGGAATTAGTACTTATATGTGATATAAATTGCACGTTTAATTTTGAATTAAAAAACAATTGGAGAATTTATTAATATTTAAATTATAAATATTAATTTCATGAATAGGTATTCTTGTTAGTGGAATTGGTGATCAATTAATTAATATTTGATATTAAATTAATTGAAATTAATATTAATTATTAATTTATTAAAAAATTATTTTTGAATTAATTTTTATAAAATTAATAAATTTTTAGTTTTATAAAATTAAAAAACTGAAAATGATATTTTATTTTGAAAATGGATTCAAAATTAATAAAAAAAAAATGGAAAAATTGAAAAATGGAAAAACCCACCAAAAGTGGGATTTTTCCACTTTCTAACCAAGCACTTTATTCACTTCTCACTACCAAAATTGGAGTTGAAGCTGGCAGAATTTGATGCAATTGGATTGCATGATATTCCAAGATATATCACATAAGCTTCAGTTGAAAGACTCCCATACAATTTTGCTGAATTGTTGAGTTTTGAAGGTTGAAGAAGTTGTTCTTCAACAAGCTAAAAAACCAGAAAACCTCACCTCCAATTCCCTAAGTTCAAGCTTGTTTTGAGTCCCACAACTGAATCTAAGGCTCGTAGAGAATAGTAGGGAAGCTTAAATGGTGGTCCATAGTAAGAATTAGTGAAGATTGCAGCTGAATATCGTGTTTGAAGAGGATCTTCAAATGTATGTGTTGAAACCCTCTTAATTCTCTATGAACATGTTGATTTTGATGTCAAAATTAAGGAATTAGAATGCTTAATGATCATGTTTTCTTCCACTGCATGTTTCTGTATTTCAACAAATAAAACATTAAAAAATGTGAGTTTAAAGCTCAGTGAGTGATATAATTTATAAGAAAATAAGTTTTATTTGAAAATTCATTTTTGGAAAACAAATTCCACAATCAAGCATCATAGCACATAAACATATAATCTTCCCAGCCTAGTAACTAGCTCCTCCTAGCATGATCACGTGTTTTGCAAGTTATTCCATTTATTTCCAATATGCAAGTTGAGGAAACAATTCATAAGTTCGAGGAAACAATTCCAGTACTCACATAGCTTGCCGAATGTGCACATGTCAACAATATCCCGTTAGTCATGCTTGAGACATGCTAACAATTTTTTTAGTGTACAATCTAACAATTTCCCACCAATGGTAACAATTTTCCACGCAAACAATGAGAGTTAAAGAACTCATTAAAGTTGTTTAAGTCGTACTCAGTTCCCCTATCACTACAAAGTCTTTTAACCTTTATATTAAACTGATTTTCTGCTTCAATTATAAACAATTTGAAGACATCAAATGCATGACTTTTGTTTTTAGGCAAATATACAAAAGTAAGATCAAAGCAATCATCAATAAAGGTTATAAAATATCTTTTACTATTCCTAGTCAAGATGCCATCAAATTCACATAAATCAGAATGAATTAAATCTAGGGCTCAAAAATCCTAAGTACAGATTTATGCGGAGTTTTAGTAATCTTAGTCTAACTACTCACATTTATCAAATTCATTCATGGATAACTTAGGTATCATTTCCAGCCTAATCATATTATTAATTAATTACTTATTAACATGACAAATTCTAGCATGCCAAACATTCATAGAACACAGCATATACACAGAAGATTTCATTTTATTAATGTCTAAATTTAATTTGAAAATTCCCTCGGTTGCATACCCCTTCCCTATGAATACATTATTTTTGGTAAGGGTATATAAATCTACCCCTATGGTTTGAGTAAATCTGGCCTCGTTGAGGAGATAGTCCGAGACCAAGTTCTTTCTTATCTCTGGAGTGTGTAGGACATTCTTCAACATGAGGGTCTTCCTGGAGGTAAATTTCAACTCCACCTCATCTTTCCAACAACTTTCATAGAGTGGTGATTCCCCAATAGAATATTCTTATCCTTAGTTTCAATATAAGTTTTAAAGAGACTAAGGTCGTGAAAAAATGGTGCATGGCACCAGTGTCTATCCACCACCACTCAGAACCACCAATCACATTTACTTCGTGATCATGGCAATTAATGGTTCCTCTATCAGGTTCGCCTAACCAGCAGGACGAAACCTGTTCATACAATTCCTAGCCATGTGTCCAAATTTATTACAGTTAAAGCAAAGGAACTGTACCGTTTCTTCCCAAGGGGATTTTTGCTTCTTCTATTGGTTCTAGTTGTTGGAACCACGGTTCTGACCTTTCCTTTTTGTCCCCTTGGACTTTTTGTCAGACTTTGGCAGAGGCGGATCTCCTAGGTACGATGTTCACCTTTTCTCTCTGGTCCTGCTTCTGGGCTTCCTCCTCAATCCTTAGTCGGGTGATAAGACTCTTCAAGAAAAGTTCCTCGGTTTTATGCCTCAATACGTTCTTAAAATCTTTCCACAAAGGGGGCAGTTTATCAATAATAACAACAACTTGGAATTGTTCGTCTAGAAGCATACCTTCCGTTATTATTTCATGGGCTATCTTCTGCAGTTCATATGACTGGACTTCCACAGATTTGTCATCCGTCATCTGGAACTTGAGGTAATAGCTGACAACATATTTTTTCAACCCGACCTCCTCGATGTCATATTTCTTTTGCAAGGCATCTCAGACTTCCTTTGCTATCTTCATTGTGTTGTAGTAGTCATAAAGATCATCAGTCAAACCATTTAATACAAAATTTTTATATAAAAAATCTTTCTCTTCCCAATCAACGGCTTCTTTTATTTATTGTTCAATTGGATCTTCTATCAGGACGGTTGGCTTATCTGTGGTACAAGCGTTGGCAACTTTCTTGACAATAAGGAAAAACAACATATTCTGCTTCCACCGTTTGAAGTTTGCTCCTTCGAATCGAAACGGACGATTGAGGTCAGATGTCATAATGTCGTTGTTGCTTATGAGGGCCACTACAAAATTGGTAGACAAAACGTCTTAAGAATGTTGCAATCGGCTACCCTCCGATAGTGAAACTCGACAGCAGCAAACAATCAGGAACCAACGGTCGTCAGAAATGTGTAACATACAAAACAAAAACTCGTTATATGTTGAGTCATGGATCTCACTCTCTTTAAGATGTTTCGTGGCTCTACCCAGGTGTGGAAACAGTTCAACAAGTTTGTCATATCTTCTCTAGGATAAAACGGCCCAAAAAAAGGTCTCGATCGGAAATGCACCGTCATCGACCAGAAACTCACACCGTTCAGACTGATTTGCTCGAAAAACGATCAGAAAACAAGGAAAAGAGAGTTGAGAGAGTAAAAGGTATTCTATTTAGAGCCACTAAACGTGCGTGCTGAAAACTTGACTGCACTCATCATGGCACGTGGAGCGTTGAAAAAATAATAATAATAATAATTTAAAAATTAAAAAATTATTAATAAATAATTTTTTTTTCAAAAAATAATCACTCACCTTGCCATGTCCATTCGAGCAGACGGCATGTATCGCATTTCTACTGTACCCACATTGGTTTAGGTAGATTCTCAAAAGTCATTTTTCTTTTTAAAACTCAATTTTTAGCAACAATGAACCAAAACCAACTCTGAACACTCCAAAAATATAAATTAATATTCTCTAAGATAGGGGAAGAATTGGTAAGCCGTACCCATAAAATTCATAACAAGAATCTCCTCCAAAATAAACGAGGTTCAACCTTCAACACATCACACAGCTCGAAAATGGCGGGTGCTGGTGGCGGAAAGGTCTCCTTCAAAGTCACTCTCACCTCAGACCCCAAGCTCCCTTTCAAAGTGTTCGTAATCTTAAACCCTTGATTATTTTTCGCTCCTAGGGTTTTCCCTTTTCCGTCCCCAGCTCTACTAAGATCCAATCTCATCGTCTTCCAATTTCTTTTGGCTCTCAGGTTTAGTGTTCCAGAGGCCGCGCCCTTCACCGCTGTCCTCAAATTTGCCGCTGAAGAATTTAAGGTGCCCCCGCAAACCAGCGCCATCATCACCAATGGTAACTGATTGCCTCCGTTTTGATCGATTGTGATTGGAATCTGCATGCGCGAAATTTCGTTTGTAATTAACAATTTCGGATACGTGTGGTCTTATAAATGAGATTTGGTGGTGAGATCCTTAAGAGATGGTAGGCGTGCTTTCAATCGCACGATGCGTGATTTTTTTTTTTTTTTTTTGAGAAACGAGTATTAGTAAGTGGATGTGTGGATATTAGGTCAGTGTTATTTTTGGAGCGCAATTCTTTTTTCTTTGATCAAGAAAGTAACTAAACGTTAAAATGCGAAGCCTTCTCTGTCAACTTTCAATTGCTTGTGATTGTCCTTTCTTTTTAATGATAAGTTGGGTTGTTTCCGATCGGAAAATGAAAACTGTTCTTGAACCTGCCCATGATGGAGGTTGTCCACCATCATCTTTTGTATTCAAGATATATAAATGTAGCCGATTTGGATTTGATGGGTCTGCAGATTCGTGTATCAAGAAGACTGTCGACAGTAGTTTAATATGATAAGAATTGGATGTCATCATAAAAACTACTACGTGTTTGGAGATGATTGTTGTTATTATGCTATAGGTAATCCTTGATGTTAGTTGAACTTGCCTACATCGTCCCTCTTTGATCCCTCTTGAGATGTGCTTGTGATTTTCTTTTTTGGTTTTTATGTCACAGAGAGTCCTCTTCATGCTAGTTTCCATTGTACGATTACTAATATGGAAGCAAAAATTCCTAGGATTTTCTTCCCAGATGAAGAAAACCGACCCCTCTGAACTGAGATAATTTGCAACTGCTCGTATGAGCTAATTATGTGCAGCTTTTTCATGATTTCACTGATATCTTATGATAGAAGGGTCAGAGATTGGGCTTTGGAATTCGTAAACTATGAGATATGGACAGTGGTCGTGTTTCTGTTGATGCTAGTCATTTTAATATTTGATAGAAATGACATTGTTAGATGAGAGATGCTTTGTGGATCCTCATATGCCATGATTTGTCCTCAGATTCAAATTGCACATGTGCTTTTAGATGCGCCGAAATTATGTTCCATTCTAGTCATTTAGCCCTTCATTTATGTGTCTGTCTAACACTGATCAATGATGTGCAGATGGCGTTGGAATAAATCCTCAACAAAGTGCTGGTAAGCTGATCAATGGCCTTATTCTTAAGCCCTACAATTTATTGTGTCCTTGCTTCTATTATGGCCATTTTTCGTGTTATTTAAGTATCCCAACTATAGAAGCATATGCTGAACTGCATAATGTGGTGAAAAAACTCGAGTTCTGTGTCGATATAAGGATGGAGGGTATTCTATAACTGGTGACAGCAGTTGGTATTTGTCTGTGATAGTATGAACCAAACCCACGACCGTTTCACTAACTATTGACATTGTTTTCTACTTTAACCCCCATCTGAAATGTCAAGTTCCCTTTGAAAATCAAAATCTGATTTCTTCCTTCCTCAGCATAAGATACATTTTGTGTATTTTAGTTTAAAATTTTAACCTCTTCATTGATATTGCTATTTATATATACATATTCCTACGGCTAAACAACCTACAACTTTTGTATGAAATTCATTTCATAATTCAGTGAAGCTTGAGGCCATGTAATTCCATTTGCAGTTGAGATTTATGGCTGGATGTGTTTTTTGTAGGCAATGTCTTCCTCAAACATGGCTCTGAACTACGCCTGATTCCTCGTGATAGGGTTGGAGCTGCCTGATCTCTCTGCAAATGTAAACTACAATCTCTGTCTACTCGCCTTAGTTAATTGGCTTAATTTGCAATCCTCAAGCTGGGAGAATTTCATACTTGTTTATCACATTATTGTAACTGATTACAACCGATGTCCTGCTTAATTAAATAAATGAGCCTCCTTATTTCGGGACACTCTTTTTAATCATTTTAAACATGGACAAAGTTACATAGTTGGAGACCAAAGTTTGGTTTCAAAACCTGGTAAGGATATCATTTTTAACTAATTTAGTTTTTCATTTGGTCAATAAGTAAGTTTGAGAGTGGTACATTTTTACCGTTGAATATCTAGTATACTTTTCATTTAGTTCCCAAGATTTGCACTAATGCCATTTGTCTATTAACTAATTAATTAATTTTTAAAAAATTAAATTAACTATAATGAAATTATTAATTATTTTAGTTTTTAGGGAAAGTTACCCATTTTAGTCATAAGTTTTGAGGAACATGTGTGTTTGGTCCTTTTTATAAGAATAAGTTATTTTAAAAATGTTCATTTTAGTCTCTAGGTTTATAAGAATACACCCATTTCGTTCATATCCTTTGAATTTTAAATGTCCTTTGAGTTTTTAAAAATTAGTATAAAAGGTCCTTTAAATAACTTTATACTATTATTTTAAATAATTATATGACATTTTAAACTTATTTTTAAAAATTTAATGACTAAAAATATACATTTTGCAAACTCAAGTCAAAATAGACCTATTTTTATAAACTTTGAGACTAAAAAGATATATTTTTAAAATTTACCCGAAACAAACATATTCTTTAAAAATTGGAGATTAAAAAGTAACTTTTTCTATTTTTAATTAATTTTTCCTTACTAGTATAATTAATTTTTCTTTTAAAAAAAATAGTAATAACTTTTACATCCTCTTTGTATTATGAGACTCTGAACACAAATTTTATATTCTCAACGATGCATTTTGAAAAAAAAAATGTCAATTGTGAATTGAGCCTTGTTATATAGTATCTCTACCGTAAAATTGGTGAACGTATTGTATATCTATATAGCGCTCCCATACGCTCAATATACAATTAAAACACCTAAAAACTGAAATCAGCATTTTAAATATAAATTTTATTTTGAAACATTTTTAATAAACTAAACACAGCTAATTATTTAGTCTCGGATACAAATAGTGAAAATTTTGAAAACAACATTTTTATGTATTCGTTATATCCAAATTTTGAATTTTAAATTTGAAAATGGAGAATACTATTAAATAAAGATTAAAAAATTTAGAAATACAGTTTAGTAAATAATGTAAATACAGTTTAGTAAATAATGTAATATAAATTATATAATATTACAAAATAACAATTATATTTGTTGAAAGTAAGTTTTTTTCCTAGGAGTATTATTGTAATTGTCTTCTACCCTAGGGCTCTCTAATGTCTATTTATTCACCCTATTCTCTTGTATTCAGTGTATCAATTAAAAATAATAAGAAAAAGGTCTATATCGTGGTTTTTCTCCCTATTCTAAAGTTTCCACGTAAACTATGTGTTGGTCTCTCTTTTCTCATATTTCATCATGGTATCAGAACGTGGCGATGAAACCCTAGCTGTCATTGACGAGAACCAACCACAGACATCTTCTACAGACGAAGCTCCAATCATGGACATGAAAGTTGTTATCCAAGAAGCTGTAAAAGAATACCTCCAATCTGCCCTACCGCAACTTCTTTCAGCCACCATAGCCGTCGTCCAGCCGCCGCAGGGAGCGTCGTCGACGTCGACCGAGGGTTCCGTCGAAGGACAGAACCATGCGATCGGGCCACAAAAACCCTCGCTCGTGCTGGCCGTTCCTTTCTCTACCCAGCCGCAACCACTTCGGGAGCTGAACCGAGGAGAGGAGTTGATCGGATAGCACGAGTCGCCAGCCGTTCCCTTCTCTGCCCAGCCGCGACCACTTTGGGAGCCGAACCAGCCAAGGAGAGGAGCGAATTGCGTCTACCTTCTGTCTACATCGTTTTCCCAAGTGCAGATCCGGACTGCTCCTCCGAGCCGCGTTTGTCTTTCCCAAGGACCTGACCCGACCCTGACCTGATTCCAGCATAACCTAACTTGGTTCCTTCTCACAACCAGCCATCGATCGAAGGTTTTTTTCGTATATCCGCACCAAGTCATGGTGGTTCGGCCTAGTACCCTAACGTATGTTTCGACATAGATTGGCCTATCTCAAATGCAGATTTTAGATTTGGACGGCCTTTGGCCTAAACCCTCACCAGTCACCACAGAGAATCCGGTAAATTCGTTTCTCTATTTGCCTAATACAACTTATTTAATTGGCTCAATGGGAAATACTGCAAGATTTCTGGTAGGAGAAAACTGAATGGGGAGAATTATTTTTCCTAGTCCCAGTCGATTAGATGGCCCTCGAAGGAAGGTACAAATTCGGTATCTACAGGAGAAATTCCGAAACCTATCCCAGGCAATCCTCAAGAAAGAATCTGGAAATGGGAGGATCTCTATTACGTTCTATCCTCATCAATAGTATGGAGCCACAGATTGGCCGACCCTTACTGTATGCAGTAAACTGCTAGAGATATCTGGGAGGCAGCCAGGAATATGTACTCAAAGCGACAGAACGCATCTTGATTGTACACGTTACACAATAGGTCCATGAGTGCAAGAAAGAGACCATGGATGTTACTTCCTACTTTAATAAATTATCAGTGTATTGGCAAGAGATGGACCTTTGCCGAGAAATTGTTTGGAACTCTACACAAGATGGGTCCAGTACTTGAAACTTGAAGAGGCAGATCGGGTGTATTGTTTTAGCTGGATTGAACCCAACATTTGACAGTGTTCGGAGTCGAATATTGGGCTCAACGACCTACTCCTTCCCTCAGAGAATGTTTGTTCAGAAGTTCGACGGAAGTGGATCAGTCACATGCTATGAACAATCCCCGTGGTTGTTCTACTGATGCAAATCAGTCTTTGTTACGAAGGCTTCCAGTGTCGATGTGTGATAAAACGCCCACACCTGTCTATGAGCAGCTTGCAAGAAGCCATGGCATGAAGGATCAATGTTGGAAGTTACATGGCAGGCCCTCGAACAATAGGCGATGACAATCACATGACAAATCCTCTGGTCGTGCACTTGTAAGTGACTGCAATTAATGAGAATACATCTGCGTCAGCCCTCAGCCAATAAATAAGAACCAATTTGAGTGTTGTCGGGTGTGTGTCATTGCACAATCAGGTACATTCATCTTCTGGACTTATTAGCATTAATGTTGCAAGAAACCCTGGATTGGTAGATTCCGGGGTGCAACAGAACATTACCAGTTCTTCAGAATTATTTGTTTCATACTGTCCGAGTGTGAGAAAATTAACGTATTAGAATAAGCCCCGTTGCAGGGAAAGGAATACCATCTCCTTTTGATGGTTTAGGTTAATTCGTGATATACTTCATGTGCCCTACAAATTTCATAATAAATATTTTATCGTCAGTAAATTACACAAAAGGATTGAAATTTGTAAGGCATTTTCTCATGCAGATTCTGTTGTGTTTTCAGGAATCAGAATTCGAGGATAACGATTGGAATGCCCAGCAATAAGGGGGTCTAACTTCCTTTCTAATGATGCTTCTTCTAGGGAGGATCAATGAACTGGTTATTTAGTCTTTAAATTTTCTACTTCCGAAAAATGACTTTATGTATGGCATTATCGTTTAGGAACATCCAACTTTCAATATATGAATTATTTGTTTCCTACCAATTTATTCCACCATATTAATATAGCGTCTCTAAATTGTGGATGTATGTATTTCGGCTGCCACAAGTCATATTACTTTTCGTTCTCAACCTTATAAGCGATCTCAGTCCTTTCTTCCCTCATTCATAAGTGAAGTCTAGGGACGCCCACCTACCTACTACCCACTTATAAACGTTGGTTCTTACTTTCAATAAGATGACACACACGCCTCACTTGGGTTGTTCTTACTTGCTGATGAAATCTGAGGTGTCTTTCCAATCTTTCACACCAATTTTATACCATGGTTTTGATAACACAATTCCATGCAAAGATTGGAATTTTTTAGGAGTGATAAATGGTGAGAGTTCTTTAATAACACCTCTTTCCATGACTTTCCTTGTGTCTAAAGAGGGATTGTCAGACACAGAAGCTCTGTGCTTATAACTCCCACAAAAAAATGAGTGCTGAAGCGTAAAAATTGTCATCTGGTGGAAGTTGCCCGGTCCTTAATGTTGTCTGCACTTCTTACATCCTATTCTTATTTGGGAAAAAGAATTCCATTTCATTACTGCGGCTCACCTCATTAATCGTATGCCCTCTCGTATCCCTTGACTTTCATAATCCCTTGAACCTATTCAAGACAAATCCTATCCGACTACTCGCCAGAATTTTCTGATGTACCCTCTTCGTGTCTTTCGGTTGTTGGCGTGTTTGTGCCATTCCCAAATGGGCCCAAATCGGCAACAAAATTCAACGTCCCTCGGGCTCAAAATGTGTTTTTTTTTGGGTTCCCATCTCCACCAAAACGTGGGTATAGAATGCTATCATCCGTCCTCTCTATAAAGTATTTCTCCATGGACATCTACTTTCGTTGAAGATTCAGCCATTCTTTCCCGTTAGTCATCTTCAGAGGGAGAGCTTGAGTGAAGAGCCTAACTGATCCTGCTTATGATACCCTTTAGGCAGAATCCACCCCCGATTCCCTTCTCCTAGCTCTGAAAAAGCCTGTCAATGTCCCTCCCTACCAACCAAAATTCCATGAATAACCTACTATAGGGAAGAATCTTAGAAAGGAAGGGATGTCATCTGTTTGAATCAACGGCTTTCCCGGTTCCCATGAAAATCAACCCTTACATCTGGTCCAGGTACATGTTCCCTAAACTAATGAATTTTGATATAATGTATGGAGACTGACAAATGTAGGGAAGATAAGGAATGAAGAGGTACAATACGAAAATGGTGACAGATAGGAGACCAGCTAAGAAATGAAGCAGTAAAGGAAATGCCAAGTTTTTTATAAGGAAGTGAATAGAT
>NC_052360.1:40568973-40604949 GCF_009727055.1 Benincasa hispida | reverse complement strand
AACCTATCCCAGGCAATCCTCAAGAAAGAATCTGGAAAGGGGAGGATTCTCTATTATGTTCTATCCTCATCAATAGTATGGAGCCACAGATTGGCCGACCCTTACTGTATGCGCAGCAACTGCTAGAGATATCTGGGATTGAACCCAACATTTGACAGTGTTCGGAGTCGAATATTGGGTCAACGACCTACTCCTTCCCTCAGAGAAGTTTGTTCAGAAGTTCGACTGGAAGTGGATCAGTCACATGCTATGAACAATCCCGTGGTTGTTTCTACTGATGCATCAGTCTTTGTTACGAAGGCTTCCAGTGTCGATGGTGATAAAAAGCCCACACCTGTCTATGAGCATTGCAAGAAGCCATGGCATACGAAGGATCAATGTTGGAAGTTACATGGCAGGCCCCCGAACAATAGGCGATGACAATCACATGACAAATCCTCTGGTCGTGCACTTGTAAGTGACTCAATTAATGAGAATACACCGCGTCAGCCCTCAGCCAATAATAAGACCAATTTGAGTGTTGTCGGGGTGTGTGTCATTGCACAATCAGGTACATTTCCATCTTCTGGACTTATTAGCATTAATGTTGCAAGAAACCCTGGATTGTAGATTCCGGGGCAACAGATCATTTCACCAGTTCTTCAGAATTATTTGTTTCATACTGTCCGAGTGTGAGAAATTAACGTATTAGAATAAGCCCCGGTTGCAGGGAAAGGAAATACCTCTCCTTTTGATGGTTTAGTATTACGTGATATACTTCATGTGCCTAAAATTTCATATAATATTTTATCGGTCAGTAAAATTACAAAAGATCTGAATTGTAAGGCATTTTCTCATCAGATTCTGTTGTGTTTCAGGATCAGAATTCGAGGATAACGATTGGCAATGCCCAGCACGATAGGGGGCTCTACTTCCTTTCTAATGATGCTTCTTCTAGGGAGGATCATAGAACTGGTTTTATGTCTTTAAATTTTTCTACTTCCGAAAATGACTTTATGTTATGGCATTATCGTTTAGGACATCCAAACTTTCAATATATGAAATATTTGTTTCTACATTTATTCCACCATATTAATATAGCGTCTCTAAATTGTGATGTATGTATTCGTGCCAAACAAAGTCATATTACTTTTCGTTCTCAACCTTATAAGCCATCCAGTCCTTTCTCCCTCATTCATAGTGACGTCTAGGGACCCTCACCTACTACTACCTCCACTAGTAAACGTTGGTTCGTTACTTTCATAGATGACCACACACGCCTCACTTGGGTGTTCTTACTTGCTGATAAATCTGAGGTGTCTTCCATCTTTCAACAATTTTATACCATGGTTGAAACACAATTCCATGCAAAGATTGGAATTTTTAGGAGTGATAATGGATGAGAGTTCTTTAACACCTCTTTCCATGACTTTCTTGTGTCTAAGGGGATTGTCGACCAGAGCTCTGTGCTTATACTCCCCAAAAAAATGGAGTAGCTGAGCGTAAAAATTGTCATCTGGTGGAAGTTGCCCGGTCCTTAATGTTGTCTGCCACTCTTCCATCCTATCTATGGGGAGATGCCATTCTTACTGCGGCTCACCTCATTAATCGTATGCCCTCTCGTATCCTTGACTTTCATAATCCCTTGAACCTATTCAAAGAATCCTATCCGACTACTCGCCAGATTTCTGATGTACCCCTTCGTGTCTTCGGTTGTGGCGTGTTTGTCCATTCCCATGGCCCAAATCGCACAAAATTCACCCCTCGGGCTCAAAAATGTGTTTTTGTTGGGTTCCCTCTCCACCAACGTGGGTATAAATGCTATCATCCGTCCTCTCATAAGTATTTTGTCTCCATGGACATTACTTTCGTTGAAGATCAGCCATTCTTTCCCGTTAGTCATCTTCAGAGGGAGAGCTTGAGTGAAGAGCCTAACTGATCCTCTTATGATATCCCTTTAGGAGAATCCACCCCGATTCCTTCTCCTAGCTCTGAAAAAGCCTGTCATGTCCTCCCTACCAACCAAATTCCATGAATAACCTACTATAGGAAGAATCTTAGAAAGGAAGGGATGTCATCTGTTGAACAACCGGCTCCGGTCCATGAATCAAACCCTACATCTGGTCCAGGTACATGTATCCCTGAAACTAATGATTTTGATATATGTATGGAGACTGACAAATGTAGGGAAGATAAGGATGAAGAAGGTGACAATACTGAAAATGTGACAGATAGGAGACAGCTAAGAATGATAGCAGTAAAGGAAAAATGCCAGTTTTTTATAAGGAAGTGGAAGATACTACTGAAATCCTTGATATACAGATGACCGGTCATGCTGAGAAACCTAGAAAGTTGGAAAAATATAATGCCTCTCTTGATCTTCCAATAGCACTGAGGAAAGGTACTCATTCATGTGCGAAATACTCTATGCACAGCTACATGACATATAGCAATCTGTCTTCCGAATTTAAAGCTTTCACTACCAACTTGGACACTATCATGGTCCCAAGTAGTATTCGTGAAGCAATGGAGAGTTATGAATGGAAAATGGTTGTTATGGAAGAAATGAAGGCTCTTGAGAAAAATGGAACGTGGGAACAGGTGCCTTTAACTGAAGGGCACAAGGCAGTTGGATGCAAATGGGTGTTCACCGTAAGATACAAATCAGATGGGATAATTAATTGATATAAGGCTAGACTGGTTGCTAAAGGTTTCACCCAAACCTACGGAGTTGATTACTCTAAAACATTCTCTCCCATGGCCAAACTCAACACTATTCGGGTTTTGTTGACAATTGTCGTAAACAGAGATTGACCACTTCACCAGTTAGATGTTAAAAATGCATTCCTGAATGGAGAACTTGAAAAGGAAGTCTATATGAGCCCTCCTCCTGGATTCGAGAGTTGATGCATTATTTTATGAGGTGAAATTATGAAATGAAATGTGGTGATGGAAATGCGTTGAGCAACAAGTTTTCTCAGTGGAATTCAAGTATAAACAGTTTCCTGGTAAGTCTTAGGTCGAACTCAGGGACTAGGGAAAACGGTATGTGGTGGTAAACTTTCAAGAAGACTTTGTGGTAACCAAGAAATCAAATAGTTGTTTTTTGGTTGTTGGTTGCGGTAATAAAATAAACGAATGCGGCGGAGTTACGAAAAGAGTTAATAATACGGAAGATGCGATGAGTATGCAGTGAACGGGTTGAGAAGGGGTTCGGCTAACACTTCCTAGGATGCGTTCATGTTATGCAATCATGCAACACACATACAATAGCAAATCATCTCTCGACACAAATGCTACGACTTCTAATACTAGAACGCATGCGATATATGCGATGAGTCTATAGAACCTACACATAAGTCTCTATTCTTATTTATACGATGACCAAATGACACGCACACAAATAAGGCGACCACATAATATCATAATCTATCTTTAGGGTGCATGTGATGTAGGTTGGCAAACAGAGCTTATCTCTAAGTCCCTATCTCTTGCTTATGCACATCTAATCTTGCTCTCTCGAGTCTAGATTCTAACCAAGCTCTCTCGAGTCTTTAGGTTCTTTCTTTAGACTCTCTCTCGAGTAGCTCTAAAGGGGTGTTGGGCACAGCATAAAACAAGATAATCGCATGCAACGAAGATCCTAGGTCATGTTAGCTTAGTTCTTCTCAACCCATTCGATAAATTTAGCAACTTATGCATGCTTTCAAGAGAGTGAACAGATGTAGAAAAAGAAATTCCATTGTATAGATATAGAGTTGAAATACAAAATAATAATGCAAGATGAGAATA
Source organism: Benincasa hispida (assembly GCF_009727055.1). Classification (NCBI taxonomy): domain Eukaryota; kingdom Viridiplantae; phylum Streptophyta; class Magnoliopsida; order Cucurbitales; family Cucurbitaceae; genus Benincasa; species Benincasa hispida. The sequence goes on along the minus strand of NC_052360.1, from coordinate 40,601,178 downwards.
AAGAGCCTAATAGCAATCTCTTGCTTCCCAAGGCTTTTACACTTTCTTTTCTACTCTGTTCAAAAGATAGTCTCGCTCTTGCGAGAGTTGGCCCACTCTCTGCTTTTCCACGCCTTTAGGTTCTCTCTTGAGTTGCCCCGAGCAATCTTCTGGCGTCTCTTCCCTTCTCTCGCTCCACCTTCTAAATAAAAAAGGAAAACTACGAACAAGACTATTCTATCTAAGGGAAAATTCTCTAACTATCCGAACTCCTTTGTTGAAGGTTGCCTTCGGTATTTATAGAGCTTCGGGGTGAAAGGCGGCTTCTCTCTTATGATTGCACAGATGGGATGACTTTAATTCTCTAACTGATGCGCTGAATATTTGTCACCGAAAAGCTTAGTATACTTGCTACAGTAGACCATTAGCGGCTTGTCAACTTAATTTGGACTCGACCGTCATCAGCTTTTTGTCCCATCGTGATTAATTATGCTTTTCACCCAGACGCGCCCACCAAGTTGCGGTGGCTCTATGCAGCAATCCTTCTTGAGCATATGTTTGCAAGCACAAATCACTGCAAAGCCTTGCGGTAACGCTGTGCTTGACCGTTGCTTTCTTGTGAGCGGCTATTTTACGTTTTGCATCATTACGCTATATTTTGCACAAAAATTACAAAAGTTAACTGTTTTCATGCGATTGGAACGCGTGCGACCTGCACTGTGAATGTCATGAACTTAATGCTTTTTTGGACACAATTTTATATATTTTATCAACACAAGCCTGCATTGTTTATATAACTTAGTACTCTTGTATGGTGTTTACGACTGTAACGTGAGCATTTCTGCCCGTTATCACACCCCCAAATTTAAACAATGCTTGTCCTCAAGCATAAGCTAAAGATTTCCTTTAGAAAGTCGACCGCAATCTCTTTTCTTAGATTTCTCAAAGATACTTCATTCAAATCCTATACACCAAAATTTCCTTAATTCTTATTCAATTCTCTTCTTAAAATATTTCTAAAACCTAGGAACCGCAAGTTTAAGCTTCAAAAAGGACTTTACTAGATTCCAGGACATCGCATGATTTATTTCAAAAAAAACTTTTTCACTGGGTGTTAAATGATTTTTATCCTTGCATATTTTTTACATTGTTATTTTTCTCTGACCTTGCACTGATCCAAGTGCCTCGCCTTCGTTTTGGCTTGCCCCTACATATGTCATGCAGACATTCAACTACGAGCAAGGTGCACTTTCTCAGACTAAACTCATACCTACTTGGCAGCGGAGTTGCAGTCATTTATTTATGCGTTGATCCTGGTGACTTTCTTTCATTTTGGCTTACCCCCACGTGTGTCATGTGGACATCCAACTACGGGTAAGTGCCCTTCACAACTTAACTCTTATCAACATGGGTTTCTCCATTGCGTTGACAGTAGAGTTGTTATTCTCAAAACTTTCCTTCTTTTTTTCTCTCTCTTTTTCTTTTCTTTTCTTTTTTTTTTATAGAGCTAAAAATAGCAAGGTCGAAAATAAATACCTCACCCCCAAATTTAAAATGCGACAATGTCCTCATTGCCAATAGATTAAAAGAAGTCATCTGATGTTCTTAGGAAGCTACGTAAAGAGTCAGTTTGAAAGAAAGCTAGCAGATCACTAACTTCTAGAAATATTTCATGAGGTGGCTGTCATAAAATTAAGTTGACTCTAGTATATACGAAAAAATAGAAGCATGTGTTTCATCATTGAAATCATAATTGGCAAAGAGAAAGCATGCGGTGACTTACTAAATTTATCAATGTTAAATGATTGCTGTAATCAAAGAGAATGCGGTGATAAAACTTTCAAAATTAAAATACGATGCGATAGTGCAAAATTTGGAATAAAGTCAAGGAAGAATACAACCCCCAAATTTGCGTTGTTGCCTGCATTGTTTGTTGACGCATCCTGCTTTGCAGCGATCTACCTTCTTTGGATTGCGGTGACGGAATAAAGTAGTTACGTCTCCGTGTAGCGCCTCCGCAATCGTTTACCTCAATCGTTTGCAAGAAAAACATTGAGAGGGTCAAATATTAAAAAAAACAAAGTTAACAAAATCGCTTACCACAATCATTCAACACAATCGCTTTTTTTTTTTTTTAGATAAAGAAAGAAGTACATATGTGGTAACAGCTAATAACAAGGCGATGAAAGTTCATGAAGTATTGATGTAGAAAAAGGATATTCAAAAGGTTTGTGTCCCTGATGAGGTTGAATCACATAGTAACTCAGGGACTGCTTATTCCAAGCTGGGCTTTTCACGTCCACGGTGGCTTTTTCTTCTTTTCTCGTTCTTCCGGAATCTTGACTGCCTTAATCCGGAGCTTTTCCCTATTGATGTTCATTATGATTTCCCCCTTGTGCACATCAATTTGAGCGCGACCGGTCGAGAGGAATGGTCGCCCAATATGATGGGCGCATCTTCGTCCGCTTTATAATCCAAAATGATGAAGTCTGCCGGCAAGATGAATTTATCAATTGAGATCGCGGCATCTTTCAACTCTCCCTCGGGATGTATTTGGGATCTGTCTGCAAGTAGAAGAGTCTCTATTGTGGGCGTGAGTGTGCCAATATTCAATCGTTTGAAGATTGATAGCGGCATTATGTTTATACTCGCTCAAAGATCGCATAGTGCTTGGCCACTATAGACCCCCCCAATGGAGCATGGTATCGTGAAGATTCCTGGGTCGCACATTTTTTTGTGGGAATCATCAACATGGTCTGGTGACGTTACTGATATTTGAGCCGACTAGTCAGGCGATCTTTTTTCTTCATCATTTCTGACTTCTTTTTCAATTACTTGCGGAGATGGTGGTAAGTTGGACTTTTTCTATCTACATTGAATCTTAGGCTTGAGATGGGCGCAAACCTTTTTCGGTTTCATTTGCTCGGGCTCTTCTGAATTACAAGTCTAGACATGTCCCTTAAAATTGTTTTTTTTATTGTATTCAGTTGTCCATGATAGGTTGTTCCTCCTCCACTTTCGTGTATGTCATTTTGGATCCGCTTAGGGCAAGGAGACTGCTAAGTCATTGTTCTTCCCCGTACTCCAGCTTTGCGTGGAAGTTTTAGTGGCTCAACAAGCTCCTGCAGTCTATTTTTGAGCTCACCTACGCATTTTCCCCAGCTGAATTTTGATGATTTCAATAGACATGTGCTTGTTCTGAAGCACTAATTTGTTCTCTGCAATGTACTGCTTCAAACAGCTCTCTACTTAGGATGAAGATTGCGGTGTTTGCGAGCTGCTAGCTTGGTTATGCATTGGACCGTTGGTTCGCGGGACAATCTGGGTGCCTTCTTTTTGCGACTGCCACGGTTGAAAGCTTTGTTGTTGATTTTTTCCCATGCAAAATTGGGGTGGTTTCTCCACCGGGGTTTGTGCATGTCAGAATAGGAATTTATTCTTCTATGAAGCATACGCTGACTGCAGATAGTTCTTGGGCATTCCTTCTTCGGATGGGGCGTCTCCACAAGATGACACACTTAATATGCATTATTGAGCATTGCATTGACGCTGTCTTTGTTCGCGTCCTCAGTGTGCCTAGTTAATTGCGAATGCCTTATATCAACTATCATCGCAGTCAATTTGTTCGAGGGATGGATGGCCGCCATTGGTATATGCGGTCATTGGTTTCAATTCAATAATCTTTGATCGCTATTCTCGCCAGTCCTCTGTGATTTTTGGAAATTTTGCGATCAAGTATATTTTTTGGCCTCTCTTCTTATGTTTTGAGTATCCGCAGACACCAGTCTGTTGTCGCAACTTGGCACAGGTCTTGCGAAGCAAGTGGTTCAGTCCTTGATAAAAGATCTCCATTTGCAAGCAGTCTGGTAATCTGTTGTATGGACAGTCTCTTACCAGCCTCTTAAACTTTGCTCAGGCATCGTTGAGCGATTCGTCAGTTTCTTGTTCAAAATTCGTTATTAATTTCTTTCTCTGGGAATTCTCAATTGGTGGGAAATACTTCTTTATAAACTTTTCCCCACTTGTTCCCACGAAATTATCTCCCCTAGTTCGAGAGAATACGCCCATTTTCTCGCTTGATCGCATAAGGAAAATGGGAACAAAGTGAGTCGAACTTCCTCGATGGATATATTCAAGAACACAAAAGTGTTGCAGGTTTCTATGAAGCTCCGGAGGTGGGCGTGCAGGTCTTCACCACGCCTCCCTCCAAACTGCCCAGCAGCATGGATCATCTGCAGCATTACCGGTTTCATTCCAAACCTCAATCCGTCTAACGCTGGCCTTATGATTCCCGGAGAGAAATCGTAGAGGTTGGGCGACGATAGTCCCGAATGGGTCTATTGCGGTCATTCGCCAGAAGGATGGGTTGGCCATTATATTGTTTGCGTTTGCGGCATTTTCTTCCGGTTGTTCCGCCATTCTTAGGGTTCTGTCTTGTTGTTGGCGGTTGTTTTTTAATCGATAGAACGTCCTTTCAATCTCCGGGTCGTAATTCGTCAGAGATTGACAGCTGCAAAGAAATCAGAAAAATTACTGTTAGCACACTGATTTGCCGAAGTTCCCGGCAACGGCACTAAAAAATTGATGTGTTATTTTATGAAGTGAAATTATGGAATGAAATGCAGTGATGGAAATGCGTTGAGCAATAAATTTTCTCAATGGAATCCAAGTATAAACCCCACTGAGTTTTCTGGTAAGTCCAAGGTCGAACTCAGGGACTAGGAAAAACGGTATGCGGTGGTAAATTTTCAAGAAGACTTTGTGGTAACCAAGAAATCAAATAGTTGTTTTTTGGTTGTTGGTTGCGATAATAAAATAAATGAATGCAGCGGAATTACGAAAAGAGTTGATAATACGAAAGATGCGGTGAACGGGTTGAGAAGGGGTTCGGCTAACACTTCCTAGGATGCGTTTATGTTATGCGATCATGCAACACACATACAATAGCAAATCATCTCTCGACGCAAATGCTACGGCTCTAATACTAGAACGCATGCGATATATTCGATGAGTCTATAGGACCTACACATAAGCCTCTATTCTTATTTATGCGATGACAAAATGACACACACACAAATAAGACGACCACATAATATTATAATCTATCTCTAGGGTGCATGTGATGTAGGTTGGCAAACAAAGCTTATCTCTAAGTCCCTATCTCTTGCTTATGCAGATCTAATCTTGCTCTCTCAAGTCTAGATTCTAACCAAGCTCTCTCGAGGCTTTAGGTTCTTTCTTTAGACTCTCTCTCGAGTAGCTCTAAAAGGGTGTTGGGCACAGCATAAAACAAGATAATCGCATGCAATGAAGATCCTAGGTCATGTTAGCTTAGTTCTTCTCAACCCATTCGATAAATTTAGCTACTCATGCGTGCTTTCAAGAGAGTAAACAGATCTAGATAAAGAAATTCCATTATATAGATATAGAGTTGAAATACAAAATAACAATGCAAGATGAGAATAAAAAGCCTAGTAGCAATCTCTTGCTTCCCAAGGCTTTTACACTGTCTTTTCTAATCTGTTCAAAAGATAGTCTCACTCTCGCGAGAGTCGGCCCGCTCTCTGCTTTTTCACGCCTCTAGGTTCTCTCTCGAGTTTCCCTGAGCGATCTTCCAACGTCTCTTCTCTTCTCTCGCTCCGCCTTCTAAATAAAAAGGAAAACTACGAACAAGACTATTTTATCTAAGGGAAAATTCTCTAACTATCTGAACTCCTTTGCTGAAGGTTGCCTCCGGTATTTATAGAGCTTCGGGGTGAAAGGCAGTCTTTCTTATGATTGCACAGATGGGATGGCTTTAATTCTCTGACTGATGCGCCGAATATTTGTCACCGAAAAGCTGAGTGTACTTGCTACAGTAGACCGTTAGCGGATTGTCAACTTAATTCATACTTGACCGTCATCAACTTTCTGTGCCATCGTGATTAATTATGTTTTTCACCCAGATGCGCCCACCAAGTTGCGGCGGCTCTATGCGGCAATCCTTCTTGAGCAGATGTTTGCAAGCACAAATCGCCGCAAACCTTTTCAGTAATGTTGTACTCGACCGTTGCTTTCTTGTAATCTCATTTTACGCTTTGTGTCAATTCATATTTTGCACAAAAATACAAAAGTTAACTGTTATCATGCGATGGACGTGTGTGACCGCAATGTCATGAACTGCTTTTTGGATACAATTTTATATATTTTATCAACGCAAACCTGCATTGTTTAATAACTTAGTACTGTAGTAACGTGCATTTTTGCCCGTTATCAAGAGTCAGTTCAAGCACAGGGTTTGCAGACTGAGAAAGTCATTATATGGACTGAAACAATCTCCAAGGGTTTGGTTTAATAGGTTCACCACATTTCTTAAGGCACAGGGATATAAACAAGGGCACTCAGATCATACACTGTTTACGAAAAGGTCCGACTCCGGGAAGATTGTAGTCCTCATAGTGTATGTTGATTATATTGTTCTGTCTGGGGATGATGAAGGTGAAATTACAAGGCTCAAAACAAGAATGGCCAGAGAATTTGAGATTAAAGACCTTGGCAAGCTAAGATACTTCCTTGGAATGGAAGTAGCTCGATCAAGAGAAGGTATTTCAGTATCACAACGGAAATATACACTGGACTTACTCAAAGAAACAGGCATGACTAGGTGTAAACCCGCTGACACACCCGTGTTATAGACAATAAAGTTCCTGTTAATAAGGAAAGGTATCAGAGGTTGGTTGGAAAGCTGATCTACCTATCCCATACAAGACCATATATTTCATATTCAGTAAGCGTGGTAGCCAGTTTATGCAAGTTCCCTATGAGAAGCATATGACTGCAGTTGAGCTATTCTTCGGTACTTGAAGGGAACTCCTGGTAAGGGTCCGATGTTCAGAAAGTTTGAAAAAAGAACTATTGAAGCTTATACTGATTCTGATTGGGTAGGCTCTGTTGTTGATAGAAAGTCAACCTCTGGTTATTGCACCTTTTTCTAGGGTAACTTTGTCACCTGACGAAGTAAGAAATAGGGAGTGGTGGCCAAGAGTAGCATTGAAACTGAGTACAGGGCAATGAGCTTAGGGATATGTGAAGAAATCTTATTGAAGAAGGTGTTGTTTGATCTTTACCAAGATAGTGAGCTTCCAATGAAATTGTTTTGTGATAATAAAGTAGCAATAAGTATCGCAAACAATCCAGTTCAGCATGATAGAACTAAACATGTAGAGATTGATAGACACTTCATTAAAGAAAGACTGGATAATGGGAGCATTTGTATCCCATATATTCCCTCAAGTCAACAAGTGGCAGATGTTCTCACCAAGGGGTTACTTAGACCAAATTTTGACTACTCTATCAGTAAATTGGGTCTTATTGATATTTATGCCCCAACTTGAGGGGAGCGTTAAAAGTAGGGTTTTTTCCCTAGGGGTATTATTGTAATTATCTTCTACCCTAGGACTCTCTATTGTTTATTTATTCACCCTATTCTCTTGTATTCAGTGTATCAATTAAAAATAATAAGAAAAAGGTATGTATCGTTGTTTTTCTCCTGTTATAGGGTTTCCACGTAAACTGTGTGTTGGTCTCTCTTTTCTCATATTTCATCAATATTAATTTTTAACATAAATAGTATTCATAAATAAATTAATAATAATTTATTGTTAACTAAATATTTGTGGGTAACTACAACTAGATTTGTGATTTAGAAATATGATATCAATATATTTTAAATAATTATTTAAATTATAATCTAATTTTTAAATTTGCTACCAAACAAATATTTTGAAAGCAGAAAATATAATTTTTCATTAAATTTCTTGTTTTCAAATTTTGTGTTTTGAGATTCTACTTTTTTTTTTTTTTTTTTTTTTTTTTGAAAAAAAGTCTGGCCTTTAAGAGCATGGTCAATTCCTACGGACTTGGAATTCTGAATCGCACTGCTCGGAGAGCTTAAACTTGAAGCTGAAGTTGAGCAGAGGCAACTGCGAAAAGCCATTTCACACCTCTGTCTCTACCATTAACAAACTCAGTTTCATCTTCCTGCCAGTTTCAGATAACTTGTGGTTGTGCACAACAAGATACTTTGATATACGTGTATGTCGATCTCCAATGCGGGCATCAAGGGTAGGCTACAATAACAGAGCAGAAACTACCCCGACATCCCGGTAGATAAGTTTGCAAAATTTCCCGCTTTCTATCTTTCATTAAGATGTTCGAACATGCCTGCAGAAGGATAATGTAATTCCTTCGTTTTTGTTACTCATGAACGCCAACATCATAGCGAAGGAATTGCGCCACTGCGCACAAGTTAGAGCTTTCAGACGAGGCAATGCCATTCATGCTTATTTAAGAAAATTTGGGTGTTTGAACGATGTGTTTCTTGCCAACAATTTGATTTCCATGTATGCGGAGTTTTTTAATGTACGAGATGCAGAGAAGGTGTTTGATGAAATGACTGACAAGAATATTGTTACTTGGACCACCATGGTTTCTGCATTTACTGATGGTGGAAGACCTTATGAGGCACTCCGAGTGTATAATGATATGCCGGAATCAGAGACACCCAATGGGTACATGTATTCCGCGGTTCTAAAGGCATGTGGGTTTGTGGGTGATTTGGGTTTAGGTAAACTAATTCAAGAAAGAATATATGGAGATAAATTACAGGCCGATACTATTTTGATGAATTCTCTCATGGACATGTATGTGAAATGTGGAAGCTTGAATGATGCCGTGAAAGTTTTCCACAATATTTCACGGGCCACCACAACTACTTGGAACATCATTGTTTCTGGCTATAGCAAGGCTGGTTTGATGGTGGAGGCTGAAAAACTTTTTCATTGTATGCCACACCCAAATGTTGTATCTTGGAACAGTATGATTGCTGGTTTTGCAGACAATGGGAGTCAGCGCGCGTTGGAATTTGTGTCCATGATGCACAAAGAGGGCCTCAAGCTTGATGATTTCACATTTCCGTGCGCTTTAAAGATCAGTGCGCTTCATGGGTTATTAGTCATCGGGAAACAAATTCATACCTATGTCACCAAGTTGGGCTATGAATCTAGTTGTTTCACGTTGTCTGCCCTGATTGATATGTATTCGAATTGCAATGACCTGATCGAAGCAGTCAAGTTATTTGACCAACACTCTTCTTTCAACCCTTCCATTACTGATAACCTGGCATTGTGGAACTCGATGCTTTCAGGATATGTTATCAACAACTGTGACCAAGCAGCTTTGAATTTGATTTCAGAAATCCATTGCTCGGGTGCATTACTGGACTCTTACACCTTTGGTGGTGCTTTAAAGGTCTGCATCAACTTATTAAGTCAGAGGGTTGGCTTTCAACTACATGGTTTGATTATCACTTGTGGTTATGAGTTGGACTATGTTGTTGGAAGCATTCTTGTGGATCTTTATGCAAAACTAGGAAACATTGACGATGCATTAGCAATGTTCCATAGGCTTCCAAGGAAAGATATAATAGCTTGGTCGGGTTTGATCATGGGATGTGCTCAAATTGGATTAAACTGGTTAGCTTTCTCGATGTTCAAAGATATGCTCGAGTTGGTTAATGAAATAGATCATTTTGTCATTTCAACCATTTTGAAAGTCTGCTCCAATTTAGCATCTCTTAGAAGTGGAAAGCAGGTCCATGCATTCTGTGTCAAGAGTGGGTATGAAATGGAGGGGTTCACAATCACATCCCTTCTTGATATGTATTCAAAATGCGGTGAAATTGAGGATGCATTAACATTGTTTTATTGTATACGAGAAAAAGACATAGTTAGTTGGACTGGTATCATTGTAGGATGTGGACAAAATGGAAGGGCGACCGAGGCAATCAGGTTATTTCATGAGATGATTCGATCAGGGATAAATCCAAATGAAATCACATTTCTAGGGGTTCTTTCTGCATGTCGATATGCTGGTTTGGTTGAAGAGGCACGAAGCATATTTAATTCCATGAAATCGGTATATGAACTAGAACCTCATTTAGAGCATTACTGCTGCATGGTTGATCTTCTTGCGTTAGCGGGGCTTCCTGAAGAAGCTGAAAAATTGATAGCAAATATGCCATTTGAGCCAGATCAGACCACATGGCGCACTTTGCTGGGGGCATGTGGAACTCGCAATGATACCAAGCTTATTAACAGTGTTGCTGATGGCCTTCTTAAAGCTACACCAGATGACCCTTCAACATACGTGACAGTTTCAAATGCTTATGCATCACTTGGGATGTGGCATACCCTGAGTAAAGCGAGGGAGGCTTCAAAAAAAGTCAGAGTCAAAAGAGCTGGGTTGAGCTGGATTGAGGTTTCGAGTTGAAAAGAAATCCTGTTTTGATTGATAGGCTTAAACCTCACTTGAAATGAGGATCATCCCATGAAATTGGTCACTTGAACAAGTCTACACATGAAAAGGAGAGAGAGATTGCTCTTGGAACCAAAGTTCAAAGGGATCCCATATGTCCAAGGTACGACAATCACCTTGTTTTTTCACTTCTAACTCTGCACTCAACCTGATGTTTACTGCTATGTCTACTTTGATTCTGAAATTTAGGGCATATTCAATATATAAGACGCAGGTTTATACTGGGTTTTAATTGAATCTCTCCTCTCTTGATTTATTTTTTCAAAAAAAGTGTAGTATGTCTTTCTCCATGAATTCTGTTACAGCTCCCAATGTTTGATCTGTTGTTAAACTTGAATGATCAAGTCCGTAGACTGTTTTTAAGAAAACTTCTAGTACCATTATGGTACAGATTCTTTCCATTCGACATTTGACATGTTATCAAAGTATTTTATTTCATAAACTCCACGCTAATCTTAAATGGTTCTTAAAAAAAAAAGAAAAAAAAAAAGAAGAGAATTTTTCATACTAATTACCAACTTAGAAGTACTAGAAACTTTTCCCTGTTTATGTCATTATAGTTCGACGTGTTATTGGGTCCTTTTCTTGTCATTTCATGTCATTCATTCTACAAAATAAAGAGGGGAAAGATGTTCAGGCATCATTCTGCTCCATTAATTATCGAGCTGTTAGACAATTTATTAAGCATCTCCTTTTGATGGTCTTTCATCTTTGTCCAAGGACCTGTCCTGCCTTGGTGGAAATAACTACATAACATAGAGGATGACTCCACTGTTAATTTCAAGAAACTGGAAGGTAGACTTACTGTTTAAAAAAAAAAAAAAAAGTTATTCTAGAATCTTGACAAAATTTCCTGTTTTATATTTTATTTTCAACTTGTTATAGACTTATATTCATAATATGTTGTTAACTTGATACACAGTGGCGAGCTGCAGTTTCCTGTCAAGTCTTTGATGGTTTCCTCCTAAACTGATAATTCTTTTGGTAATGGTAATGGGCATGGCCAGAGTGGAGGAGGAATATTCAACTGACATAAAGTGACGATGCCTAAATGACTAATTATGGCATTTTGGTCCCAGGGTGTAGATTGACGGTAACATCCGTACATTATTATGGTCCTTGATCCTTGATATCCTGTTTCAAACGCTCATAATTTTAGTTGGTTGTTGTTACCTTCTTCGCAAATGCTTTAACAAGTGAAATAGTTGGACAAGTTATCCACTTATACCTCAAATTAGCATTCTTATGGCAAAATTAACTCATCTTTGTAACCTTCTTTTTAGTTGTCAACTGTTGAGTAATTTATCCAACATCCCACCAATGGAATCCATTAGGGACCACGACACGGTTTACAAGGACAAAAAAATAAAGCATAAATTGCACCTATCTCCATGCATCCCTTCTAGTTAGAAAGGAAAAAGAATATATTAAAAAGTATCTTTTTTTTTAAGGAAAAAAATTGTCATGTGACAACTTGTAATTACTTGGATAGATATACAAAAATGGTGCAGTCTAAGATGCACCAACATATTTTTTTCAAAAAATAAACATCTAAATTTGAATATCATTCTTCTATACTAAAAGGATATGAGTTTAAGTCAAAGTGAGTGTAGCTTAGAGGTTTGTTAGTTGGAGAATTTTCTGGTTGTTGTTTTACATTTTTCAACACTTTGTTTGAGAATAAGTTATTCCTGGATATCCTATTTTCACATAAATTAGACCTAAGCTTAGGTTGCCCGATCTTCAACATCGTTTACAAACATAGATTTCTTTACATCTATATCGTGGTAGATCATCGGTAAATTCCAGTATATTCTCGTGTTTAAAGTCCAGATTCAAAAGCAGCTAGTCAATTCAGCCACGTATTTAGTCAAGCGGGACAAAATGTGTTTTTTCCAAAAATGAACAACATGATTGCTGGGCCCCGACAACATCAGAAGGGCTAACTGCACCCACAGTACTTCGTGAGTCTGCTAATTCTCTACTTTTTCATAATTATAATTAAGATCCAATGTGAATTTTTTGCTCTCCCCACTATGATACAGATAGACTTCTGTTTCGATTGAGACTCGGTATTTTATTTGCTATTTGCACATTTTCTAGAAATATTTTGCTTTGATAAGATGAGACCAACAACTGATCCCTCTTGGAAGAGGCCATGTCTCCGGCAGAACAGTTGGTGGCAGATTGTTGTCTGGAAAGAAAGCATTCCTACGTTATGTTGCTTTCTTCTTGCAATCATATAACCCACTACCTATCTTCCTCGCCAGTCACTAGTCCATTTTAATGCTCTGCTTCAGCTCCACCTTTTTCAGGCCCCGCGTGAGCCGTGAGGTATTGCTACCCTTTATTTATTTATTTATTTTTTACTGTTACCAATTACTAGAATAAAATGTAACGGCAAAAAGTAAATAGAAGACATGAATTCTGAATTGGCGCCAAAACCGCGACCTACCCGCTTCTTTTCAAGGGTTCTTTTACCCTTGTTGGGTTTTGTACAACTCTTGATTTTTTAATCTTTGTCCAAAGAAAAATGAGGTCTTAAGTTCTTCTAACCAAGGCTATGCTTAGCTTGAAACTTCATTATGTAACTCCTAGAAATTTCCAAAAGTTTGGCGGGTATGAGCAAAAAATATAGTCTAATAAATTAGCATATCTAGGATGTGAAGATAACCCACACCCAAGCACATGGCCTATTTTGGGTTCACTCCGACCATCATAGGAGTTGTGGTACATATACACTCATTTCAAGATGGCAATCGTCATTAGAGAGCCTTGGTGAAATTAAAGGCCTTGAGCTTAAAAGTTGGAAGTTATTTTCCTTCTTTTCCTAAGTAGAAAGGTGACTTATTTCTGTGATTCATATATGGGCCTAAGAGATTTTAATTTTTGGTTGGATCTTAGGCCACTTTATCTATCTGTAATGAAAATTGATGTAATCGTAATAAGATTCCATTGATGGATCAATTATAATGAACCTGAATTGCAAACGTGATTTGGTTGCTTTTGATCGCGTTTATTTAGAATTATGAATTTATCAACTTTATTATTACTGTTACCGTTACTATTATTGTTTAACCCTAACTATAACAATAAAGGTAAAAGTAAAGATAATATTAAATGTGACAGATTTATAATTCTCATATCGTTACAGTAACAATATTTGTAATGGTAACGAGTAAAAGTAATGGGTCTTACGTAATTTTCACACACAATTAGATTAAACACCTTATGTTCCTCTCTCAGATTGCATATTTTGATTATAGATTTGAAGGCGTATCCGACATTTCATTATGATTATAAAACACAAATAAACAACAAACAAACATAATCAACTAAAGTTCACGTTTAGATTAATTCCAATCTTTAATTATTTATTTGATTACATTTCACGTGAGTAAACATGACATTAGAGAAAACTCTGAACATTTATTTACTACCTTCTCAAAAAAGTGGTTTCTTAGAAAAATGCAGTATTGTTTAAAATTATTGCATGAAGTCATTAAATTTATAGGGGAATAATTATCCTCAATTCTCACTATAGAAGTAAGGCAAATGTCTCCACATTATAAGTACGATTTGAATGTGCAAGATGTGCATTTAATGCCACCATTGGGTTGTGTGGATGATATCTCCATCTCCAAGACACCATCAGTACCCAACCGCCAAATGCCAATTTACAAGAAACACAATGCAATTCCATTAATATTCAACATCTCCATCTCCAAGACACCATCAGTACCCACCCGCCAAATGCCAATTTACAAGAAACACAATGCAATTCCATTAATATTCAACATCTTTCCAGAGGCAATCAAACAAACTCTTGCCCAACAAAAAGCCGTTAATGGCAACTAAAAGTTAAAACCCTCCATAAATGACAACAAAACAAGGCAATATTGCCTTGGGACTGAACACATACAACTCATCCAAATTGGAATACATGCCAGCTGCTCCGGCCAATGAGTCGTAATCCTCCATGTTTCCTTCTGAACTCTTCTTCACCCTCCCAGCTATTACCCGGCAAACCAGCATTGCTCGTTTGTCGTTGCTGCCGTCCGATGATACTCCGGCACTATCATGAGCCTTTCCACTTGTTGCAGTTGTTAGAATGCCCTTTCCAGTGTCCCCACCGGTGGCCTCTGCAGCCACCTTGAACCCATTCTTGATTATGCTACAGACATTGCATTGTGGGATTGAACTGCAGAGGTTGGAAGAGCCATTTAAACCCAATGAACAGTTCAAGGTGGTGCAGTGGAACCTTAGGAGTTCGTTACCATCTGCTATGCAACGTGGGTACTTCTTTGGAAGCTTGGTGGCTTTGGCTTTAATGGAGTCTCTGTATTCCTCGAATTTCGAGATGGTTTTTGGAGTGTTCTGGACTTTGAGAATCCTTTCAATTTTGCAAATTGGGGTTTGTTTTTTCAGCCAGCTTGACTGGAATATGATTTCCACTATGTTCTTGCTTGTGTCTTCAGGACCAAGTTCAGATACTAAAAAAAATTAGGCAATAAGAAAATAAGCTTAGACCTTAAATTAATGATACATTAAAGTTGCAGAAAAAGGAGCTATTGTAAGTTTAAAGTACCTGCATGTCTAACACTCTGGTGAAGCTCCAAAGTTTCAGGTTTCATGAAAATCTCACCACATTCAGGACAAGGGCAAATGGTTGCTCTAAGAGAAGGATCTCTAGTCATTCCAATAACAGGATCAATCACCATTTTACATTCATAACAGCCGTAAAACCTTCTGAAAGGCATTCCCCTGAAAGATGCTCCATTGGAGGAATTAGAAGAAGATGATGCAGATAAAGATGAAGATGTGGCTGATAGAACACCAGTTTGTTCATTCAAAGGAGGAGCTTTATTGGATCTACTTGAACTTGAAGATTCATTGTTTCTTGAACCCATTGAATTAGTTAAGGCCCTTTTCTTGTGAACTTCCGGGGATGCTGCTGCTTCAAGCCTGTGCGTTACCTTGGTGTTACTACAGAGTGAACCTGAACACTTCATTTTCTTACAGTTCTTGCTAATCTCTTCTGTTGCTTGCTCCTCTTGTTTCTCTTTGCGTGGTAATTGATGTTGTTTTTGTGGTTGTTGCTGAGGCTGCAGGTACTTGCAACTGAATATGCCTCTAACAACAGCCCAAGACGGCGGCTTCTCAGCTTTCTGCGGCTTTGGTTTCTGGTTTTCATGGCTCTGTCTGCTGAGCTTTCTTTGTATTTTGGGTTTGGCCATGGCAGATGCCATTTTTCTTCAGTGAAAATCTGAAAATCTGAAAAGGGCAGGGAAGAAATTCAGGTCAAATAGTAAATGAAATGGAATTTTTTTTTGCTTTTTTCTTCAGGATCTCAAAAGAAGGAATGAACTTCCTCAGCACAATATGAAGCTGAAGATGAAGCTTGATAGGACCTCCTTTAGCTTAGGGACTATGGATATGGGGACTCGTGGGACTTTTGGATATGTGTTTTTTAATTTTTCTCCATAAAGTATCAATTTTGACTCGTAAATTTATTGCTCTGAACACGACAATTTTTCTTTTTTCTTTTTTTAATTTATTTTTTAAGTTGTAAGATTCTTTTTTAATATGTGGCATTTATTTTAGAGGCCCAAGGTCCCTCATGCTTAGTTTTTTAATGGAAAATTACATTCAGTTTCCTGTAAATTAATAAAAGAAATTTCTTCTCCCTTTTTCTAAACACCTCCTAGTTTAATTTTTATTTTCTTTTTATGCCTTTTCCTTTTGGATTTTATCATATTTCATGCTCACGTCAAAACTTAAAACTATACCCTACTTCCATGGTTGTGAAGTTCCCTATCTGCATAACCAACAAAGTTTAGCCAAATTCCTTCTATGAGAAATTTTGTTTTTTCAAAATACAACCCACCATTAGACATTTATCACACAATCTTAGTATGTTTGAATTGATCGACTTCAAAAATCTTATTTTGTGTAGCTTATGTAACCTAAATTTAGTTTTCAACTTTATGCTTTATATGTGTTAGTATGTTGCATAAAAAGCAAATTTCTACTATGGTTAAGAATTCACATATCAAATACGAATTCAATCTCTTAATTTTATGCCATACAAATTTTTACAAATTAGATTACAAAAAGAAATATATCCTAGAAAACTTATGGAGTACATTGTAACTATTGTGCTCCCAATCCATCAAATTTAGCGGTGTACCAAATTATTATTAGTGGGAAAAAAATCATCATGTGAGGGAGTTTTTGAAAAGAAAAAAAAAATAGTGAAAATTGTGGTTTCCCATACCCAACAGCAAATTATGGAGAGGGGGTAAGGATGGAATTTGAGAACCAACCCCAATGCAAGGCTTTATTTATTATTATTATTATTATTGGGCTAAGGAAAGTACTACTAACATTAAGGGTAGACACTAATTATAATTACACCATAATGAAGGCTGCTTTCAATAAAAGCTGCTCCTCCCTCTTGATTCCCTTTGCCTCAAAATCACCACAGCACCATTTCTTATGGAATAAAGCTGTCTGTCTTCCCTTCTTCTTTACATTTACTCTTTCCTCATTCAAACTTCATTAACCCTAATCCTTCATTTGAATTTGAATACATTACTCTTTCTATCTCTACATATTTTTGTTTCTTAAAGCCATAGGACAACCCTCTCTTTTATTGTTTTTCTATTTTTTCACAAGTTAAATTATATGTTTGGTTTATTTTCGTGTCTAAAATGTCCTTGACGAATTCAAATATTTTAAGAATTAACTTGGTCTATTAAATACAACTTTGAATTCTCTGTCTAATGAAACATTGAATTTATTTTTTAAAAAATTAATTTTATTTAGCCTTTTTTCTTTCTAAATTAATGAGATTGTGTTTTGATTTTGCAGTAGGTAGAAGATACTTCTTGAACATTTTAACATATGCCATTTTTGGGTATCTTTTACTTAATGTACAATAAAGTATAATAAGCAACACATTGAATTCTTATTTCTTTCAATTTCTGTAATGTATTGTTTGAACTTTGAAGAATGTAAATGCAATTCAAATCTAAGACTTGAAAAAGAAAAAAAGGGAAACTAGTTGCCTCTTTTAAACACAACTTGTGAATCAAGTAGTGTTTTCTGTTTAAGTACTTCTTGGGAAACTAATTGGCAGCATGTACCCTCGAGTTAAAATGGTGTACGGTCAATTAATATATAAAATTTTGATCCAAAATGTAGGGACCAAAGAGCAAGACTAGTTGTAGAAATGTAGAAATGTAGGAATCATTTTATTCAAGTGTACATAAATAGCAAAGTAATTTGTCAAAACCTATTAGTCAACCCTTGATTTAAGAATATACTTTGTTTGTTAACCTAAACATGATTCAATTGGTCAAATAATTAGTAATTCCCTCTACCTTAAGTTGAAATCTTAACCCTCAATTTTTTGTTTTAATTTGAAAAAATATATATATATCTTTTTTAGTCTAGTTTTCTATTTGATTTTTAGGTTTCAAAATGTTACATATTTAGTCTTTAAGGTTTAACTTTAACTTCAATTTGATCATTTACTTCAAAATACTTCATTTTGTTTCAGTTTAGTCCATAGATTTCAAGATTTTACAATTTTAATCTTGGTTTTTCATTAAAGACTCACACTAAGTCATTAACGTTAATGTCTATTAACTAATTTAAAATAATTATGACAGTGATGAAAAATAGTAAAACTTAATAAATTAAAATAATTTTTAATTAACTAAAAGATATTAACACTAAAAATGAAAAATGAGTATTTAATGAAAAGTCAAGGTTAAAAGTATACAATCTTGAAATATAGGACCAAATCAAAACAAAACTCAAATCTTAAAGTTAAAATTGTAACATTTTAAAATTTAAGGACTAAATTGAAACCAAACTCAAAATTAAAAAACTAAAAGTGTAATATTTTGAAATATAGGAACTAAACAGAAACTAGACCCACTAAGGACCGAAAAGATATTTAATTGTAAAAGATTACTAAAATTTTGATCAATTGAGTATTAAGTTGAAAATAATGTTGTTGGTTGTGATATTCCAAATCGCTTAAAAAATGGCATAGGTCCGTTAGAAAAAGGGCTACACTTTACACAAA
Source organism: Benincasa hispida (assembly GCF_009727055.1). NCBI lineage: Eukaryota > Viridiplantae > Streptophyta > Magnoliopsida > Cucurbitales > Cucurbitaceae > Benincasa > Benincasa hispida. The sequence continues at coordinate 40,582,748 of NC_052360.1, read as the reverse complement.
ATTTCAAAAAGAGTTGTATCCCCACATCAATTCAAAATAGGAAGATTGCCATTTCCTTGTTGTAAAAGCCCCACAAAGTATGGTGTTGAAGCTTCCATAGCCAAAAAGATTTAGGAACAATTTTGTCTATACTTTCAGCATCATATTGCAAGCCTAAATGTATACAAAAATATCAGTGATTATTCCTAACTTAGAAGCAAAGCATATATAACATACACAATTTTCATGCATATCATCAAAATTATAATAGCTTTGTTAACACATTGTCATCCTTCTATATATATTATATATTAAATATAATATATATACACACAACAAGTTTTAAAAAATTGTTTTAAGAATTATGGTCTCGTTTTGTAATCATTTTGTTTTTTGTTTTTTGTTTTTTTTTAAATTAAGCCTATGGACACTACTTCTACCTCCAAATTTCTTTCTTTGTTATCTACTTTTCACCAATGGTTTAAAAAACCAAGTCAAATTTTGAGAATTTAAAAAAATAGCTTTTAAAAATTTGTTTTTATTTTTGGAATTTAGCTAAAAATTAAAATATCGTACTTAAAAAAGATGTAAACTATTATAAGGAATATGGATGAAATAGGTTTAATATTCAAAAACAAAAATAAAAAAATTAAATGATTACCAAACGGGTTTATATGATTAAGTTGCTTGAAAATATTAAATCTAATGTGCCAACTATTCTTAAATTTCATGATTTTTTTAATGAAAAACTAATTCAGTAGTTCTAAAAATTGGGTTAATTTTCACAATAGCGAATTAAAGTAATTAAAAATAGAGAATTCAATGAAATTTTAAAAATATTCAACCAAACATATTGTTGGTGAATTTTTCTACTAAAGAAGGGAAAATAATTTCAAGAATTTGATTGTCTAAAATAGCCAACATGTTATTTAAGTCCCACAATCTTAGGATAATTATATAAATAATCATTTAATATATTTTAGAAAAAATTAGTGCCTCTCTGCTCCCTAGGTTTTGAGTTCAGTTTTGGTCATTGGATTCCTAAGTTTTAAAATGTCACCAAATTTTTTCTTAGAATTTTGAGTTTAATTATTGTTTTAGCCTCTAAATCTTAAAATGTTACCATGTTGCCAATGTTTTTTGAATTTAGTTTCTACGTGGTCTTACGTTTCAATAATTTATACTTTTACCCAAGAATTTTTCTTTTTGACCTTTGGTATTAACTTTCAATTATTTACCTTAAAATAATTACGATGTGAAATTTTTAATTAATTTTAAAATAGTGAAGAAAAATTAGTGAAAACTAATTCAATTAGGGTAATTTTTTAAAATAGTAAAACTGCTGGAATTATTTTTAAATATATCAAAATGTCATTATTTATCAATGATAAATAAAGATAAATATCTATCAGTGTTAGTGATAGACATTGATAGACTTTATCACTATAGACAGCGATATTTTGTTATATTGGTAAATAAGTTGACTCATTTTCCTATATTTAAAAATAACTCATTCAATTATAGTTAATATAATTCTCTTAAACTAATCGATAGAAATTAACTCTAAAAGTTGAAAGTGATAATTCAAGGATAATTAGGAGTAAAAATGTAAATCTTAAAACTTATTGACCAAATAGAAACAAAACTCAAAATTTAGAGGGTAAAAGTATAAAATTTTGAAACCTAAGACCCAAATAAAAATTAAAATGAAACTCAAGGATAAAATGTAACATGTTGAGATCTAGGGATCAAATAGAAATCATGAACCTCATGAAAATTAAACAAAAAATTCAAAAGTAAAAATGTTAACATTTTGAAACCTATAGAAACTGAAAATTATATACCAAAGATAAACTAAATATAAAGTTCAATAGTAAAAGTGCAATATTTTGAATTTTAATGACTAAATAAAAAATACTTTTTAAATAAAGGAAAATAAGTCTAACTTATTTACAAATATAGTAAACGTTACTAGTGATAGAAGTCTATTGCAATCTATCACCGATAACAGAGACATTTTACTATATTTGAAAATATTTTCAATAATTTTACTATTTAAAATAATTATCCAATAGGATAACTATAGTGAAAACCCATGGACCAAATAGAATAATCATTTCACAACTATTTGGTTATTTTATGCATTTTTATGCATCATTTTCGTATCAATAAATGATATTAATACTTAATTGATTAAAATGTGATATTAATTGCGAAAATAATCAATATATTGTGAATGTTCACCTTTTATATTGCTAAAATGTTCAAGTTAACTATTATCATTTCATTCTTTTCTAAAAAAAACTATGGTAACGTATTATTTATTTATATTTTCTTGGTATGCTATTAATTAAACCGAGTTTGTACTCTTGTTTGTCCACGTTTATCCTAAAGAAAAAATATATATATAAATTGAGAATGAAGATTTGAATTACAGATCTCTTGGTTCTAACACATACAAACATCAGTTAAGTTAAGCTCTTGTTGGCAAAAATAATAATAATAATAATAAATTTAGTGTAAGCAAACTAGGAGTATAATATTAAATTTTCATCGAAATATTGATATTTTCATCGATATTTCTATGTTTCCATGAGTCAAATATCGGTATGAGGGATAAATCGATATTTCTATTATATTTTAGAAAATTTCACAAATCATAATAATTAGATAATAAAATATCATTAATGTAAATATAATATAAATGATTCAAAGTTCGAAAAATCATTTAATATATTGATTTCGGGCAAATTAACAATCTCATGATTCAAAGCTCGAAAAATAACTAATCTCGCTACTTTTTATATTAATGACTTAACACGTTTCCCATAATAATACATGAATTGACAAAATACCCCTGAAAGAGTATTTACGCCTTTAAACCACCTGCCAAAAAGCACACAAAAAGAAAGTGCATCAAAGTGATAAACATAACAACAACTTTAAACTTGTTTCCTTTTTTTCTTTTTTTTATAAAAAAAAGTAAAACTTTAGCTAATCACATTGTCAATTGGCAGGCACAATAAAACCATTAAGCTAACATAGATAGATACTAACACTGATTAAGATGAAGACTTGGAATGAGTAGTTATACGTTATGAAATATACCTACATAAATAATAATAATTAATCTCGTCTGAAAATAAATAGTATTTATCGAATAATGCATTTGTCTATATAAGCGTATATAATAAAAAATATATATTGAGATAAAGTAATATATATCCTGAAATATAGGGAAAAACAAGGAAAAAAGGTAAATTTTAATAGTTTAAAAATAAGGGGAAAAAGGAAAATATATTATGAAAAAAATACATCTTTACTCACTAAAGCTTGATTTAGGTTATATTTGAATCCTTGAGTTTTCAAGCTCAATAATTTACCCTTAAAGTTTGGTTTTGTAGCATTGTTGATTCCTTTCGTCAGCTTTTCTGGTAATTTTTAATAGAAAGTTGGCGTGACACAAAAAATGGAGTAACTCCTCTTCCAATTTTTTTAAGTTCTACAAGAATGAAAAAAGAAAGAGGAGGAAAAGAAGAAAAAAAGATGTTGGCGAATGACGAATGGTGAAGGTAGTGTTGGGATTTATGTTCTAAAACCTTGTAGTTAATTAGTTATTTAATATAACAATTGATTATTTTAAATATGCAATAATTAGTTATCCATTACGGGAAAAATCCAAGATTATTTCACGAGATTTGAACTTTATGTAGTGGACATATAGGTGGACCATGTTTCAAGTAATAACCTAAAGGGTCTATAGTATATGGATTAAGGTTTGATACTTTATCTGGGTAATACTATAGATATGACTCAGTTTGTATGTGTTACAAACGATGTGATCCAAATCGTTTGTGTGGTGACATGCGAGTAGAGGTATCCTATACAATGAGTTTGTATACCTCAGATTCAGTTATGTGTGTCTTCAAGTTCACCAGATTATGTGCACTTTTGGGTCCACCAGTTATGTGTTCCTTCGGGTTCACCAGCTAATATGAGTACATCTCACCTATGGTAGTGCATGTTAAATTGTCCACTCAGATGACAGTCCATGTAAAGCTTAGGCACTTCATATTAGGTTCCACCAGTTCAGGATGTTCAGTTCATGATGCATTTATTGGACATAAATGCTTAGTCTGATCCGAGTAATGAGACTACTTATTGAGTATTTTATACTCATTCTTTCTTATGTTTTTTTTTCAGGAAAAGGTAAGGGTACGTCAACGAATGACAAGCGGGATCTGGATCAAGCCACTAGGACCAGTCAATGCTTCCGCTCATGTTTTCAGGATTTATGTTTTAAAATTTTCTAGTCTTCATATTTGAACTTAGAGTTCTAGTATTTTTTAAGGAATCGGTTAAGGTTCATGAGTAGAAGCGGGGATCGGACCCAAATCCCATTTTATAAAATCATACAAAAACATTATGCATTTAATTTAAATTTTACAGCATGTTAATATGAAAAAGAGAAAAGAGAAATAAAGAGAAACTCACCCTAGAAGATCCGATCTTCAAGTATAATTCCTCCTCCAAAATTATAATGAACTCAAAATCCTAATTTGGCCACCGCCACAAAAGCTTCCCTTCTATTCTCTAGGATGAGAATCCAAGTTGTGGGCTCTTAGTATTTTGGAAGAGAGGGAAAATCGATTGAGAGGAAAGAGGGTGAGAACCAGAGAACTTTTTTCTCAGAAAAAAATTGTGTTTTTCTTTGTCAAACTCAATAAAGAAGAAAAAGGTGATAACCAACCATCTGCACCAATCCACTCATGCATGTTATAGAGAGAAACTCCCTCCCAAAAATATTTTTCAAAATTTAAATTAATTAAAAGAAAAAATATTTTAATCAAATATTAATATATATTTATATGATAACCACTTTATCATATAGTATATATTAAACTTTATGTTATACAAATATAATATATAACATATAGTTTAATATTGTATAAAATACAAACCTATAGTTTTTATTCTCTCATTAATGCATGGTATTTAATATAAATCCCATTTATACTAAATTTTTATTATATGAATCCAATTCACATAATTAATATTTGAATCATATTCAAATATTTATTTCCTCTCAAATAAACTTTATTTTATAATGTATCAAATACATTATAGTAATTATATCATATATAATTAAATTAAATGAAATTAATTATATCACATATAATTAATTTCCTCAATTAATTTGAATAATTTAAATTAATCCAAAAGTGATTCTCATTTAATCCTTGTTGAGCTACAGATGGGACCTCATGAACTTGTAGCTTGTAGGGATGGACAACAAAACTGCTCAAATCGAATCGAATTGCAAAACCGAACCTAACCGAACCGATTTATAAGCAAAATCGAATTTTTTTATTCGATGCGGTTTGTTGGGTGGTTGAAACCAAATTTAAACGGTTCGGTTCGGTTCAAAGCTTGAAAACCAATTTCTAAACCGAACCAAAACGTTTAAATATATATATATACATAATATAATATAATATAATATAATATTAATATTTATTTAATAATAAATAACCTAAATTTAACTCAGCGCCAGCGGACAGCGATTCCACCATTGCAGTCGCACGCATTCTCAATCGCAATGCTTTCGAAAGGAGAATTTCTAGGTTTTTTTTGCCGCCGTTCTTCTTCTTTCGTCGACCAAACCAGAGGAAAGTTTCGCCGGACGCCATTCTTCTTTCGTGAACTAGAGGACCGCCGCTTTCGAAAGACTTTTGCCTCGCCGCTACCGTCCTTCTTTCGTAGACTGCCGCTTCCGTTATTCTTTCGTTCATTCGTTCGAGCCAGTCCATGTAAAAATTTTTGCTGCTTCATTCGCTTCGTGGAACTTGGAAGGAAGAAGGAAAATAAAAGGAAGAAGAACAAAAAAAAAAAAAACTGAAATCGAACCGAACCAATTAAACTCCTTTAATTAAACTATTTAACATTCATTAACTGTTGGACATTCCACTAAAAACCAACAGCTACACTTTTCACATTACAGATATATTTCTGTGTCCAATGGATATAACTAATCTACAGTGCGATGAACCTTCACAAATTGCTCGTAAGTACAACTAGGCCAAAATTACCGTTTAGCTCTTGTAGTTACATCTAACTCCTTAAGTACCACCAATCCTCTAATGAACAATAAGTCATAGTCCAACTATGACCAAACCCCTCTCAGGCTAGGAGAGGGTATGACGCCACATTGTTCAATCCTCGGAATCAACTCTTAAGAAAGCAATTTATCTACCAACCGTGACCTCAGGGAAGAGTGAATTTCGTCTTGTGTAGTTGTGTTCCTAGCTCACCAATCAGACGAATCCCCAAAATGGTAGGCTTGTTGAGTCGACAATCTGGCCACTCTCACCCATACAAATCAAATGACTACCCTCATAGGCAGAAGTTCGCAACTCACTCAGGATTCAGGGTCATGTCACCTATGGTCATCCTAGTGAAATGTAAATCTCTATTATGAATAGTGTTATATAATGAGACTAGTCATTTTGTGGTCCGGATTTATACAAACTCCTTTATATAGAATACCCCTGCTCACATGTCTTCACATGAATAATCAGGATCAGATCATTTGTAGCACTTTACAACAATTGTAACATTTACAAAACGGGTCGTACTTGTAGTGTCATCAGGATAAGGTATCCAACCTTATCCGTCTACTACAAACCATTTAGGTTATCACTTAAACATTATCCACATATATGTTTCTACATACATGTTTAAGCAACAAAAGATAACCTCGAACGTTAGTTTATTGATTATGGGTTTAATGCTACTAAACGTCAAATAAAATATTTTATATTTTATTAAATAAATAAAAAAGTTTGTACAATACAATTACAAACTACAGAACCCTACGAGATTTAGGGATCAATCCCAATAATTTGTACTTTTAATTTTTTTTTTTTTTTGTGAAAATTTTCTAGTTTTGTTTTATGGCTTTGAAGGTACCATGTTATATGACTTTCAGTTATTTACTTTTAATAAATTTATTTATTTCATAGTATTTAGTTGGTTTTTACCAAATCATGAAAAAGTGTCGATTTGAAATATATGCATGCATGTAATAATGACCTAACATAAGTCCTAGGGAGATGGATCGTTACAAATAGGAACCGATAAATTTTGAAAGAATTTGAATTATTCAAATTATTTAAGGGAATATACATTGATTATATATTATACAATTAATATAATGAATAAATGTTAGTTTTGAATGAGAGTGGGAAGGAGAAGTTAGGAGCATAGAGAGAAAATGCAGAAGAAGATGCCACAAAAAGAAAATAATAATAATTTTTTTTTTACTAAAAAAAGAAAAAAAATAGTGATTTCACTTTCCCTTAGAAATTAATGGAAAACTTAACAAGTGGATCAAAGGTAAAATTGTTGAATTTTAAAAGGGGACTCAAATACAACCTAACTAAACTTGTATTTTTTTCTCTAAAATAATTATACACCTGCTTCATTTAGTGAAAATTTCACCACTAGCCCTTCATCTCCTTTGACATATACTTTTAGTTTGAATCCTAATTATCAGTACTAAAACTGCATGTTAATTATCTTTGACAAAACCTCTATCTCAACACATGAGACTCCTTTCATCAACAATGTACACGCCAGCTACTCCTTTTTTTTTTTTTTAAACTAAAATTGATCCTCTTCAACAGTCTTCATCTACACTTTTCTTGCGATTCTTAATCATCTACCCTTCAATTTTTTGCTTTTAAAGCATGAAAAGATGAAGATGGAAGGTAAAAAAGGCATCCCAAAAGCACGGCTCTATAAGAAATTTGACTTTTTATGTCGGTTGAAAAAAATAAATACGGATGAATAATGTCGGTTGCAAAAAGAAAAAAAAAAGCGGATCTTTAATGTCGGTTTTAAACCGACATTGTAGCTAAACCCTATCGACTCTTTCCATTTATTAAAAACCCTATTTTTTTCATTTATCAAATTTTCTTCTCTTTCTTTTTCTCACAATTTTTCTCTCCCTCAGAACCCTCTTGCCATCATCTCCATCAGTCCATCACCATCGTTCATCAGATCTTCCATTCTTGCCACCATCTTTCGTTCCTTCATCAGATCTGTGTGCATTCCAATTTTTTCATTTATCAAACTCTCTTTTCTCTCTTTTTCTCACAAATTTCCTCTCCCTCAGAACCCTCTCGCCACCATCTCCATCAGTCCGCCGACATCATTCATCAGATCTAACTCCACCATCTTTCTGTGTGTTCCAACTTCGTCCGTCCAATCGTTAGCTTCACCAGGTCTACCATCTATTCGTCCGTTAGGTCTATGCCGATTCGTCCATCGCCGTGAGTCGTGTGTCAGGTTGTTGATTCCTTCGTCAAATCATCGATTCATTCGTCAGATTCGCCAACCTGTCGTTCTTCAACCTAATCTCAGCTCAGATATGTTCCAAGTTCGAGCTCCGCTCAGATCTGTTCAAGCCCTGATTTGTTCAAGATATTCAAGGTCCGATTTGTTTCAGTTTTGTACTAGTGATGAAAGCATGATTTTTTTTACATAAAGGGTGATTTATGTCTCTCTTTTCTTTCCATCAGATTTGTTTCAAGATCTCTCTTTTCTTTCCTTTTCTTTTCTCTTATCTTCACTTCAGCTTCTTCCATGAGTTTGGGTTTTCCTCTTCTTCTTCAGCTTCAACTTTGCTATTTTTAATCCTATGAATGTGTTTTTACTCTATAGATCTTTGCAGGTGGGTTATTCCATAAAAACTGAGATGTTTGGTTTTAGATTAAAATAAAGAAGCAAAAAAATCTTTGCATTAGAATATGGTTCCTCAGTAAGTGCAGGTATTCATCTTAATATTAAAACTCGTTTTTATTGAACTATATACTCAAAATCAATTTGAGTAAAAATCTTGATCATATTCCATAGATTTTATTGGTAAAGTGCATTTATAATTTTGATTCATTGAATGCAAGATTGACTCTAAAATGTTTTTTTTTTTTTTTGTTATATTTAGTTACATTTGAGAAGATGTGCAGTTGAGGTATGAAAAACTCAATATTGAGAAGATGTGTAGTGAGTTGAGGTCTATTGTATTATGAAATAGTTTTCAGATGGTATTTATGTTTTCTAGATTCCATAGTGATTGAGAATGTCACTTTAATCAAAACTTTATAAATGAGTTGTTTTTGTATTCTAAATCACGATATAAATTTCAAAGGTAGAACATAGATTGATTATTGAGAAAAACAACTAAGCTTGGTATTGATTTTGAAGCTTGGTAGCCCATATAAGCAGTGTATGCAGAAGAGGAAAAACATGAAAAAAACAGAGAACTTAGAGGGGAAAAAAAAAAGAAAAGAAAAGAGGATAGACAGAGAGTGAGGATGAAAGAGAACCTGCTAATGAGTCGAGAAGAGTGGATTTCCCAGAACCAGAAGGACCCATAATGGCCATGATTCTACCAGGCTCAACATAGCCACTGAGACCATCAAGCAGGAGCCTTCTACTTTGTCCATTCCAGAGGTTTGGAACCATAACACTCAATTTTCCCAAACCAAATACATAGAACCAGCAATGGCAACCTCCCCATACTTACTTTTCTTCCTTCTGAGCTCTCTGTAACCTCCACAGAGCTTCTCTCATTTGCCCTCTCCTCTTCAATCTCCATGAATGTGATACACACTTAAATTATGTTATATTACCTATAACCATAGAGCTTCTCCCATAGCCTTCTGAGCCCCTTCTTCTACCATGAATTTCCTCCAAACAGTTGTATTATTTAAATTCATTATGGCTACAAACTTGAGTGCTTAGATCTTCTGTAGTCAGCATTTGGTTTTTTTCACAATACTTGAAGTAATCAACTTAATTTTGGTGGATTCTTTCAACTAGGTTTGTTCACACCACAAAACAACATTGATTTTTATGCATGAGTCATGTGTTTAACCAAGTAACTACCTTTAGCTATAAGTGTATACTTCCTATCCATTTTATTATATTATCTCTCATGAATTCTTTAAGACCAATTATAATAGTACTATTTGAGATATATGTATTTTATGAACTCTTAGGTTACTATTAATTACATGATAATATTGTACACATTTTATAGCGATCAATTGATATTTTAAAGTTACATTCCAGGTGCTTTGTTCTTAATTCATTAATGAGAAATTTTTCTAAATGAGATGCAAAGGTACTCTTAAAAACTATTCTGCTAGTTATACCAAAATATTCATGAATAATTATTGAGATCAATATAGAAAAGCCTAAAAATTGAGACCAAAGAAAATGCTAATTCACAATGAGAATTCCTACTAAATGCTAGCTTATTTTTTCTAAGATATGGCCTTCGTGTGCAAATCTGGCCTCGTTCGTTGATTTGCCTCTGTTTGTCGTCGGTCGTGCAGGTTTGCTGTGGTTCCAGCCTCCGTTCGTTGATATGATCTTCGTTGGTTGTCGATTCGACCTCTATGTCGTCGCTCGTCGACCAAATCTAAAAGATGCCATTTTCTTTGTCATTGTTCAGATCCACCAAATTCGTGTTCTTTTTTATAGTCTTCATCATAGTCATTTTGGTTGAATGTTCGTATGTTCTTATTAAAATGGAGTTGCATTTTATGCTTGCTCAGGATATTGGATTCTATGTGGAGTGTGAAAGTCCTGAAGGGGTAAAAACGGTAAATTGATTAGTGACCCTGTAAGTTCCAAGCGTACTAGTAATTTCCTTGTATTTAATTGTTTTCGATCATTTAATTTGGTCCTCAAATTCCTGTTGGAGTCTTTTCCATTCATACTCTTTTACTTCAAATTATATGATGGATTTGAACTGCTTACAGTTGATTGCCTCATAAACGTTACGAGTCTGACCAAGTGAGTTAATGGTAACATCTTTCTTTTATTTAGTGTTGAAATTACAAACATAAATTAATGGAAGTATTACTAAAAAAATGTGTGGGGTGTTACATTCTTCCCTCCTCAAAGAACTTTCGTCCTCGAAAGTTCATTCTTAAAAAAAAAAAAAAAAAACTCCGGGGTTGTTACATTTTTCCCTCCTCAAAAGTTCATTCTTGAAAAAGCTCCAAGTATTAGGCCTTCATCTATCCTCTTGCTGCCAGGTAGCTTCCTTGAACTGGTGATTCTGCCCAGGACTTTCACAAAGCACTTTCCCGGCGGCGCAATATTTTTACCTCTCTGGCGAGGATCTCTATAGCTTTCTCTTCGTAGCTCAAGTTGTCATTCAAACTGTAAGGCTCGTAGTCAACTACATGGGACGGGTCTATCAATAACTTTCTTAGCATTGAAACATGGAAGACATTATGAACTGAAGACAGTGCTGGGAGCAATGCCAATGGTGAGCTACGGGACCCCGCTCCAAGACCTCGAAAGGTCTAATGAATCTTGGAACTCAACCTCCCCTTCCTACCAAACCTCAGAATACTTTCATGGTGTCATTTTTAAGAACACTTTCACACCAATCTCAATTTCAGGTCCTTACGTCTTACATTAGCATAGCTCTTCTGTCTGCTCTAAGTTGTTTGCATACGAGCCCTAATCTTTGTATTGCCCTCATTCGTGGTCTGCACCAAATCAGGTCCTAACAATTTCCTCTCTCCTACCTCATCCCAACACACAGGGGACTTGCAACTCTTCCCATATAGGGCCTCAAATGACAAAGTGCCAATGGCAGTCTGATAGCTATTATTATATGCGAATTCCATTAAATGTAAGTGAGAGTCCCAAGTCCCTGAAAACTTGAGTGCATAAGCGCACAACAATATCTTCCAATATCTGGTTTAGACATTCTATTTAACCATCAGTCCTATGGGTGAAAATTGTACCAAAATTCAATCGAGTACCCAATGCTAAATGGAGACTCATAAAAAAACTAAATGCAAAAACGGAGGGTCATCGTTTGACATAGCTAAAACTAGTAACTAAATGAGGTGTAACAACCCCTTCCATAAATAACTTTGAAACTTAAAATGTTGAAATCAACAAACACTTCTACACGTCAGAGTTGAGAGATGTGAAAACGGTCATGAAGTTAAGAAAGTATTATATACTAAAAACATATATCTGAGCCTACCATGTCACAGGGAAAACTTTCATATGTGCAAGTAAGAAACTGGTCAATACTATATAATGCATCATCTGAAGATATGTACCCAGAACAAACTACCAATTGAAAACTGCTTCTACTCTAGAAGCGCAACTATGATGGTCTTCCTAGGGTCTACATTGTTTGAGAATAACTCTGTCTAATTAAGCTCACATTCATGAGAAACTCATCATGAGCTCTTGCTAATCATGGGCTATAAAACTTTGCTTGAGTCATCCTCATATTTATTACTTAGCCTTAAAACAATGCATATATCATTAGTTAGACTCTGTGCGGATGAGTCTAAAATTCCCTCTGAAAAAATATAGGTTTTTGAAAGTCCTTAGATTGCTGATAAGCGTCAGTCAATTGATAACACATTTCCATAACCTCTTAATAACCATAATTGATCCTGAAGTCATTTTTTTTTAAAACGATAAAACCTTCTGTGATTCATAAGTCCTAGCTTGGATTACTCGTACTCCCTAAAACTAGTTAACTCATTGCCCATGCAAGAGAATACATACTATCTAGTAATGCTCCAAACCCACTTTTAGTAACTTCTTACTATCAACTCAACTTTATTGCCAAGTCTATCCCTTATACTAATGCTTATATCGGAAGATCCAACTTACTTACTTTTGTGCATATACCATTATTGTCTACCTCGAGTTGGATTATTTTCTTTTCTCAATCAACTTGATGATCTTGCTGGTTCATGTTTCCAACACTTGCACACAAAGTCAAAATCCCTTAAATCTTACTAATGCCCTCAATGTTTTACGTTTTAACTAATGAAGCCATACCATATCAATAGTTCTTGAACATCTACTGCTATTAGTAACTCCATTTTTACTTATTCCTTCTCAACCTTCTGTTTCAGTAACAAATTCTTGTGTTAAAACAAAGTTCCATACCAAATCATCTATGTAAGCTATCTTTCCATCTAATACATATTGTCCCCAAAGTCCCACATGATCATTAGATATTTTTCTTTTACACCAAAAAAAATACCTTGTAATCCCTCTTATCAAGCTTTCAAACCATACTTAACTAGGAGTTTCGAACACATTAAATTTCTTTATCTTTTCAAAAGAGTAAACTTTCTTGGATACTTTTCTCTCATTCACACTTATCTCTGATAAAACCACTAAATTCAAGACACCTTTTTTTTTTTTTTCACTTTCCATGTGGAACATAATCTCTTTACTAAATTATATTTTATTTAACTCCTCCATAAATCTTATCTCTCTCACTAAGAATTTCCATCTTGTAGAATTCCTCTTTGCCAATATGCATACGTTTAAACTCCAAAAGACTTTTGTTTCTTCAAATCTGTCTAACTTGGATCTCCTTAACACAATAAGGCTCTGGGTTTAGTCTAGGTGTACTAAAATAATCCTTCAACCTAAAAAATAACACCTTACTTTAACCCCTTTAAGCCCAAGGTCATGTCTAACTATTTTAGCTTCCTTTAATGACATCTACCTAGCTAGATATTCCAAAGAAATTCTTTATAACATTACACATACTTTACCTAGTTCATCAAGTTGTAGTATTACCCAAATGATTATGACTTATGAATCCTTTCTAAAATTCTTCTCGAAATGTTGGGTTTTTAATATCTCAGAACCTTTAATAAATCCATAGTCTCTTCTTTTTCTCGTTCTTATCCATAAAACAACTTTTAACCTTATACTTAAGT
>NC_052360.1:40526149-40566948 GCF_009727055.1 Benincasa hispida | reverse complement strand
CAAGAAATCTATCTTATAACATTGACCTTACCTAAATCCAAGATCTGTTCAAAACCAAGAGTCGGCGGCGGAATCTGGAGTTGAATGGCGGCCCCGTTACAGAAACTCGAGCAGCCCGTTGGACAGATCTATGGCGATGGACCAGCGGCGCAGGGGTTTGTAAGGCTGGACGAAGGAGTGGCACGCGGCTGCGAATGGTGGCTCCTCCTGTTCGGGCTCGAAACAGGCGACGATGACTCGAACGGACGAATCCTCCAGCTAGATGAGATTTGTGCAACTCAGACCGACGGACAGAGAAGGGTATGAGGGAGTCACATGGCGCGGTCTGTGGTGGTGTGGCTGAGAGAGTTTCGACTCAAATCTGGCGGCTGATGAGGCTGGGTGACTGAGGTGGCGGCGGAGCAATGGAGGTCGGGGAGGGGGTCTTGGTGGCTGCTAGAAGAAAGGGGGGAGAGAAAGAAAAGAAAAGAGAGAAAAAAAAAAAAGAAAGAAAAGGGAAGGATTAAATAAAATAAAAACAAAATAATATATTTTATTTTATTTATTTTATTCTTCTCCTAATCCCCATTATTTTCTTAAATTCCCTCATTTTCCAATTTGGAATTAATTCCTGCCATCAATTTCCAACATAAATTTCCAACTTCAATAATCAAATTACAATAATTACTCTTAAATGTCCAAAATTCCAAAAAAAAAAAGAAAAACCCTCCAACTAATGAAAATTACTAAAATTCCAAATAATAAAGTTGTTGAAATTACATTATACTAAAAAAATGTGTGGGGTGTTACATGGGTAATCGATTTTTTTGAACCCCCTTACTCCCTCTTTCTCAAGATTTCTCTCAACCTTATAGAAGAAGTTCTGTGTAAAATACATCTTCCTCCCAAAAGTTCCCTCCGGATTCTCTCTTTCATAAAAAAGTCTCTCGCAAGCTGGTCTTTTGCCAGAGATATAGCAAGGAAGCTCTTCTAGAGGCGTACCCGATAAATAAAAACAAGTTCCTGGAGGAAAAGCTGTGGAGAAGTGAAGAACGATCTTCAAAGATAATCTTTTCAAACTTCAATTTTTGTGCTTAATCTTAGATAAATTACAACATGTGATGTATGTGTTCTTTTATTTTTGTTAATCCTGTATTTTCATCTTCCAAAATAAAAACAAAAGTGATAAATCGCTTTTGCTGCGAGATTCGATTTTATGAGAAATATGTTTTATTTTTTAAAAATAAAAAATGACATAGTTATCAAACGAAGCCGAACAGAGATTTAAATTTTGGAAAAGGGGGATTCGTTTACACTTTATATAGGAGTTAAAGATTTCTCTATAGGGTATTTTTGGAATACATCGTGTAGAAAGGGTGATTTTTCATAATTATAAACCTTGTTTTTCAAACCAAACCCTTAAATTTGCTATACATCCAATTTCTCAAATTTAAAAAGTAGCTACTTTTTTGTGATTGAAAGTTAACTTCCAAAAGGGCCATTGGAGCACAGAGAAGCCCAGTTATGATTCAAGTCACTGATGGGCTCTATGCCACTAGTCAGGAAGATGATGGGCCCAATAGAAAAGCCCACTACAGTTGAATTTAATTTCAAAAACGCTCCGACAGGGGAGAGGTCGAAACAAAGCGATCCTCTTCAAAAATCACTATTTTCCCTCTCACTCTCTTCCTTCACAGTACTTCGCCAATAACAATGGGGACTTCCATTGATTTCCCTTCTGTAACTCACCCCACGCTCCGGATCCAGATCGTTCGGAGCCAAAATATCTGTTAGTGGAACACTTCCCTCATCGTTCTTCTCTTTTGCCCTTCCAGAAATGCCGTTCGGAGCCGACCATGGACAGGGAGGCTAACCTTCCGGCCCCATTCGCACTTGAGAAGAAAGTGAACCGTCAGACCAACCCCGAGACTACATCCTCCTCTTCCTCCTCCTCATCGCCGGGCTTCATTCGACATGTTCAAGCCGCCTTCAAGCGCCATCGACCACTCGGTAACTATTTTTGTGCTTTATAATAATTTAATCTGTTAGAATATGTAATAATTGGGCTGGTGTTTAATGCATTTACTCTTAATTTAAAGCCACTGTAAGAAGAATTTCTTCTTCTACTCTACCATATATTCGCTTCAGTTAGAGGGAAAGATTAGCTATTTCGCTTTCGGGATTGCTTTAGGGAAGCCAGGAACGCCTTGTATGCTACTACTCGGGAAGAATATGAATCTGTGTTGCTTCAAGAATTTTTGTATTAGATCTCGGGCAATGATTTTAGTTTAATGGCTGTTGGTCGTCCAAATTACTTTTATGACAATCATATTTATAAGAAATTTCAGGTGTGACCCAATCAAATAGTATAAGACCCAGGCGCTTGTTAGTTCCCCAAAGAGAGGTGTTAAGGAACCCTCGTTCAGAGGCCAGGCTTGCAGAAAGTGTTAAGGAGCCTGAAATTGAAGTTTCATTGAGTCAAGATCATGTAGTGAAGGATTTGATTGAACAGACGAAGAGCACAATGACTATTATTGGAGAAACTCAAGATGAATCAATAACACGACCTTCCATTTCAGGCCTGATGACCAAAAGCTTTGATGGAAGCTTCGCACCTGATGCCCACAGAGATGAACTTGTACGTGGTGCTGGTTGTCAATCTAGAAGCACAGCTTCCGCTTTAAGTACAGGATCCCAGCATGCTGATGGTCAGAAAATGGTTCGGTTTTCTGTTAAAACCAGCAAGATTTCTCAGGGTAAATACTGGTGTCTTATATTTTCTTGTTCAGATATTCTTCCCTCACTTCAATAGTATAACACAACCATTTCTTGTGAAATTTGTAGCCTTTTCAAATTAGGCTCTTATTTTGTATAGTTTACTTGTCCTGTACCAAGTTTTGCAATGCATATGTCATTCTATTTCCACTTGTAGGGGTCCATGATCTAATGGCCAGTGGGTTGGAAAACTTATCATCTCATATGGGTTCCCTTGCGTTGACAGAGATGGATTGGACAGCCGGCAACCATGGGGAAGCTTCTAGTGTAATTCATGATGAATCTAAACACCGGAGTTTTGCAAACACAGAGTTTGATATAAAAAACAATGGTGGGATTTCAATGTTGGCACAAAGAACACCAGCTGTGGAAGATCAACTCAAGCGATTTGAAGACTTTTTGAATCAACCAATTAATCAGCCTTCATTTGGTCCACCTTGTCCAACCACCACGTCTGTTCACTCAAGTTCAGTGGCTATGCTTAATTCAACAACCTATTGCTCTCATTTGCATCAAGAAAGTGGTGGTAAAATTTCTTCTGAACCTTTGAGCGACTTCAACGCGAATATTCAACATGAAGCTAAAAGAAGTGTGTTGCCAACGTCAGGGTCTTCTCTAAGGGACACTAGTGATGAGGTCAAGAATGGGAAAGGCAATGATGCTATACATGCTCCGGGCCTTACTGCTAATACTGAAAAAGTTATAAGGCACTATGACATCTCTAAGGAGCAGAGGGTAAAGTTAGGAGGAGAAAGTGATATTTCTAAACATTCTTTGCAACACAGTGATAAGTCATATGAAGGCAAGTGTGGAATAGTGGATGCCACTGATACAAAAGCGAAGGCCCAAGTACCCAAAAAGTCAGTTTCTGATGTGAATTTGAACCCCTCTGGTTCAGAAAAACTAGAAAAAGTGGCAAGTGGGAAGAGTGCTTCAACAAATCGTAAAAGGAATTATGATCCAGACATGTTTTTTAAGGTTAATGGAAAGCTTTATCAAAGACTTGGCAAGATAGGCAGTGGGGGAAGCAGCGAGGTTCACAAAGTTATCTCATCAGATTGCACGATATATGCACTTAAGAAAATTAAACTTAAAGGTCGTGACTATGCCACTGCTTATGGGTTCTGTCAGGAGATTGTGTATTTAAATAAGTTGAAAGGGAAGAACAACATTATACAACTTGTAGATTATGAGGTATGTATCTTTATCTTGATATCTTTTATGCATGTCTTTGCATTCATATTTAAATCTCTTAATGTTCAATGTTTGAATGTTTGATCATTTTACTGTCTTGGCGAATGCTCAGGCATTTGTGCCATGAGTAGAACCTTATGGATATTTGTTTTTCTTGTAGCTTCTAATAGTCAAAATACTCTAGCCCTATTTGATAATATTTTCATTTTTAAAAACTAGATGTGTTTGCTAAAAAATTTTCTTGTTTAGTTTTCAACTTTCAAAAACTTTTTTGAAATCTTGGTTAAACTTGAAAACAACAACAAAAATTTGGAAATGATCATTTTTAGTTTTTAAAACATGGTTATGCATTTAAAAACTTTTTTGGTAAACTAGACTAGAAATAAAAAAAATATCATTAGTGAACACTTAATTCATAAAAACTAGAAAACTAAAACCAAATGTCATCTAATGGAAGCGGTGTTTGATTAATTCTCTTAACTGTGAAATATTTCTGTCATTCATGTTTATTTATTTCAGAATTACCTAAGAATCTATCTTTTGTTAGGTAACAGATAGGACTTTGCTTCAGGAAGTGTTGAATGGCTCCACGAATAATAAAGATGCTAGGGTTAAGGATGATGGATATATATACATGGTGCTAGAATATGGTGAAATTGATTTGGCTCACATGCTCTCACAGAAATGGAAGGAAATTGATGGCATCAACCAGATAATAGATGAAAATTGGCTTCGATTCTATTGGCAGGTGATCCCCTCTTCCCGTTTAGGATCTAGCTAAGCAATAAGTGCACATTTATTAATGTTCACAATTATTTTTCTTTTCGCACGGCATTTACGAAACAGTTTTTGTTCCTAGACAATGGTTTTCATTTGGCAGTTAATTTTCGTCTTCTTCATGATATATCGCATCCGTTGAGTCATATCAGTACACACCCAGTGTTCAGACACAATTGTTTTACTATTGTACTTGGAAATGGAGTAACATTAGTGTTCCCTTTGGAAAATAAAATAAAAGAATCTTGAGGCTCCACAAAATTCATATTTTCGCAGTTAATATTTAGTGGGGAAAATAAAAAGGATTGCCATGTTATGCTGCGACAGAAGTTGAATCATCCATGTGCTTTTGCTCGGGTTATTATTCCTCATACCTCCCACAAACATGCCAGATTTCGAGTCAAGCATGGGAGGTTCTAAAGCTCAACAATTTGAATTATTGTGATTAAGCGTTTACCTTACGTTGTAGTATTAATTTTTTTTTATTATGAGATTATATGCATGTGCATTGTTTTGATTGGTCCCGTAATCAAAGAATCCTTACAGTAGCTGTTTGGAACCTCGTTTTGGCGAAATTATTCACTGCTGCATGTATTTTTGCCGCTTAACAAGCCGCATTAGTTTCTATCATTTGCAACATTTATGTGTTCTCCTTGTAGATTAATTATTTCATAGATTTTTTTTTTATACATGGCAGCAAATTCTTCAAGCTGTAAACACCATACACGAGGAACGCATTGTTCACTCTGATTTGAAGCCAGCAAATTTTCTTCTTGTCAAAGGCTCCTTAAAACTAATTGACTTTGGTATTGCAAAAGCCATAATGAGTGATACAACTAACATCCAAAGAGATTCACAGGTGAATATCATTTGATGCCCGTCTTCTCTAAAAAAGTTATCATTTGATGCCCTCCCTTGCAAGTTTATACATAGTGGATGTAACGTAAGACTCTTAGTTAGGGAAATAGTAGGATTATCAATGTAAGATTAGTAGCAAAGGGTATTCTAATAATTAGACATGGAGTTTGTTTGGTCCTTTGGGATTATTGGGTATTCTAATAATTAGACATGGAGTTTGTTAGGTCCTTTGGGATTATAAATAGTAGGTGAAGAGTAAGGTTAGAGGTGTAAAGAATTTTGTAGGATTTTTCTTTGGGGAATTTAGGGAGACTAGCCCTCTTGAAAGGGTAGGTTATCTTGTTACTTTTCTTATGATATTATAGCATATTTTCATATATTTTCATACTTCTTTGTTCGGGAGTTTTCTATGTGTTCTTATTAGGAGGTATCCTAAGAAATATTTTAAGACTCCTAGTTGGGGAAATATTAGAAGTCTTACATGTAAATAACTAGTACAGAATGTTCCTAGGTGTATCAATTTTTGTTGCGTTCATAGTTCATGATTAGATAAATAAGGTACGGTTGCAGCAAAATTATTTTCTCGTTCTGTTTGGATTTTGAATTTTTTCCGTACCACAGGTGGGTACACTGAGTTACATGTCACCCGAGGCATTTATGTGCAATGAGAAAGATGCAAATGGAAACACCATCAAATGTGGTCGACCATCTGATATTTGGTCCCTTGGCTGCATTCTTTATCAAATGGTTTATGGAAGGACCCCCTTCTCCGAGTACAAGACATTCTGGGCCAAATTCAAAGTCATTACAGACCCAAATCATGAGATCAGATATGAACCCGTTGGTAACCATTGGCTTCTCGATCTTATGAAGAAGTGCCTCGCATGGGACCGCAATGAGCGGTGGAGAATTCCCGAGTTACTTCAACATCCTTTTCTCGTACCCCCAGTGTCCCCGCACCTATCCTTATCTCTAGACCAGAGCTCCAAACTTCTGCAACTCATTGCTGAATCTTGTGAAAATGACCATGAAGCTTCGCATCTGCGTTCTCAGCTTCAACAACTGCTCCTCAACTCCGTCCAGCCGATGACATCTCTGTTAATAACTTCTAAAGACAATCAAAGTGAGCTGTTTTCCCAAACGTCAAAGGACCACTTTCTGCTCTACAAAAATCCGGCTACAACGAATGATGAAAAGTGAAAGTCCTAATTTTGTTTCTCGTTCAAGGAATGGTTTGAAGTTCTCTTCGGCATGAAAATGCGGGATTTGACTTTTGAGTAGCTGATGAATGACGATTGATAGAATATGAGGCTGGCTACTTCTTGGTAGATGCGGGCTTTTGCCTCTTCAGGTTTGGCGCATTAGAGCATCGAGTTTTCCTCCTATCGAAGCTGGATGATCAATTTAACACCTGTAGCGTTTGTCAAAAGTGTACAATATATAATATAATAACTGTGTTCTCGGCTTTGAGATTGTAAATTTGTTTGTAGTTTTGTTCGAGGCGCTTGCTGTTTATGTTTCTTCCCAGATTCAACACAGAAAGAAACCATGCATTACGTAATCCCAACTGTTAATGCAACAGAGTTTGACATATTTGTATAATGTTTATGCAGGACTCATAAGTGTTCTAAAATTGAGAGTGGTTCCTTTCAACTTTTGCGTTGTAGTTGTCGACCTCTTGACTATAATAAGCTCCCTCAAGGATGATTCTATTTTATATGTTTTCAAAACCACAAAGGCTATTCATATAATGAACTTACATTTGGCAAACTTGAAAATGAAATCTATTTAAAAATAAAATCAGGGTTGTTTCAACTGCTTTTGTAATGAGATATAAAAGAATTGAAAATCATAGTCTGTTCTGTAAAGTGAGTTCTGCAAAGTCAATTTCTCTGCGAATCTTTTCAAACTGGAAACCAGAAAATATTTCCAGAAGGGTTCAAATGCATAACCAAAACTAGCAACTATTTGCAGTTCATATTCATATTGATTGAAGATGATAATTTGTTGATATTTGATTTACAAGAGAATTTTGAATATGGTCCATGCTTGACAAGTATGACTAGCAAAGATTTGCATTGCATCTAAGACTACTGTATACGTTTGCATTGAAAAATGAAAACTATAAGTTAATAATTAAGATTTCGTTTTGTAACCATTTAATTTTTTGTTTTTGTTTTTAAAAATTAAGCTTATAAACACTACTCTCACCTCCAAATTTCTTCCTTTATTATCTACTTTATACCAATAGTTTAAAAAACCAAACCAAAACTTGAAAACTTAAAAAAAATAACTTTTAAAAACTTGTTTTTGTTTTTGAAATTTAACTAAGAATTCAACCATTGTACTTAAGAAAGATGCAAATCATGGTACGAAATGAGGAGAAAATAGACTAAATTTTAAAAAATAAAAGACAACGATCTTGAACCATGGCAGTTCAATACCATATACAGCCAAGTCCTAAACGATTAAGCTCATATTAAGCACAGAGAGATGCAACCAAGAAGGGCTCTGTTCTTTAGAAGTAATGGTGGGTCTACTCATCATCAATAGATGAGAGTTTATAAGAAGCTTCAGCACGAGCTTCCTCCAACTTTAGCAGCAATTCCTTCATGAAACTTGAATTAGTTCCATGAGTAATTCGCAGTATATCAAATGCCTTGGTATAAGATTTTACAGCATCCTCTGTATACCCAAGTAACCTGCAAATTGAATGCCATCACATATTTCACAAGCCAATGGAACTATTTCCCAGTTCTTGAAAAGCAGCCAATCTGAATTTAGCAACAGAGACGAACTCCTTCCAACATTTGCAGTAAAAAAAAAAACCCCAATTTCTTCTAGCCAAAATATGTAGCCACAAGACAGAGACTTAGATCAATTTTTTTATGTTATTCTCAGTTAGAGAATGATGCATGGACACATCCTAAGCAATGTAATCATGAAGTTTTTTGAGCTTCAGAAAATAAAATAAGAGATCGATTTTTCATTCCTTGTGTGTTTTCTTGCTGTAGAAAAGGGAAGGACTAGTAAATGATACAATATCTTGGTGCATTACTAACCATTCCAATTTCCCACAAGTATAGAACTGCAATCCAAGCAATGGATGGATCCCAGGGTATAGTTCTGTTATCAAAGAAAAAATTTCATAGGATAATATTATATAAGTAGTTTAACTGTGGATCCATAACATAAGATCATAGTCTACCAAGTCAATGTAAGACTATAATAGAATATTAAACCTGGTGGCTAACATCTTGATAACTCATGATGTCTGGAGAATATTAAACCTGGTGGCTGACATGGCAGTACTATAACATGCATGCAAGGTAACAACAAAATGACTCATTGAAATGAACAAACTTGTAATTTAGGGATCAACTTGACACCAATTCTATAGTTAAAAATATTTCAACAGGAGAAATGAATCTTGAAAAGCAGCATGAAACTAATGCTTCAGGGAAGAGGTTTACGAGGAATACTGTAAATCCTTAAGATGTTGAAAGTATTCCCCCATCTTAGAAGAACTACCATAACCCTTGAATGTTTTTCTATAAATAATTTCATCTTTGAAGCCAGACCTTGTTTGAGCAAAGCCAATTTTGAAGAAGAAAATTAAGATAATTCAAACAACGTGATCGTTGACAACAATCAAATCAAATATGCTAAATCATCAAAGTTTGCTATATTTTCTCTTATGAATCCTCATCTTAGAATTGTTCATTTATGCGTGTAGAGAAAATCATAGCTGTACCATAAAAAGCATTCTAATCTTCATGCTTTCCTCTTTTTCCACCATCACAGGTGTTCAAGCTGTTTATTGCATTGCACCTTAATTAATTCTAACGACTGCCTGTCTCCATAAAATTTGATGTGGAGAAATTCAAAGGTCATTTTAACATCTTAACTTGGTAATCACAGTGACTTGAACTAAACATCTGGCCGCTCTACTTCCCGAGTAAATCTTATTATATAGGATTGCCACCTTTAGGGTTTTGAAATGGCAGATTGACACTTGAGTATAGGTAATAATTTATCCACTAGTTTTTGCATTTATCTACAAGTTTTCTGGATTCCACCTTGAATTTTATATGTAACATCTCGATTTAAATCAAACTTGGAAACGAAAGAGTAAATTTTGCAGTTTTTTTCGAGGTAAGAGGCCATGCTTACATTGAGAAGCATGAAAAAAAAATACAACCACATACAAGAAACGTGCCCGAACAAATGGAGTCCTAATCTAACTACAAAAAGGTCTAGTAACTGAAGCCCATAAAGGCATTAAACCTGGTCATCTCTAAGACTCAAACTAAAATTTGCAGTTGTATCGAGCAAATTATCCACTTTTTATCCCAAAACAATTAACCTACTAGAAGAAAAATTAAGAGGCATACTCTGATAGACTGAAATTGTCAATTTGCAGTATGTTAGAGCTTTTGTCCAATTCTCTAGCTCCATCAAAATCTGCAAGAGACATCAGACATTTGATTGCAAAACAATGGAACATATCACAAAGAAGCTGAAAACAGTTAACCATTCATTATGTTAATAAATGAGAAATAAATGCTACTTTCAGTCTTGCCCATGATGTCTCAATAATAGCATATTAAATCAGATTGAATATGCACCAAACAATAACAAAATTGCACTCAGATTTCAAAGATTGGTTGAACAAATAAATTTGACATATGAAACACAAAAAATTACAAAAATATGTAAAGAATGATAATAACAAAAAGAAAAGGGAAAAGAATTCTTAGCCTACCTTGAGAAGCTTTTCTCGAGTTTGCATCAAACTGATTGAATAAGGATGGCATAATATCCTTTGGAGTTTCTCAACTTTTTCATACATAAATAAAGCTTCAGCACGATCTGAATTTAGTTAAAGATCAAAGCAAATGTCAAATATAATAAAACATGTCATAAATATTATTCCTAAAGATTAGTTTCTATAGGAACAACACCAAACTGGGCTTTAATCAGATGAAGGAGACCACCTATGATCTAAAAATATTTGATCAGTGACAAAAGCCCAACTACAACTACCATTGATGATTTATAGTTAAACACAAAAGGATACTTTGGGAAGACATAGAAGTAAAAGCTTCATCAGATATTGATTTTATTTGACTAGCAATATTTTTTATATCCTCCTTATTTCGAACAAGTCCACATTGTTGGCATGTGAATCCAGTATCATCTGCACAAGAAAACGGAGATTGAAATAATAGCACACCCTCAGTTACTGGTCAAATAGTGAAATATCGCATACCAGAGTTACGGAGCAGGAAACCATCACACTGGTCATTTTTGCACCTGTAGCCCTCCAAAATTGCACTTTCTTTGATTTCATCTTCTTGAACCTTAATTTTTTTTTTTATTGGGGGGGGGGGGGGGGGGGAATGATCAAATCAATAACAACTCTAATCATTCTGGTCAAACATTATGGGTTGAAATCAAGGATGAAATACATCTGAAAGATGCAATTATCGGTTACAACTTTAACGCATCGAGAGCATGTGCAAGTGAATAAGTAGTTTTCTTTAAGAGTCTTCTGCCGAGTCATAGTGCTTCCAGCAGTTTCAATGTAACTTATCGACACCTAATAAATCATAAAACACACAGACCAAAGAATGATATATTAGAGCTACAGCAGAAATGATGCCACAATTTTTTTTTTTTTTTTTTTTTTTTTTTTTTTTTTTAAAAAAGACCACGTCACTAATAGTAATACCTAGAGAACTAGGCAGAAAAAAGTGAATATAGATAGAATGGTTACCTCAGCACCTGTGGGTATATGTTGCACAGCACGGACCACAGCAGATCTTCCCTCAAATACCAAAACAGCATTGGGCAAGCAGCTATAGTAGCAAAACCACGTAGTGACTTGGTTGATTATTATGATGAAGTTCCTTATAAAAGAAATTATTATGATGAAGTTATGAATGTAAATACAGAACTTGTCTCCTGAGGAGTTACCTATGATTTATAATGGAGATTACAGGATATAGACCAGTCCCCAAGGGTCTAAGTTCACTGTCACATATGGTATGTGCATTACATGCCAGCTGCATAAAAATGCATGGGGTTAGACTTAGACTTCAGAAAAATTGATGCAAAACTGATCTTATTACCAAGCCTTATGGTTACGGAAAATAAGATTTAGCATCATATCCTATTTTAGGCAAACATCTCAAATAATAGCAGTAGAGGAAAGTACACAATCCTGAAAACCAATGTTTGAAAGATGGCCCTCAATAAATTTATGCAAAAATTCGTGTTAAGATACTAACAACTAATTGAACCAACTATTTCCCATCTAAAGTGCATACTGGCCAAGATAAAATTAAGGTTAATGTGATATTCATCCAGCTAAAGATGACCATTGCCAAATGAAATCTATTGTTAGACAGTCCAATTTATGATCAGAATACATAAACACAAGGTTATTTAAATTAAGAATTTTAGAGTTACTCAGCAAGAGTCAAGCTCAGCTACAATATAACAAATAAGTATAGATACAAATGTTAGAATTAGAACCTTGGAAAAGTTTCCTGCTATCTCTTTTATGTTCATTTCTGGCCACTGCAGAATCAAATTCACAAGAGTTCCCATCTGAGCATACAACACCAATTGTTTTTCATCTATGCCAGACATGTCTGATTGGAAAAGTGGTTAGACAAAACAAAATTACCAAGTTGAATGCCATAGTTAGGGCAATGCATTATTCAGATAGGGAACTTCATTAAATAAGGATACGATCTATTAGTCAGATAGGGAACTTCATTATTCAGATAGAGAACTTCATTAAATGAGGATACGATCTATTAGTTCCTCCACCAATTTATAATTGTCTGTTGCAGTCGTAGGTATGACCTGACAATAAAATAAAGATATGTCCACGCTGGAGATTATTAAGAACAATAGAAATATCTAGAAGTATTCGATTAATAGTTTTTAAGATAATTTATTGAATAAGACATGGAAATTCCGCATCATACTTAAATATTTATAATTTGTAAACTTCTAATGTCAATATAATTAATTATAAGTATAAACTCATCAAGAGAAAGTTAAATATGATAAGATAAAAATATGTACAAATAATATTAGAATTAGAACGTCGTAACCAGCATGGTTTACCTGCCTACAACCAGGTCACATTAACATGAGTATCCATATTAAATACACATAATTGAATAGGAATGGTAACTGCCTCACACCACTACTACCATATGATGGTGTTTGAAGCTTGATCAAATAGACATAGCAGTGTTCAAATATATCTTCACAAACTAATATAACTTTCTTGTAGGGGCATATTGCATACATCAGACATAGAGATACAACCCCTTTGTTTCCTTGGGAAGCTAACATTTTGGCAAAAGACAATACTTAGCAAATAGAGCAAGGATTTCTCTGAATTTTTTTGTAAGTCCCAATAGCTACTCCAGCCAATATTCAAACAAACTAATTGCTGTGTTCAATCATTTCCCCACGCTCAAATTAATAGATGGAACAAGAGTGAAATTTTGGGAGGATGATTGGTGTTTTAGTAAAGCCTTTATAGATATAACCCTTCCCCCCGATTGAATGCTCTGGTAGACTCCAAATGCTTCTCAGGTCACAGTACAAGGGAATATCAGATGGTTGCATGAAAAGTTGGAACCTAAGGTTCATAATCCTTATGGTTGATAGAGAAACGAAGGAACAGACTGCCCTTTGCCATTGATAGTTTTTGTTGCCTATTAGCTATACTTATCCACAGCCAAAAAACCCCATAGGAATAATTGATCATTCTGCTGCTCATTCAACTGCCAAGACTTCAAGGCCAAACCACACTTCCCATTTAGTTTCCTGCTTTATTATTTTTTCATGAACAAGTCTAATACAGAAAGCCTGAAGCTGAGAATATTTTCATATGATAAACATGGAAAATGCCATAAAAAACAGGAGTTGTTGATTAAAGTGGAAGGAATACTTTACCTTTTCACTTTGCAATTTTCTTTGAATAAAGAGTTTGATCATCAACCTTATAGATGGAGTAACAGATTTATGCCTATCCTTGTCAAGCCTTGCAAGAGCATCACATTCAAGACGATGCAACTTCCACTCTGACTTCTGAAAATCATTGAAGCACAAACTAGTCAAATCCCATTGTTTAATCATGCTACTGTGTTTTTAGATGCCAAGAAACTAATGCAACCATCTTAAAAACAGTATAGGAAGATAGAGAAGTTGTAAAATATAAACGGCATCCTGTCACTCCAGTATCAACAGAACATTATGTTAATTGTATCAAAAGTATCAACAGAACATAATCTTCCTCTTCTTCTTTGTGAAAGAATTGAGGATTTGTTCAGAACGAATATGAATACACACTTTCAAACCAGAGTTACATGTCCTAAAATTTGCTCAGAAGTTCTCAAATTGTGGTCTAGTTGCTTGCACAATCCTAACATACAAACAAGTGAAAAACAATGGTTGATCTTTAGCTCAAGTTTGACAGTTAGATAATTAAATTCAATGGTGCATGAAATCTTATATTAAAAAAAAATAATAATAATAAAAAATCAATGGTGCATAAAATAGTGGAAAAGGAACGAAAAAGATTTCATCTGTCTCGCATACCTGGCACATACTACTGCAATACCATGCGACTTTGCAAGCTGAGCACTTCTTAAGCTTTATTGATGCGAAACACCCGTCACATCTGGACTCGACTGTTGAGTTGTTGGGGACGCAAACATAAGGCTCTTGGCTGATTATTTCTTCTCCTGCAACACTAAACATGATAAGTCCTATAAACTTTTGTTTACATTGAAAGTACCATCATTAGATACTAACAATATCTCACATACTTAGAAGTGCATTTGTAGAATGAGATTGCGGTAAACAGCATAATCTTACTAGAGTTTCAATGTTGATCTCTCTCTAGTGCGGTTATTCATTATTTCTTCAAGTTTATTCGTATGAATTGGGATGCATGTCACATCCCTGGCTTGGTTCCTTTCTGTTTTTTATTTTTCTTTTCACTCCTTTTCATAGTTTGCATCTTTTGAACATTTTAGTTCAAGTGAAAAACTCATCTCTTGATAAAAAACTATAACAATCAAGCTATGGCAATAAACTAGAATGCTTTATACTAAACCACCTCCCAACCGACTTTTCATAGACCCAATTTCTTAACGTGGAAGTAGAAGCCTGTGATTGTCTTTATTTTTCCATTTTGTGCCCAGTGTTGGTCATTCATATCTTACACTTACAGCAAAGATTTCAAATCTATCTAAGCAGCCTTAAGCAAGTAGACAACCAAAGTTGACTCCAGTATGAGCTCGTTAGCTCGGGCAACAACAAAAATGGCAGTTTGAGTCGGGATTTCAATAAACAAAGAAGATAACCAATACAAACAACCAATAAAGAAGAAAGAGAATGACCCGGATGAAAATTCCTGGTGGTAAAGAGGCTCCGGCCCTTCTCCGGCAGAATAGTCACTGTTAACCCACGGTCGTTTAAAGCACTGTGCAAGTCCTCCATGAATGCTAAAAGCACAGAGCACCAACAGTGCCGAGTGAGGTCTCGAGAAAAGGTGGCTTCTTTTTCCCACTGGCGGCAGAGTGGAATTCACCCCACCTGAAAACCAAGCAGTTACGTGTAAATTGACCACAAAGTTAAAGCAACGCAAAGGAACAACCCTAATGAATATGAGTAAAAAGGATCAAACTGAAGTTGACTAACAAAAAGGTTGAAGCTTTGATGGGAACGTGAATATTAAGACTGAATGATATGTTTACGAGAAATCTGGATGAATGAACCAAAAATTAGATTAAAAAGGTCAAATGATCCCGTTTTTTTTTTAAAAATGTTGAATAATCTTTGCTGACATTAAATTCGGGTGAAATTACTAAAATATACTCGTGCGCACGTAGAAAAGCATCTCGCTCTCGCTCTCGGTCACTCTCGCTCTTCCTCTAGCTGATGATCCATTTGCGAACATTCATGGAACAATGGGTCGTCTTCTTTCTCGTCGATCTCGCTCACACCAGTTTCGCTATTCCTTTTCTCACTTACGAGATCACTCTTCTCTCTCGCTCTCGCTCTTGTTCACCAAAGTTGGTCGTATCAAAACTACTTGTGTGAACTTGCGATGCCAGAAAAGAAGAAGAAGATGTGCAGAGGAGAAGAAGAAGACACAATGAAAGAAAAAAAGAGAGGGAGAAAGGAAGAAGAAAAAGAAAAAAAAATAAAAAATAAAAAACTCAGTAGTGTGGAGAAGAAAGGAGGAAGAGAAATAAATAAATAAATAAATAAGCAAGGGCAATATTGTAATTTCATGTAACCATGACATCAGCAAAGGGTCATTTGATATATATATTTTTTTTCAAAATTGGTGTCAATTGCCATTTTTAGCTTTTAAAATAGGTTTTTTGTGCAACATTTTTTATGTTTATAGCCTAAAATTGAGTACAATTGGAAAATTTCACAAACCAACCCAATAACAAAAAATTTTCTATAGATGACCTCTTTATAAAAGCTTTATTTATGCCTTGTGAAATACCATATTTACCCTTAAACTTAAAACCTCTTCTCAAAGTGAGAGAGAAAAGTGGGAGAGAAGGGGTTTTGAATAAGACGACGCTCAACTTCTTTATCCTACAATGCTTTCTTCAGCGATGGTTAACAAATGTATTGAATGCAACACCAACATTCTACCAAAGCATTTATTCTCAACTAATATTCTACCAACAACATTGAATACTATTGATATCAAGATGGAAGCCCGCTCTTAGTTATTCACTTTCAGTAGAATCTCCAACTTCTTCTCCCATTGTTCTCTCAAAGTTTCAGTTGAACATTCTCATTGTCCATTGCTTTCATCTTCGTTCAGTTCATTTTGTATTTGGGTATAAAGCAAGATCGTTCGTCCGAACCAGATACAAAGAGAATGTAAGTGTTTAAGAAGTATTTTTCTTCCAATATCGTGTTCTTGAAAGATAAAAGATTGATCACCATAATGTAATTGATCGTTTAGTGTTATATAAACGATTGCATATATACAACTAAAGCACCACTTACTTAAACATGGGCGATCACTTATAATTTGTTGGGCGATTGTTTATATATTTTTGGGCGATCACTTATATATTATTGGGTGACTGTTTATGACATGTTGGGCATCACTTACTTTAATGGCAATTCAAATCCAATTTTCAATTTTTTGATTGTAGATCAATGACATTGATTCACATCTTTGTACGATTTGCTGGGGAATGAGACCAGTCCGGATGCAATTATGTTGTAGGTCATATGAAAGGTCTGAAGGTAAAAAATGATATAAACGTGCAGTGAATTAGTGAGTATTTTGCACCAACAGTTGAATATCGATCCGTATATATTTGATATACACATTAAATGTTGTTACAATCTATTGGTACCAGCTCCCCCAATTGACATAGTGACAATGAAGACCTTAGTGTTTTTTAGAAGGCAATGATCATTCCGGATGTCGTTGTTATATCAGTTACACCTCATGAAAGGCATGGAGTAGACACAGATAATATGTACCAGCAGTGCAATCCAACAATTCAAACCATTCCAACTAGTAAAAACTTTAAGTTTGCAACCATTCCAACACATAATATTCCCACCTTGTCTTCACTAGATGAGAATGTTGAGCCATGTAACCTAAAGGATGACATAAATGAAGATTGGATTAGTCACAACATCCAATCTAGATGTTCTCCACAGTTTGATACTGACCATGTATACGGACAATCTTCAGGACCACAAACAATTTCAATATCTTCCATTCATGTTCCAAGGGACACCAGTGATCGTCTAGTCTCTGTTTTGACTCATATCGTGGAGTAGACACAGATAATTTACAAACTACCATATAGAGTTTTGTAAACGATCGTTTGGAGTTTGATAAGCGATCGTCTAGTCTCTGCTTGACTCATATCGTTTAGTAAAGAATTCGTTCATCGTTTAATTGCTATTCCGGAAGATTGAACCAATTCGTTACGTTAAAAAAGTCTTTCAAGAATCAGTATCCTAACAAATTGGTATCAGAGCAACCACCTGGGCAAGCATGGTTCAGAAACATTTTGAAGAGAAATTGGAGTTACTAGTGTTGGATTTTATGTCCTAAAACTCGTAGTTTGTAAATTGATAAACATATTCTGTTTTATTTTTTGATAAAATTGTTATTGAAATTGTAATCTTGAATCCAATAAACTAAGGTCTTGAGGCTATTTAATGTAGACTTGAACTTTATGTGATGACATAAAACATGGATCAAGTTCGAGTATATAGCCTAAAATGATCTATAGTATAGGGATAAGGTTGGGCACCTTGTTCTAGGGACACTATGGATGCAGCCTACTTTGTAGTTAGTACAAACGATGTGATCCTGAATCGTTCATGTAGAGACATGAAAGTGGAGGCATCCTACGTAAAGAGTTTACATAATACTAAACCATGAAATAGTCTCTTTTTACGTTCTAAACATCGTTTTATGTATAAAACTGACTATTTTATTAATTGATGACCTAGGTAACTTAATCTTAATCCTGAGCTAACTATGAATTCTTGTTCACTCGGAATTATCCTTATATCTGCATAGGTGAGGGCAGCTCATTATCGTTGTCTCAATAAGCCTCCCATTTCAGGGGTAAGATCAGGTGGATAGCTAGGAATATAGGGTGCAAGACAGAATTCACTCCTACTTGTTATAAGGATAGTAGACAGGTTGTTCTCTTTAGTACTGAATCCAGGTCTTGAACAAAGGGCCCCACCCTCTCCTTGGCCCGAGAAGGGTTCAGTTTATAGGTTGGACCTTAAACCAATTCTTCATTAGAGGATCAGTGGAACTTAAGGAACAAGATGTAGTCTTGGGGGTAAAACGGTTTTTATGACCCAACCGAGATTACAAACAACTTGTGAAGGATTAGCTTACTAATCATGGTTATATCAAATGGACACAAATATATCTATAGTGAGGGGAGTGCAACTACGGGACTATAGTGGAATGACCCGTTAGTTAATGAATGTTGATTAGCTCCGTCTAAAAGAGTTTAACCAGCTAATCTCGGATCGTTGAAGCCCATGATCTATAGGTCCATTAGGTTCCCCTACTAGCTCACATGGAATAAACTTAGAACAATATGATAGAATGATTTGAATTGTTCGAATTAGGTAAAGAGAGAGAAACCAACAAATATATGTGATATAGTGGTCGATTTTCAGTTTAGAGATATAGATTTAATGATTAAATATGATTTAAATATCAAGAATATGAATACGTTCATATTCGAAAGCTCGGAAATAATGGAAATGGTCAAAGATGTAAAAAGTCAAAGAATTGACTTTTGACTTTGAAAAGTCAAATTTTGACCGGCCTTATATTCAAATGTGATTTGAATTTCGAGAAAATGAATACGGATTCATGCTCGGGAGGTCAAAATTAGTCAACACGGAAAAAATCATAAAAAGTCAAAATGTTGACTTTTCAGTCAAAATTTAACTTTGACAAAATGACCATTTTGCTCTTTGACGTTAGTGGGAAAATCTAAACTTTTGTTGGATAATTCCACTAACAAGATAATGAGCTAGGTATTGGCTTATAGTGGAGACATCAAGCCCACTTAGATAGTAGATTTTGAGGTGTTGGGTTTTTATGAATTTGTTTCATGCAAATTTTGCATGGTTTTTTTTCTATAAATTTAGGCTTTCAAATTGGATAAAAAAACTTTTGCAATTTTGCCAAATTGAGTTTTCAAAATTGGGCTGAAAAAAAAACCTAACCCAAAACCAATCCATCTCCTATTTCCATCTCTTTCTCTCTCTTGGTTTCTTCATCCATTGGGTCCCACAACCCGTTCTGAGTCTAGAGGATAGTAGATCAGCTCTAGTGGTTGTCCGGTTCGTGTTTGGGCGGAGATAGAAGCGTTTCGGGAGCTACAAAGGTTGTATTATATCCCTTTTAATTTACTGTTTTTCCTACTTTTTGCATGTTTTTTTTTCCTTTTAATTAAAAGCAATTAGAGTGTAATTAGATCCTTATTCCGCTGCGTATGTCTCGTGTTCCATCATGTGGTATCAGAGCATGCTTTAATTACGCTCAATTGCTTTTGGTGGGTAGTTTTTTCTTTTCTATTCAAATGTTGAATGAAATGTGCACTAAAGTGGATTTAAAAGATTACAATTTCAATAACATTTTTATCAAAAAAACAAAACAGAATATGCTTATCAAGTTTTAGGACATAAAATCCAACAAATTCCCACTTGGACTAAAAACTCCTAGTGGAGTATCACAATATTGAATTTAAGTGAGAAACATATGAATACAATAAACTAGGGCATATACCCAAAAACTAGAACAAGAGATCTTTGGATTCAAAGACGAAATTCAGAAAATGCCAACCATAGAGGAGAATTTGGCATCATTAGCAAAAAGCATTGAGGGATTAGGATTGCAGGTAGAGAAACATCAACAAATGCTCATCTCTTATGTTACAGAAATGGCCAAAGGAAAGGAAAAGGTGACGGAAAAGGCAGAAAGATCGAATACCCATAATGAGTATGGAGCAAATAGTTTGGCGAAAGCCGCCGGAGAAGACGTGATTTGCGACCGAAGTAAATTTAAGAAAGTAGAAATGCTGGTGTTTAGCGAAAGCGATCCAGATGCATGGTTATTTAGAGTAGACTGCTATTTTTAAATTCATAAATTGACTGAATTTGAGAAGATGATAGTGGCGATTGTGAGTTTTGACGGTGTCACATTAGATTGGTACTGGTCGAAGGAAAGCAGAGAGCCATTTAAAGACTAGGAAGACTTGAAGAAAAGGATGTTAGTGCGATTCCGATCTTTAAGAGAGGGATTGATCTGTGGAAGATTCTTGGCTATTAAACAAGAAATGATGGTGGAGGCATATCGAAATTGTTTGATAAGTTAGTAGCATCGTTGCCTCATCTATCGAATGAAGTTCTTAAGGAGACATTCATGAACGGTTTGGCACCATGGATAAAGGCTGAAGTTGAATGTTAGGATCCCACCAGGTTAGCACAAATGATGTTGTTGGCTCAGCGTGTGGAAGATAGAGAAAATGCGTGGGTTGAAGCGAGACGAGCACGAACATACGGAGGTAAGATCCAAAATTCGAACTCTTCGAAATTCAATATAGAAAATATGAGTAAGACAGTAAGCGGAAGTGAACCGAAAGAGAGAGGGAAGACCGGTGAGTCATTTTCGACGAGGACAATCATATTGCGAGAGACTTCGAACAACGATAGCTGGAGAAAAATTTCGATAAGAAGATTAACAGATGCTGAATTTCAGTCGAAGAGAGAAAAGGGGCTCTATTTCCGGTGCGACAAAAAGTATATTGTTGGGCATCGGTGCAAAGGGCGAGAGTTGAGAGAATTGAGATTGCTTGTAGTACAGGTGTCCGATGAGGAATGGGAGTTGTATGAAGACAATGAAGCAAGAGAAGAGACGTTAGAATTGCGTATGCTGACGCTGAGTGAGGAAATTTCATCTATTTTTGAACTGCCCATGAACTTAGTTGTGGGATTGACGAACCCACGAACAATGAAGATTAAAGGGGCTATCAAAGGAGAATTGGTGGTGGTGTTGATAAATTGTGGAGCTACATATAACTTCATATCAGAGGGCCTAGCAAATCGTCTGCAGTTGTGTTGGGTTTTATGTCCTAAAACTCGTGGTATGTAAACAATGGAACTTATTCTGAAAATTCAATAAAGGTGTTATTGAATAGATTTATTGCTTGAATAGAAATCCAATAAACCTAAAAGTCCCTTGACTATTGAATGAGTACTTGAACTTTATATGGAGACATAAAGGTGGATCAAGTTTGAGTAAATAGTCAAAATGATCTATAGTACATGGATAAGGTTGAGTACCTATTGGATACGACCTGCTCTGTAGTTGTTATAAGGAGTTGTAAAGTGCTACAAACAAAGTGATCCTAATTCGTTCATGTTGGACATGAGGAGTGGGGGTGTCCTTGTGCAAAAGAGTTTGTACAAGATCAGACTATGAAATGAGTCACTCTTACTTTATAACGCTGTTTACTGTTTAAGACTGACTATTTCAAAGCGATGACCTAGATAATTTGACCTTAATCCTGAGTTAACTATGAACTCTTATTTATCTAGGATTGCCCTTAGATTTGCATAGGTGAGGGTTGGCTCAACAACACCGGCTCAATATGACTGCCATTTCAGGGTTGAGACTGGATAGATAGTTGGGGACATACGGTGCAAGAGGGAATTCACTCCTACCGACTTTAGAGATAGTAGAGAAGTTGTTCCCTTAAGTGCTGATTTTGGGGCTTGAACAAGGAATCCCGCCCTCTCATTTGGTATGAGAGGGACTCGGTTTTGTGATTGGATCACAAAACAATTGTTCATTAGGGAATCAATGGGGACTTAAGGAACAAGAGGTAATTTCGGGGGTAAAACAGAGATTTGACCCAACCGTTATTGCGAACAACCTGTGAAAGGCTAATTTACTAATCATGGTAATATTAGTGGACATAATATATCTACAGTAAGGGGAGTTCAACTATGAGCTTTAGTGGAGTGACCCATTAGTAAACGAATGGGGATTAGATCGGTCTAATGAGTTTAACCGATTAATCTCGGATCATTGGAGCCCATGACTCATTAGCTTGGAAATGGATTAGCTCTATAGTAGCGTGATAAGTTAATTTGAAACGTTCAAATTATAATCAAACGGAATCGGAGAAAATATATTTAAATATGTTTTAAATATATGAAGATTAATTTATGTAAAAATTAATTTAATATTGGATATTAAATTAATTAGAATTATTTAAATTGTTTAAACAATCATTTATTAGTTTTATTAGAAAAATAATTTATGAAATTAATTTTTGAAATTAATAAACTTTGATTTTAGAAATAAAATATGATTTTAAAATCAAAATGGGTTTTTCGAAATTGAAAAATTACACAAAACTTGCAAATGGGTTTTTCAAGTCAACTTCAACTAGCTTACAAGGAACCCACCTTCTCTTTTGGTTTACTCCAAGCATGAGCTGCATCCCATGCAGTACATCTCTTTGCATGATAGTCTGCAATATATTGAAGAGATTGGAGTGAAGAAAGTAGAAGGAACCGACTGATTTTTGCTGAAAAATTCGGATGAAGAAGGTGTTCTTCAATAGGTTGGTTCAGTGAGCTTTCTTCATATTCCCTTTGATTATAGCTTATTTTGAGTCCCACAACTCAATCTAGAGCACCAAAAGAATAGTAAGGAAGATCTTGTGGTGGTCTACACAAGAATTCAGAGGATTTTGCAGTTAGAAATGGAGATTTCGTTGGTTCGGCCAAGTTATGTTCATGAAACCCATTATACTATGTTTTTAGCATGTTTATTTTCAACCAAAATTAATGAATTAGAATAATTTTGGATCCTGATTTCTTTTGTTGCATGATGGTGTTGATCCAACAAGTTGAACATCACAGACACGACCAATTACAGAATAGTTTTGGGATCAGGAACTACTTTGCGAGGAAAGGGAGTATGAAAAAATGTGGAAATGAGGTTGGGAGATTAGAGAGTGTGTGATAGTTTCCTACCATTGGAATTGGGAAGTGTTGACGTGATTTTGAGGATGCAATGGCTACACTCTTTGGGGGAAAACAGAGGTAGATTGGCAGAACCTAACAATGTCAGTTGTTCATGAGGGTTAGAAGATTACTTTGCAAGAGAATCCAAGTCTGACAAAGGCATGGGTTAGTCTGAAATGTACGATGAAAACATGGAATGCTGCCCTGCGAGTACTTCAGGAGCATTTGAGGGTGGTTCAAATGAAAATGAAGAAGACTGTAAAAAAGGTAGTTGGACATATAGAACTTTACCTTAAGGACAAGGTAAAAGTGGAGGAGGGAGGTAATGATAGGCCTCCAATTATGTTACAATATTAAAAAAGAAAGAATAAAAGAGATAAAAGGAAGTCGACGGTTGAATCGGTTAAGGATTACTCTCAATTCTGTTGGGAAAAGTTGAAGTTTGAAAAGAGGAAAGAAACCGAAAGAGAAGACAGTGAAGTCTGAATTTTAGGAGTAAGGAAGGAGAGCTCCCGAGAGTGGGAGTTTGTTAGTCCCTATTGTGTAGAATTCATCGTAGTGTGTCACTCATCGTCTACTTCTTTTACTAAGCGATCGTGTAGCATTTGGTAGGCGATCGTATAGAATTTGGTAGGCGATCGTATAGCATTTGGTAGGCGATCGTATAGAATTCGATAATCGATTATGTAATATTTTGTACGCGATCGTGAGTTCCTTGTAAGCGATCACAGGGTGTTTTGTGTGCGATCATCTAGTATTACTCAATGATCGTGTAGAGACTGTAAGCGATCGTATAGAGTTTTGTAAACGATCGTTTGGAGTTTGATAAGCGATCCTCTAGTCTCTACTTGACTCATATCATTTAATAAAGATTTCGTTCATTATTTAATTGCTATTTTGGAAGATTGAACCAACTCATTATGTTAAAAAAGTCTTTCAAGAATCAGTATCCTAACATCTTGCCAACCTACTAGGAAATGGGGCTTTAGAGATATAAGGTTCAACAGAAAGTGAGGGAGAAGTACTTACCTTAGGTGTAGATAGGCATGCCTTGGATTCAGTCTCATTTTTCTCATCTTTTTCATTGAACTTACCAGGTAGAGATGGGGTGTCTAAAGAGGTCACAGGTGATGGAAGCTCCTTACCACTCCTGAGTGTGATGGTACCCATATTGGCATGGTTTGGCTGGGCAAGTAGCTTCCCTGAACCTTTTCTTTCCATCTGACTAACCGCAGCAACTAATTGTGTGACTTAAGTGCCCAAATTTGCCATACTCGTACTGGCTTCTTACTGAAATGCCCTGGTGTCCTGTGAAAACTGAAGAGAGTTCTTTTGCAGTTGCTGGAATTCCTGTTGAAATTTTATGGAGTTTTTAGCCAAAGATTTGACGATGTCCTCGAAAGACATACCGAAGGAAGATGATAATGGCTGATTAGATTGATTGGAACTATCATGCCCTTATCCTTGGCCCCGACCTCCCCATTTGAGATTAGGGTGGTCACACCATCCTGGATAATACACTGGAGCATGGGGGTCATATTTCCTCTGGCAACGCCCAATTGCATTGACTTGGGCTTGAGGACATGCTTCAGAGATGTGTCCTACTGTTCCCCAAGCTCCACAAGCCTTTACATGAGAAACTCCTCCTTAGGTCATCTATGTCACAAGGGAAGT
Source organism: Benincasa hispida (assembly GCF_009727055.1). Lineage (NCBI taxonomy): Eukaryota > Viridiplantae > Streptophyta > Magnoliopsida > Cucurbitales > Cucurbitaceae > Benincasa > Benincasa hispida. The sequence goes on along the minus strand of NC_052360.1, from coordinate 40,542,072 downwards.
TAAATTAGATATTTGAGATCTTAATTCTTGTACCTCAAAATTAGCAATTGAATCGGATTCAGAAGCTCTGGTTAAAAATTTTTGGCTGTTTTCAGCCATGTGTGAGATTAATTCCTGGGCCTCCCTGGGCATCTTATCAACAAAAGCGCCTCCAGCAGCTGAGTCAATGGAGCTTCTATCACTGGTAAGCAAACCACTATAGAAATTTGAATCAACAATTGGTTAGAAATCCGGTGATGGGGAAAACTAGCACATAAACATTTGTATAGTTCCCAATATGTGAAACCCGGATTTCCATTTTCTCTACTTAAGCAGGAAATTAAGGGAATTAACTAAGTGTAAATTAAATCCTATGTTAAAGAGTAGGAAAATTCTAAGTGTTTAAATAGATTGTGTAGTAGCTTTGAAATAAGTCGTTACTAGTGAAAATTTGGTTAAGTATGAATAAAAAAAGAACTATGCGTTGAAGCCTAGAAAAAAATAACTAAGTATTAGACAATGCGTTGGCCTTGTGCTAAGCATTGGTGTTGTGCCATGCATTGGCCATGAACATTTTAGAGCTTATTTGGACATAAAGTGTGGCCAAGAGAAACGCATGTGGCAACCAATGTCTTGAGAGGTTAGCAAAACGTGCGGCAGCCTCAAGTTTGCGCGGGCATGGGCGCTGGTCGATCGTATAGTAAGTGAGCAGCGCTACACGATGAGGTAGGTGATCGTGTAAGTGGGCACTAGACGATCGTGTAGCAATGCGGGGAGCTAAGCAATGCAGTATGCGATCGTAGCGGTAAAGTGCGGCGCTAGACGATTTTCAGGAGTCGGCGTAAACGATAACGCTATGCGATGGGCGATAATGCTATGCGATGGGCAATAGCGTTAGACGATGAGGCGTTGGCACTACACGATCGACATCAGCGTTAGACGATGACACTGGGCGATGGCGCTACGCGATGGGCGTGTGCGCTAGACGATAGCTGTGCTTCGCTAGACAATGGGCGTCAGTGCTACACGATGAGCAAGAGCTGTGTGATAGACTGTGTGCTATGCAATAGATGCAGACACTATGCGATAGCGGTACTAGACGATGAGCTATACGATGAGACAAGCCATGGTTGACGTATGTGAAATGTCTTGTGTTGCTAAGGCTTGCGGTATATAAGGCTAATACTATGCGTTGGCGTTGAACGCATGGTGTGAACTATGCGACCTGCTATATGCGTTGAACATCCGAAGGCATGTGGCGCATAGGACAAGGCTAATAGTATGCGTTGGAAGAGTGTTGGTCATTATCCTAGTTGAGCGCATAGGGCAAAGGTAAGCCATGTGAAAGAGAAGGATATGCAGCCAAAGATGAGCCTTGCGAGCATCTAGCATATGTGATCAAGTTACATCAATTGAATGCACAAGGTAAGATTGAATGAACGCATTTTGATGTTGGATGGACGTATGCGCCAACTGGTGGTGACCGGACATAGGTATGTTGCGCCAATTGGATGGACGCAAATGAGGTTGGATGGATGCATTTGTGGTAGATGGACTACAAATGCCTTTTGATAAGCATCTGCCGCATGAACACATTTGTGGTAGATGGACGCATATGAACGCATTTGCGCTAGATGGACGCATTGAGGTAGGATGGGTGCATATGAGATTGGATGGATGCATTCAAGGTCGTCATCTGGACATGTGGCTTATTGGGGAGAAATCTGAGGCCTTAAGCAAATGAGGTGGATGCACAAGAAGACATGCAAATTTAAGCATTAGGTGTTGGCTAAGGAAGAGGAAAACACCTTAGATTGCGATGGCATGAAGGTTGCGTTGATAGTGTGAGGAAAAGACACTTGGACATGCGGCCAAGAAGGAGGTGTCGGCCTTGGAGAAGGGTGAGATGCCTATAAAAGGAGCAGAACGCTTCACTTTAACCCAAAACCATTTAAGTCCATAAAGATCACAAAGAAAGGCGTAAGTTGGAAACATTACGTTGAACAAAGAAAAAGAGGCGTTGAACGGACGGAAGTAAGAACAGAGGCGCTGAAGGAAGCTGGATGTACGGATAAACTCCTAGGCTAAATTCAAACGAGAAGTTATCCCGGACTACTCGTGCAAATTAGGTGATTTTTAGATCAAAAGTTTTTAAATTAAATGTAGATTTGGTGGGATGCCTTAATTAAATTCTAAATCTAAGGCTGTCAAATTCAAAGAAAACCGAGAGGTGCTCACCAGTGGGGAAACAGTCGGGCCAGGGGGAGTAAACTCGAGACTTGGAACTATCGCCAAGGATTTTCAAGGTGAAACTCTAAGGTAATCTAGACATTTTCACACATTTTTGAAGAAGGAAATGTCTTGAGATAAGACCCGAAATAGTGAGTAATCTAAGCTTAAAGTTAAATCTGAAATAGGATCCAATAGAAGAATAAGGGAAACCGGGTGAACTGGGAGGAAAAAGAAATCTCAGCAGGTCACTGTGAGTGGTTTCTTCTTTTACTCTTTTAAACATAGTTTATATTATGAGATGAATATGAGATTGGGATGGTTGGGGGATCTATGGACCTAGAACCTGAGCCCAAAATAAATCCTTACAGGATGGTTAAGGGACCAAAGAGTCTAGTTCCTGAGTTTGTGGGAAGGAAAGACCTTGAATGGGATGGTCAGAGGGCCGACGGGCCTAGCTTCTGAGCCCATGAAAGGGAGAACTATATGCACATAGGTTAATGAACCTTTTTAGATGTGAATTGTTAACTATCTACCATGTGTGTAGGTAGGATTGTGAAAAGCTTCATGTTATGATGGAGGGTTGCATTGGAACCTCGTGATATAATACTTATGATCTGAAAAAGACTTGTACTTATGATTCCACTCACTGAGCTTTACAAAGCTCATGATTTGTTTTATGTGTTTCTTTCATAGGTAGTAGAAAAGTCCAGGTTGTGAAGTTGGTCAAGGTCTGCCACAAGTTTAGAAATAGTACTAAAAGAGATTTATGGGGTAGTGCCACACTAGTAAATGTAACTTGAATTTGTAAACTAGTTTCCTAAATAAAGCATGCAAGATTTTTCCACTGTTGTAGTAAATAAGGTTTAAAAAGGAAATTAGTAAGGTAATGTCAATAGTTGTCATGAAAGAGTAGCATTAGTTAATATCACGCCTCTCCTCGGGCTCAGGAATGCGGGCTCGGGGTGAGGTGTGACACAATATTCAGACAATGATTCACCAACAAATTGTTTAATCCCATAAATATCTTTTCTTATTGAATGGGCTCTAGAAGCCAATTTTTTTTTTTCAAGAAATTTATTTCTAAGCTCATTCCAAATAGTTGTCGACCCTGGAGCTAAGTATTACAACAAATCCTTAGCGTCATCCTGTAATGAAAAAGGAAAGCCCTAAGGTTTAGTTGTTCTTCTGTAACTCCATGGGGTCGCATACTTACACAGATGTTGGATTTTAAAGGATTATATTTTCTATGTTAATTTCCCCAAAATTGTGTTGATTATTTGCTTTAAATACTAATTTTGTAGGTAAAATGATCCACAAGGCGTTTAGGAGTCATTACAAGAAAATCGGGCAAAAAAGATAAAAAAATGATCAAGAAAATCAACAAATTGAAGAGAATCGAGTAAATACTCAAAATGCCATCGAGTAAGGCTGTTGAGTAATCGAGCATCAAGTATTTACCAGAATACTATCAAATACCATCGAATAAAGGCTATAGAGGATCGATTATTCTATATTTCATACCATCGAGTAATGCATCGAGTAAATGCCTATGAATATCATCGAGTAATCAACTATCAAGTCATTGAGTACTATTGAGTTTCTTCTTATTCCTTTTTCATCGAGTAAAAGCTATCAAGTAAAGGTCATCCAGTGTCAAGCATCAAGTAAAGCAGCATTGTGCATCGAGGATCGAGTATAAGATAGAAAGCTCGCTTTCTAAACTGCAAAAACTCGATGCGTTCATTCTTTTTTCTGGATGTTGACGCGATTCATCCCCGCGCCTCACGACGCTATGCTACTGGTATAAATTTTGGTTCAGCTCTTCAGCAAAACGGATATCATATATTTTTTTTAGAGAGAAACTTCGAAGAGAATAAAATGCATTTTTAGAGAGAGAAACTTCGAATTGGAGAAAAACCCATTTTTTTAGAGACTTCGAATTTACAATGCGATTCTTGTATTTTTTTGTGTGAGATTCATTCAATTTGTATTCAGACTTTGTATCAATATGCAACTATCAATGGATTACTTGAAGAATTTCATCATCCATGAGTAGGTAATCCTTTTTCTTTGGAAATTATGTAAATTGACATTTTTTTGAGACTTTTTCTTGAATTTTCTTTCATGTAATTACTTTCTTTTGAATGTTTTTGCTGAGATTTAGAATAAAATTGATTAAGATTGAATTGACGACTCAAGATTAATCAATTTTTGTATGCAAAAATTACATGGTTCTATAACAAAATTGTAATTATGGTTGCAAGCCCCGTGATAATTGGCAGAAATGCCAGTTATTACAAGCCTTTTATTTAAAATTATGAGGGCTAATAAGTAGAAAACGCAGTGATAATACTTAGAATTTGCAAAAAATTGAGTTTTGCGTCAATTAGCACCTAAATCCTCACTGACCCCAATATTATGTGTTACTCCATGCCAAAGTGTCTATTTTTGTAGCTATCGCAGGAATCAAACACATGCGTTTGAAATAAGCTATAGCAGACAAACGCATACGTTGAAACCAGGTGATCGCAAAGACCAACGCATGGTAGTTGCGGTAATCACATGCGTCCAATGCATGAAAATTGCGGTAACCAAATGGAGATTGCGGCCATGGGGTGATAGCCATAATAGAAGATTGTAAGATGGGTAGAACGCATTGGTGCTTCAGCTGAATCAAGCTAGAACGCATACCTTGGGAGTGTCAACAAGATAAGGCGATGTGACAATGCCCATACCGCGAAAAAAGCAACAATGAGCCATACTGTCATCATTATAGTTGTCGGCGTCCAAACTCTATAAATAGCCCTTGGGACCTTCATTTTAATCCATCCGAATTTCCATATGAGAGCTTAAAAGAGATTTTCAATGAGAATTCTTCATCTCCATAACCCAGACCGAGTGACGATCAGAGCATTCGCCGGAGATAGAGCTCGAGAGAGACATCTCCACCACTCAACCATGGCACCACTGGCAGCCTTGACACAGAGTCCTTCCTTTCTCTTCTAATCTTTGTGTTGTATTACATTTTAGCTTAAGTTATTAAGATATTTTGTGATCAATGCAAATCTCAACTCCTTCATTGCCATCTTCTTCATTATCTTCATTTCTATCATAGTTTATCTTCAGCGTTTATTTATCAAAGACAATCGCATGCTTAATCGTGTAGCCTAGAGATAGGATGCATGAAGTAACCCACCGAGAGGTGTGCGTTGTACGAGTATAGTGAGTTAATCCTCTTTGCTTGGTGAAAGGCTGTAGCAACGCCTGTCTATGGGATGTTGCATTGCTTGTCTATAAGTTAAATAACCGCATCTAACTGCCTGAGAAGGTAAGAGATATAACGCACTAAAGCAAAGTTTACATTGTTCCTAGAGATAGGCACAATCTTATGCTCGATGCAACCATGCATTATAGAGATATAGTTATGCGACTGACCACCGAGAGGTGTACGGTGCGTTAGTACAATGAGCTGGGATTACTCGGGCGATTTAAGATAATAAACATTACTATGCGTTAATGGTTGTCATGTCTCTACTTATTCTCATTACAAGTCTCTATTGCTCAATCTGTTTAGTTAGGAGTAGGAATAGTGTGTACATTCATTTAACTCCTTTTTATTTTTCCTTTCATCGCCTCAAACGCATTGCTTCACAAGAATTATTGAGTGACAAGTCACTGTGTTCGACCTTGGATTACCCGAGAAACTTGTGTTTGCATTATACTTGGCGCGATTGTAAGAAAACTTGTGATAGGAATGCGTGGTCATTGCATATTAGTCTAATGCATCTTCATTTCGACGCATGACCTCAGACGCATGGGTGCGAACGCATAAGCCATGTCTAACGCACGAATTCATGTACAGCCCCATCCGTCCTTAATAAATAAAATAAAACAAAGTTGTTCAAAAAAAAAATTATCAACACCCCAGAATTAAGAAAGAGTGTGGTGCCACATTGTTCAAGCCCCGGAATCAAGAGAGAGTGTGGTGCCACATTGTTCAAGTCTCGGAATCAGCTCTTAAGGGAGCAATTTATCTACTTACCCTGATCTCGAGGAAGGAGTGAATTTCATCTTGTGTAGCTATGTTCCTAGCTGCCCAATCAGACGAATCCCCAAAATGGTAGGCTTGTTGAGTCAACAATCTGAACAATCTCACCCATACAAATCAAAGGACCGCCTTCATAGGCAGGAGTTCACAACTCAGTCAGGATTTAGATCATGTCACCTATTGTCATCCTGGTGAAATGTAAATCTCTATTATGAATGGTGTTATATAATGAGACTTATCATTTCATGGTCCGGTTTTATACAAACTCCTTTGTATAAAATACCTCCGCTCACATGTCTCCATGTGAATGATCGGGATCATATCATTTGTAGCACTTTACAATAATTGTAATATCTACAAAGCGGGTCGTACTCGTAGTGTTACTAGGATAAGGTATCCAGCTTTATCCATCTGCTACAGATCATTTAGGTTATTACTTAAATATGATCCACCTTTATGTCTCTACATATATGTTTAAGCTACAGAAGATAACCTTGGATGTTAATTTATTAGTTTCTAGTTTTAATGCTACTAAATGTAAAAGAAACATCTCATATTTTAATAAATAAATAAAATGTTTGTACAATACAATTACAAACTACAGAACCCTACGAGATTTAGAGCATCAACCCCAACATAGGAACTGCTTGTAGAAGTTGCTTTGGATGCATCTTTCTTTAGTTCCATTTGTTGATTTGTTGACTTGGATGACGAGAGAGATATCCCACTGGGCGTGTCAATTTGTTCGCATGAGGTTTCTGGAGAAACTTGTTTCATGGTGTTGAACTTATGTTGATATAGATTTGATGTGGATATGGTTCGATCTCTAGTACTTGATCCTCTGATTCTCTCTCGGTTGAATTCATAAGCTTGATGTATGGAGGCGGAGTATGTGAATGTTCTTGAAGTTTAAGTCTTGGAAGAATGCTTGTATCTCCAAAAGACTTTAGTTTTCAAGTATGGCCAGCTGCAGGAATTGGGGAGTCCTTTGGTTGTTGTGAGAATTCTCTCTAGAATCTCTACAATATAAAATTTCTGATCTTCACAAATGAAGAGTACTCTTCTATTTATAGAGCTCTCAGGTGGGTTTTGTGGGCTTGGGCTTGGTTGATCCATGGACCTGGCCCTTGGGCCCAATTGATTGGATTGGAGTCTTCTTTGATATTTGGGTCAAATTAAGTATATGCTTGGATCCAGCTTAACTTTATCCCAAACTTTAGTGTTTAATTAGACCAAAATAATTAATTTGATCCAGCGATCAAGACGAAACACATGATATCATTGGGATTCGTCAATTTATGATTTCAATTTCAACATGGGACACATGTTAACTTTTAATTAGTCCCAAATTCAATTATTTGTAATTTCGTCATTAATTATGGCAATTTATGATTGGTCCAAAATTTCTCATTCAACAGGCACCTAGCACAGTGCTATGCTCCCTCAAGGACGTTATCTTTTCCTCTTTCGTTTGACCTGGTTGCTTCGTTGAGGTTCAAAATTGGTTCGTTTTAGCTCCATTTGCTCCCTAACACTTATTTCTACCTTGTGGATTCCTAATACCTATAAAATAAGAAATTTATCACATTAAATAGCAAAACGATCCTGACTTAAGTCGAGAAAAATAACACATTTCAGATGTTATCACTCAGGGACCAAAAAGATATTAGTTTTTTTAAGCTTTGATGAGTGGGGAACGCAACACATGTTTTAAAAAGAAATCGATTGAGTTGTTATGTCACTCAAAAAAATTAGTTAAGTCAATAGTTATTAATCCACATCAACTCCTTCGTTAGTGTACTAACGGTTCTTTTAAGGGACTAAATTGTTCAACTTTAGAACTTAAGAAATTTTTGTACGAATGACCCTCTTTTTAGGGACCCTAATGAAAATTAGCCCAAGGTTTAAAAACCAATAAATGGTCTTTCGCTTGTGTCAATATCATGTGAAATTACCACTTTGACCCCAAGAATAATACACGCGTGAAGAGCGAAGGTGTCACTCTCTCTTCTCATTTCTTGCTGCTCACTTTTTCATCCCGCTCTTTCTATCCTCCTTCTCAATTCGTTTTACTATGATCAGAATTCTTCTCACTCATGCTTCTCTCTTGCTTTCATTATTTCTAAAAAAAATGTAGATTGAGCCAAAGAAGAACCAAATGAATCAATTGAAGAAGAAGAAGAAGAATCGATTGAAGGAAACGAAGAAAAATCGATTGAAGAAGAAGCTGTAGATTGATGAAGAAGAAACGAAGAATCGAAGAATCGATTAGATTTTTTTAAAGCATCAGATTATATTTAAAAAGAAAAAAGAAAAAGAAAGTTGCAAATCAAAGAAGAAAGAAGACACGTGCATTTGGGATCAAAGCATAATTTCACATGGCACTAACGCCAGGATCCCTTGTACAAATTTCTCAAAACTTGAGAACTAACTAAAAACAATCTTCAACAATTTTCTATTAAAAAAATAAAGAAAAGAAAGAAAAAAGAAAAAGGAATTATCAGGGTCGCAACCAAGCGGAGGATTCAAAATCATGCTAGAACTAGAAGCAATATCAAAAACGGTCATCCCACCAGTGATCTTAACGATCTACGGCTACAGTGCATCTGCATGCCAATTTATCAATGTGTTCATAACGATAACCTAAATATTGATTTCTTCGCACGAACTGACAAAATCTTGCTTGCAACAGACTATGGAGGCTCTTCTGAAGAGAAGTAAGATGGACATGACATGTTGTTAGCTAACCAACTTCCCTATTTCAGCAGGCGAGACTCTCGCTATGTTTTCTCCATCCTAAACTCTCCCTCTTCTCGCTCTCTGACCATAACTATTGCTTTAGCGCCCACCCAGGCTTGTTTCTTGCTTCTTTAAATACATGTATGGGTAGTTTTCTTGAAATTTTGGGTTCATTATATTGATTTGAGACAAATTTTACTTTTCTGAAGTTGGGTCGAACTGTTTCATGAAAATTTATGCTTTTTTTTGAAAATAAGTTGAATAACTATATTGGATGAGAGTTTACAAGATTGATATTGACCTTCTATGACAATACAGACATTTCCATTAAAGAGAGAGAGAGAGAAGGAGATTGTTATTTCTATCATCTGCTTCAGCAATGGACTCTAGTCCAAGCTGTGCGTTGGTTTTGAGTGGGAAAACGGTGGTTGAGAACGAAACTGCCAAATTGCTGAAAAGGATTGACACATTGAAGCTCCATGACGATACTGAAATTTCGGTTTTCTTGCACTTAAAAATGGATAAGCCCTCGGGGGAAAATGTGTTTCGAATTGATTTTGTATCTGAATGCTATTTCTACCAATACTTTTGGTAGATTCCTCATTTGGTCTCAACGGATTCCTTCTACTCGGGATTTTATTTCTCAGTAAGTGTAACGAAGCCTTTCTTTTTCTCGCACACTACATTTTCATTCTTTGGAGAGCCAGCTAAATATTAGTTTGCATCAATAGCTTTAAGAACCTTCCACTGAGTGTTGTCTGTGTGACTAATGTTCAATTCAAGGGAAGAGGTGCATATTGCTAATAGGTAATGACAAATTGTTGACATTATTTGTTAGTCCTAGAATTCCTCTTTCTATTGAAAGTCACTATGTGGATTTAAGTAAAGGTCGATCGAAGAATTTGTGGAAATCTCCCCTTGGTTGCCTTATGTTTTCCTTCACTATTCAAATGGAATATGGGCGTATTGTTTCTCTATTACAGTACTAGGATTGTGGAGACAAATTCTAATATTAAACTAAAACCCTAAAGTCGTGTGTGCCATCAAATTTGGAGGAAAGTAATTTTGGGCTCATTGCATTTTAGGCCAATTATGGGCTTGATATTTTTTCAGCCAACATATATACATGAAGTGACTTCGGCAAAAGCATAATTTTAGTATTTGAAGATCCTTCAATCTGTGTGCAAGAGTGAGCATATTTGAGAGGGTATTCTCATGGGTCTTTGGGCATTTCTGTTTTGTCATTAATCTCAAGATAGAGGGTTGTGGTACTAAAAATCAAATAGTTCGTATTGGATCATTTGGGAGAGACTTGTAACGTGAAATCTGAACCTTTTGCAATCTTCATCATAGTAGAACCTGTCGTTTTAGAAGACTTGACATAATCCCAAGTTTGGAGTGAACTAAGTATTTTGTTTGGTGTCATTCTTGTTTTCTCTTCTCTTTGTTATTTATTTTTTTATGACGGCTAACTTTTTTAGCTTTAACTTGTGAAATGGGAATTTTAGATATGGTGTAGTTTGCACATCTATTTGTATCTACTGTAAATTACCGACAAGTGATATCCGAGCTTTTGGGTATAGGCTACGCTTCCAGGTAAATTGCTAGACCTGACCATGAATCGGCGACTTAGCCACTTACACCCATACAAATCAAAGGACCGCCCTCAATGACAGGAGTTCCCAACTCACTCAGGATTGAGGTCATGTTACCTATGGTCATCCTAGTGAAGTGAAGTCTTTGTCATGAACGGTGTTATATAACGAGACGTTAACACTTCATGGTCAGGTCTCATACAAACTCTTTGTATAGGTGATAATGGGCAAAAATGCATGTTATTACAGTGCTAAGTTATTAAACAATGTAGGGTTGCGTTGATAAAATATATAAAATTGCGTCAAAAAAGCATTAAGTTTGTAACATTGCGGTCGCATGCGTTCATTGCATAAAAATAGTTAACTATTGTATTTTTCTGCAGAATATGCGTTGACGCAAAGCGTAAAATGCGATCACAAGAAAGAAACGGTCGAGCGCAGCGTTACCGCAAGGTTTTACGGTGATTTGTGCTCGCAAACATCTGTTCAAGAAGGATTTTCGCATAGAGCCGCCGCAACTTGATGGGCGCATCTGGGTGAAAAGCATAATAAATCACGATAGGACAGAAAGTTGATGACGGTCGAGTCTGAATTAAGTTGGAAAGTCGCTAACGAACTACTGTAGCAAGTACACTCAACTTTTCGGTGACAAATATTCGGTGCATCAGACAAATAATTAATGCCGTCCCATCAGTGTAATCATAAGAGAGAAGATGCCTTTCACCCCGAAGCTCTATAAATACCGAAGACAACCTTCAGTAAAGGAGTTCAGATTTTAGAGAATTTTCCCTTAGTTAGAAGTAGCCTTGTTCTTAGATTTTCTTTTATTTAAGAAGGAAGCGAGAGAAGCGAGATTGTGCCAAGAGATCGTTCTAGTGAACTTGGAATAGTGCCAGAAGCATTGAGCTCAGAGGGAGGGCCAACTCCTGTGGAAGCAGAAATATCTTTTGAACATAATAGAGTTGACAGTGTAATGTCATTTTGTACTTAAACTTATCTATAGAAATGGAATTTACTTCTTTATATCTGTTCACTTTTTGTTTATTATGCATGAGTAGCTAAATCTATCGAATGGGTGAGAAGCACTTTGCTAGCATAACTGGGGATCTTTGTTCTATGCGATTATCCTGTATTATGTATGCATCATTCGTCCATTAGAGATACTCGGGAGGGTAGTCTAAGGACAAAATCTAGGCTTGAAAAAGTTAGGTTAGAATTTAGGCTCGGAAGAGTCAGATTAGAATGCATAATCAAGAGATAGAAGCTTAGGAATGAGCACTGTTTTCTATTAACGCATCGCATGCATCATAAGGATAGGATATGATTGTATGTGGTCACCTTGTCTTTGTGTGCATCTTGCATCATCACATAGGAAAAAAAGTAGAGATTTAGGAATAAGCTCTATGGACATTATCGCAGGCAACACATGCGTCCTAGACCTAGGAGCCTTGCATTTGCATTGGAAAATAATTTGCTGTCAAATGAATGTAACATGATCGCATAGTTTGACGCACTCTCAGGAAACACTAGCTAAAGACCTTCTCAACCCGTTCCTCCATATACTCAGTGTATCTACCGCATAATCGATCTTTTCTTAAATTCGTTGCATACATTTATTTTATACCACAAACAACAACCCAAAATAACTCTTTGATTGATTGGTTACTGCAAAGTCTTCTTGAAAATTATCACCGCATACCGTTTTCCCTAGTCCTTGAGTTCGACCCTGGACTTACCAGGAAACTCAGTGGAGTTTATACTTGGATTCCGCTGAGAAAACTTGTTGCTCAACGCATTCCCATCACCGTAACTAACTCCATCATTTCATCGCATAAAATAATGCATCAAGTTTTTGGCGCCGTTGCTGGGACTTCGACAATTCAGTGTGCTAACGGTAATTTTTCTGATTTCTTTGCAGCTCTCAATCTCTGGCAAATTACGACCCGGAGATTGAGAGGACGTTCCGATGAAGACTGAGAAACAGACGCCAACAACAACAACTAGATAAAGACAATATGGCGGAGCAGCCTGGAAACGGAGCACCAAACGAAAACAATGTCATGGCGAATCCAATTCTATTGGCAAACGATCGCAATAGGCCTATTCGAGACTATGCATCACCAAACCTCTACGATTTCTCTCCTGGAATCATAAGGCCTGCCCTTGATGGATCCCGATTCAAAATGAAACCCGTGATGCTGCAGATGATCCAGACTGCTGGACAATTTGGAGGAAGGCGTGGCAAGGACCCGCATGCCCACCTCCGGAGCTTCATAGAAATCTACAACACTTTTGTGTTCTCGAATATCTCTACCGAAGAAGTCGACTAACTCTATTTCCATTTTCTTTGTGTGATCAGGCACGAAAATGGGCGTATTCTTTCGAACCGGGGGAGATCACTCCCTGGGAACAAGTCGTAGAAAATTTTATGGAGAAATATTTCCCACCAACCGAGAATGCCAGGAGAAGGAAATTAATAACGAATTTTGAACAAGAAATTGATGAATCGCTCAGCGATGCTTGGGCGAGGTTTAAGAGGCTGGTAAGGGATTGTCCACACAACAGATTACCAGACTACTTGCAAATGGAAATCTTTTATCACGGTTTAAATCCTGCTTTGCAGACTGCTGCCAATGCGGCAGACGCTGGTGGTCTACTAGATAAACATATGATGAGGCTAAGAACATCCTGGATTACATCTCTCAAAATCACGAGTACTAGAGAGAGTGATCAGAGACTGAGAATAAAGGATAATGACACAAACAATGGTGCTATCGTATCACTTCAGAGTCAGATGATCGCAATGATGAACCTAATTCAGGGAATCACAATCAACAGCCAAACAACGCAAAGTGGGCAAGTAAATGCAATTGATCAGACTACCGCAAGGTGTGCGACTTGCGGTGAAGGATACACAATTGAAGAATGCCCACAGAACCTGCAGTCTATTTATTTTTTGAAAAATAATCCATTCTCTAACACCTACAACTCTGGTTTGAGAAGCCACCCCAACTGTGCATGGAAAAATTAGCAACAAAATTACCAATCAGTGGCACAAAAAGAAGGGCCACCTGGATTTTTCTCGCGAAACAACGGTTAAACGAGTAGTCAAGCCAACAGTTCACAATCACCACAATCTTTCTTCTTGGAAAGTTTGTTGAAGTAGTATATTGAGAAGAACAAAACGGTGCTTCAAAACTAGGCGACATCCATCCGCAACCTGGAACTACAAATGGGCTAGATTGCGAGCGAGCTCAAGAACAGACCGAAAGGGGCCCTGCCGAGTTCAACAAAACTCCTACGCAACCCAGGGGGAATGGGTAAAGAGCAATGTCAAGTCGTGACATTGCGGAGTGAAAAGACTGTTGTAGGGGAGAGGAAAGAGCCTAGCCAGACGATTTCAATTGCGCTGGAATTCGAAATTTCGATGACTCGAGAAGAAGAAGGAGAAAAAGAAATGATAGAGCCAGAAATTACGCCCACCTCAGACCTAAAAGAAAAGGGGACCGTGAGAGTACAGTTACCACCTCTCCCACAGAGACTCAGAAAGAAGAAGAATGACGAGGTACAGTACCAATGCTTCATGATTATGTTAAAATAATTGCATATTAATATTTCGTTCAGTGAAGCGATTGAGAAGATGCTCGCATATGTGAAGTTTCTAAAGGATATGGTAATCAAGAAGAGAAGCACTGGTAAGTTTGCCATGGTGGCTTTGACACAGAGCTCAAAATCTATAATCGCACCGAAGATGAGCGATTCTGGGAGCTTTACTATACCTTACTCCATTGGAGGATTGTACATCGGGCAAGCATTGTGTGACCTTAGAGCCAACATCAAATTTATGCCTCTGTCAATCTATAAGCAACTGAATGTGGGGCAACTTGCGTCCACGACCGTGACGCTCCAACTAGCAGATAGATCTCTGGTGCATCCAGAGAGGAAGGTGAAGGACGTGCTGGTTACAATCGACAAATTTATATTACCAGCCGACTTCATCATTTTAGATTACANCATCCAGAGAGGAAGGTGAAGGACGTGCTGGTTACAATCGACAAATTTATATTACCAGCCGACTTCATCATTTTAGATTACAAAGCCGACAAAGATGTGCCCATCATCCTGGGGCGACCATTTCTATCAACAGGTCGTGCCCAGATTGATGTGTACAAAGGAGAGATCACCCTGTGTGTGAATGGACAGAAGCTCAAGTTCAATATCATTCGTGCCATGAAGTTTCCATACGAAGAAGACTTGAATGAATCTGATGACGACCAGAGTTTGAATGAAAAAGAAAAGCCTGACGATGAAAACGAAGATGAGGATGCAAGCGCATCCATTGTTGCATGTAATGCGATCATAGAAAAAACAAACAAGTAAGATGAGAAGATCACAAACTAAGAAGAAGAGAAAACAGAAAATGAAGGAAGAAAAACAACGCAACCGTCATTGAAAGAACCAGCAATAATAGAACTGAAGACCCTGCCGAATCACCTAAAGTATGCATTTTTGGGGCAGAATGAAAAGTTGCCAATAATTATTTCCTCTGAACTTAATGAAGACCAGGAGAATGCGTTGATGCGCATTCTGAGAAAATATGTGCGAGCGGTTGGATGGACACTCACAGACATTCGAGGAATTAGCCCAGCATACTGTATGCATCAAATTCGTCTCGAAGAAAACCATAAGGGATCGATCGAACATCAGCGCAGACTCAACCTTACGATGAAAGAGGTTGTTAAAAATGAGATAATCAAGTGTTTAGTTGCGGGCATTATTTATCCGATAGCAGACAGCACGTGGGTCAGGCCCGTGCAATGCGTGCCAAAAAAAGTGGGATGACGGTAGTCCCTAATGCAAATAATGAGCTGATACCGCAAAGAACCGTCACCGAATGGTGTATTTGCATGGACTACCTCAAGCTGAATGCAACAACGAAGAAAGATCATTTCCCTTTACCATTCATTGACCAAATGCTAGATCGTCTAGCCGGAAATGACTTCTGCTGCTTTCTTGATGGGTATGCCGGTTATAATCAGATTATGATTGCTCCCGAAGATCAGGACAAGACCACATTCACCTGTCCATATGGAACTTTTTCTTTTCGCCGCATGTCGTTTAGCCTCTGCAATGCGCCAAGCACTTTCCAAAGGTGCATGATAGCTATCTTTTCAGAATATCTTAAAGACTTCGTAGAAATATTCATGGACGACTTCTCTGTATATGGGCACACATACGAAGTCTGTCTTACCAACTTAGAGAAGATATTGAAAAGATGTGAGGAGACGAATCTCGTACTTAACTGGGAAAAATGCCATTTTATGGTGAAG
>NC_052360.1:40281287-40525076 GCF_009727055.1 Benincasa hispida | reverse complement strand
GAGGGCAGCGCACCGCAGCAAAAGTCTTACAAAGTGGGTTCTATTGGCCAACATTATTTAAGGATGCCAGAGACTACGCAATGAAGTGTGACTGGTGTCAACGCACGGGTAACATTCCATGGAAACATGTGATGCCCATGAACATCATTCTAGAATAGAGTTGTTCGACGTCTGGGGCATTGATTTCATGGGACCATTCCCACCTTCGAATGGTCACAAGTATATTCTATTAGCCGTCGAATACTTATCCAAGTGGGTGGAAGCAATAGCATGCGTCGCAAGTGATGCAGTAGTCTCCAAATTCCTAAAGAAAAATATTTTCACGCGTTTTGGCACTTCACATGCCATAGTAAGCGACGAAGGCTCCCACTTTGTCAATTACTCTGTTAAAAATCTGCTGCTGAAATATAATATCCTCCACAAAATGGCCACTGCATACCATCCACAGACGAATGGTCAGGCTGAAGTGTCCAACCGAGAAATTAAGTTGATATTAGAGAAGGTGGTAAAGCCTTCGCGAAAAGATTGGGCAAAAAAGTTGGACGATGCGTTGTGGGCATACCAGACTGCCTATAAAACACCGATAGGGATGTCTCCGTATGCGTTGGTATTTGGTAAAGCATGTCATTTGCCATTGGAGCTGGAGCACAAAGCGTTGTGGGCGGTAAGTAAGCTTAACTTTGACTTAAAAGCAGCAGGGGAAGCAAGAAGACTACAACTGGTCGAGCTTGATGAGTGGAGAATGCAAGCTTATGAAAATGCCAAAATATACAAAGAACGAGCAAAACGTTGGCATGACAGCAGGCTATGCGGTAAAAATCTCCATGTCGGACAAAAAGTCTTACTCTTCAATTCATGGCTATGGCTCTTTCCTGGCAAGTTAAAGTCGCGCTGGTCCGGACCCTTTATAATTAAAGAAATATTCTAGCATGGTGCGGTTGAGCTAATTACTAAGGACGGGACCTGTACATTTAATGTTAATGGACAGCGAGTTAATGCATCAGTGGGGGTGATTTTCAGCGAGAAAAAAACCTCTGTAGACCTGAGAAGCTCGGAATATAGGAAAATAGAGTGGCCCCTGCGATGGCATGCAACATCATCTGGGGCGCAAGTCTTCTGGAGTATCCTTTTGCTTACTTATGATTCATGAACTCTCATTACTACGATGTTTCAATTATCGTTTATCTATCTGCATTTTACTTTGAAAAAAAAGCGAGAAATTTTTTGTTAACTTTTTTTATTTGACCCTCTCAATATTTTCTTTGCAAACAATCAAGGTACACGATTGTGGAGGCGCTACACGAAGACGCAACTACTTTATTCCGTCACCGTAGTCCAAAGGAAGTAGATCGTCGCAAAGCAGGATGTGTCACCAAACAATGCAGGCGACAACGCAAATTTGAGGGTTGTATTCTTCCTTGTCTTTAGTCTAAATTCTGCACTATTGCATCGCATTTTAATTTTGAATATTTTATCACCGCATCCTCTTTGGTTACTGCAATCATTTAACATTGATCAATTTAGTCAGTCACCGCATGTTTTCTCTTTGCCAATTATGATTTCAATGACGAAACACATACTTCTATTTTCTTCATGTATACTAGAGTCAACTTAATTTTAGAACAGTCACCTCATGAAATATTTCTCAAAGTTAGTGGTCTGCTAGTTTTCTTTCAAATTGGCCCTTTACCAAACTTCCTAAGAACATCACATGACTTCTTTCAATCTTTTGGCAATGAGGACATTGCCGCATTTTAAATTTGGGGGTGAGGTATTTATTTTCAACCTTGCTATTTTTAGCTTTTCTAAAAAATAAATCATCATAACATTACGATCGGATCCTACTCATAGTTGGATGTCCGCATGACACACGTGGGGGCAAGCCAAAACGAAGGTAGGAATTGTGATCAACACATAAATAAATGACCGCAACTCCGCTGCCAAGTAGATATGAGTTCAATCTGAGAAAGAGCGCCTTGCTCGTAGTTGGATGTCCATATGATACACGTAGGAGCAAGCCAAAATGAAGGCAAGGCACTTGAATCAGCGCAAGGTCAGAAAAAAATAAAAGTGTCAAAAATATGCAAGGATAAAAATCATTTAACACCCCAGTGAAAAAGTTTTTTTGAAATAAATCATGCGATCTCCTGAAATCTAGTAAAGTCCTTTTGAAGGTTAAACTTGCGGTCCCTAGATTTTAGAATATTTTAAGAAGAGACTTGAATAAGAATTAAGGAAATTTTGGTGTATAGGATTTGAATGAAGTATCCTTGAGAAATTTAGGAAAAGAGATTGCAACCGACTTTCTAAAGGAAATCCTTAGCTTATGCTTGAGGACAAGCATTGTTTAAATTTTGGGGTGTGATAACGAGCAGAAATGCACCTTATTACAGTGCTAAGTTATTAAACAATGTAGGGTTACGTTGATAAAATATATAAGATTGCATCCAAAAAGCATTAAGTTTGTAACATTGCGGTCGCATGCGTTCATCGCATAAAAATAGTTAACTATTGTATTTTTGTGTAGAATATGCGTTGACGCAAAGCGTAAAATGCGATCACAAGAAAGTAACGGTCGAGTGCAGCGTTACCGCAAGGCTTTGCGGTGATTTGTGCTCGCAAACATCTGCTCAAGAAGGATTGCTGCATAGAGTCGCTGCAACTTGGTGGGTGCATTGATAACGGGCATAAATGCACGTTATTATAGTGCTAAGTTATTAAACAATGTTGGATTGCGTTGATGAAAAATGATAAATTGCATCCATTAAGCATAAAATCTATAATATTGCGGTCGCGTGCGTCAGCGCATTGGAACTATTGATTTTTGTATTTTTGTGCAGAATATGCGTTAATGCATTGCAGAGATTGCGATCATAGGAATTCATCGGTCGAGCGCAACTTCACCGCAAGACTTTGCTTGATCGCACTAGCAAATATTCACCCAAGAAGAACCACCGCAACATGGTGGGCGCATCCAGACGAAAGGACAATTAAGATCGATAGGACAGAAAGCTGACAACAGTCGGATCCATATTAAGTTGACAACCGATAATGGTCACAAAGTACTTCCAGCTGTATCGGTGACAATTATCCGACGCATTAGTCAGGAATTAAAGCTGTCCATCTGTACAGCCAGGAGAGAGAAGCCGCCTTTCACCTTTGATGCCCTATAAATACCAAGTGCATTCTTCAGAGAAGGGGTTAAGCAGTCAATTACTTCATCACCTTACAAGTTCACACCCCTGTTCATATTTTTCTTTTCCATTTCATGGCGGAGCTAGAGAAAAGTGGTGATGCCGGAGATCGTCCAAGGCAGCTCGAGAGAGGACCTTAGGGCGTAAGAGCAGAGAGCGGGTTGACTCTCGCGAAAGAGAGAATATCTTTAGAGCACGAGTAGAACAGTGTAACACTTGGTGGCAAGAAATTATGCTAGGCTCTTTACTATACTTGCATTGTTATTCTGTACTTCATCTTTTATCTATTCAATGGAAGTTATATTTCTACATCTACTCACTCTCTTAATACGCACGAGTAGCTAAACTAGTTGAATGGGTTTAGAGAAACTAAGCTAACATGATCTAGGAAGTTCATTGCTTGCGATTGTCTTGTTTTATGTTGTGCGAAACATCCCTTTAGAGTTGCTCGAGAGAGAATCTAAAGAAAGAACCTAATGTCTCGAGAGAGCTAGATTAGAATCTGACTTGAGAGAGCAAGATTAGGCCTGCATAAGCAAGAAATAGGGACTGAGAGATAAGCTTTGTGTTGTCAACTTGCATCGCATGCATCCTAGGAATAGGAATGATATTATGAAGTCGCATATTTGTGTGATTGTCATGTTGTCATCACATAAATAGAAATAGAGGTTTATGTGTAAACCCTGTAGACTTATCGCATATTTATCACATGTGTTCTAGCCTTAGAAGCCGTGGCATTCACGCTGAGAGGTGGTTTACTATTGTATGCATGTTGCATGATCGCAAGGCATGAACGCAACCTAGGGAGTGTTAGCTGAAACCCTTCTCAACCCGTTCACTGCATATTCATCATATTTCCCGTTGCCAACTCTTTTCGAACTCTGCCACATTTATTATTCTTTTTATCAACATAACAAAAAACCAACCACCTTATTTATTTACCCGGTTACCGCAAAGTTTTCATAAGAAAATTATCAATGCAAACTATTTTCACAAGTCCCTGTGATTGGCCCTGGACCTACCAGGAAACTCAGGGGAATTTACACTTGAATTCCGCTGGGGAAACTTGAGTACACAATGTAATTCCATCAGCGCATATCATCCATTTTCCATATTTAATAAAATAACGCATCAAGTTTTTGGCGCCGTTGTCGGGGACTTCGGCAAAATAATTGTTAACGGTAATTTTTGTGAATTTTTTTGCCAGAAACTTCTCAATCTCTTAGCGAAACTTACGACCGCCGGAGATTGAGAGAAGAATTTTTGAGTGAACGTAAGAATCACCATCGTACCGCGAATCTATACGAAAGATGGAGGCAGCCTAAGGAATGAAGGCACCAAAACAACAACCAATGTTCATTTGTAATCCACAATTCTATTGGCCAACCGATTTGCAATCAGGCTGCATTAGGGATAATGCATCGCAAACATCTATGATTTCTCTCCAGGGAATCATGAGGCCTGCACTTAAGATGGAAGTAGATTTGAAGATATTGAAACTGATGAATTGACTGCAGATGATCCAAGTTGCAGGGTCAATTTCGAGTATGAACGGACCGCGGGGCCGAGGATCCGCACACCCAAACTCGCCGAAGTCTTTTATTGAAATCTGTAATTAATTTTTGTTTTCGAAATTATCTGCTGCGAGGTTGTTCGACTAACGTGTTTCCATTTTCTGACTCTATGATCAGGCTAGGAAATGGGGCTTACTTCACTTCGTCAACCAGGATGGAGATCACTTCTTTTGGAGCACTGTGGTGGAGATAGTTAATTGAAGAAGTATTTACCACCTTACAGAGAACACGAGACGAAGAAAGCTTATCTAATAATTTTGACAAGAATGAGCGAATCGCTTAACGATGCCTGAGCGAGGTTTTAACAAAGGTTGGTTCGAGATTGTCGTTGCTAACTGGGCTTTACCAGACTTGCCATTCAGATGGAAATTATTTCTTACCACGGTTTGAATCCTACTATCGCAGACTACTGCCAACTGCAGGCAGCAGCTAGCTACGATGGGTCTGCTTTGATCAAGATCTTTATGATGTGCGTAAAAAATGTCCTGGATCGCGATCTCCAAGGTCATTGAAGACTGGAGGAGAGCGACCAGAGATAAGACTCAAAGATTTCTGACGCAAATAACGTGCATACTTGATTGTTAATATTGTCAGAACCAAATGATCGAAGGCATATGGTATTTTAATTAGCATTCAAGAGGAATGACGATCCAGCTGACTCAGCCGATTGCACACACTTGTATAGTGCCAGGTTGGCAAATCAATGCAAAATCCAAAACCTGTAAGATGTGCGACTTGCTGTGAGGGATGGCACTAGGAGATTTTGTCCACAAAACCCACAGTCCTGTAAATTTTGTAAAAGAAAACAACCCTTTTTCCAACACCTACAACCCCGGGAGGAAAAACCACCCAAACTTTGCTTAGAAGAATCAACAACAAAGTTTTCAATGCAGCAACCAGGGTTCTTTCAACGCAGCAACGATCAACAGAGCAACCAAACAAGTAGCTCACAACAACCACCGCAATCTTCTTCCCTAGAAGGTCTATTGTAGCAATATTTAGAGAAAAATGAGACGGTGCTTCAAAGTCAAGCTACATCCATCCGCAACCTTGAATTGCAAATGGGCTAGATTGCAGATGAGCTCAAAAGTAGACCACAAGGGGTGCTGCTAAGTTCAACCGAGCTTCCACGCAACCCAGGGGGTTCAGCTAAGAAGCAATGTCAGGTTGTGACATTGCATAGTGGAAAGACTGTGGAGGGAGAAAAGAAGGATCAGAACAGATCAGTCTCTGTTTATTACACATGAGGAGCTAAATCTGTCGAATGGGTGAGAAGCACTTTGCTAGCATAACTGGGGATCTTTGTTCTATGCGATTATCCTATATTATGTATGCATCATTCGTCCATTAGAGATACTCGAGAGGGTAGTCTAAGGACAGAATCTAGGCTTGGAAAAGTCAGGTTAGAATCCAGGCTCGAGAGAGTCAGATTAGAACGCATAATCAAGAGATAGGAGCTTAGAAATGAACACTATTTGCTATTAACGTATCGCATGCATTATAGGGATAGAATATGATTGTATGAGGTCACCTTGTCTTTGTGTGCATCTTGCATCATCACATAGGAAAAAAAGTAGAGACTTAGGAATAAGCTCTATGGACATTATCGCATGCAACACATGCGTCCTAGAACTAGAAGCACCACATTTACATTGGAAAAGGATTTGTTGTCGCATGAGTGTAGCATGATCGCATAGTTTGACGCATTCCCAAGAAACACTAGCTAAAGACCTTCTTAACCCGTTCCTCTGCATACTCAGTGTATCTACCGCATAATCGATCTTTTCTCAAATCCGCCGCATACATTTATTTTATATCGCAAACAAAAACCCAAAACAACTCTTTAATTGATTGGTTACTGCAAAGTCTTCTTGAAAATTATCATCGCATATCGTTTTCCCTAGTCCTGAGTTCGTCCTTGGACTTACTAGGAAACTCAGTGGGGTTTATACTTGGATTCTGCTGAGAAAAATTGTTGCTTAACACATTCCCATCACTGTAACTAACTCCATCATTTCATCTCATAAAATAACGCATCAATAGGATGCCCCCACTCGCATGTCCCCAACACGAATGATTTGGATTAGACTATCTGTGACAAGTCACAACACTTATGACCATTCCACAAAGTGGGCCGCATCTGTAGCATTACTAGGATAAGGTTTCCCTCCTATATCCATATACTACAGACCATTTTGGTTATCACTCAAGACATGATCCACTTGCATGTCACCACATACATGCTTGAGCCACATACAAATAACCGGGGATTTTATGTTTATTAGTTTGTGGTAAAGCAAATAAAATAAGCAAATGAGCAAAAATAAAAGATGTGAAGTAAATATCATATATTAACAACACAAGCATTCGTACAAATTATTTACAAACTATAGGACATGAGACTTTAGGGCATTAACCTCAACAAAGTTG
Source organism: Benincasa hispida (assembly GCF_009727055.1). Lineage (NCBI taxonomy): Eukaryota > Viridiplantae > Streptophyta > Magnoliopsida > Cucurbitales > Cucurbitaceae > Benincasa > Benincasa hispida. The sequence goes on along the minus strand of NC_052360.1, from coordinate 40,517,878 downwards.
GAACACAGAGCATTCTAGGCGGTCAAGAAACTAAACATAGACCTAGAAGTGGTTGAAGATAATTGAAAGTTACAATCGAACGAGTTGGATGAATGGAAGTTGAACACATATGAAAATGAAAAAATATACAAGGAGAAGACCAAGCATTGGCACGACCAACACATCGGTAAGAAAGAATTATTTGTTAGTCAAAAAGTCTTGTTATTTAACTCATTTTATGATTGTTCCCAGGAAAACTAAAGTCTAGGTGGTCCAGACCATTCATTATCAATCTTTCCTCATAAAACTATTGAACTCACTCAAGAGGAGGGAAAAAATGCCTTCAAAGTAAATGGGCAAAGAGTCAAACTGTACTTTGAAGGGGATATGGAGCATTGTAAAACATCCATTGACCTATGCAAGGCTGTTTGAAGCTTGTGTCGGAGTTGTCCCTGCGTGCAATCAGATACATATATTCTAAGGATGCTTCATTTTCTATGCTTTTTTTTGCTCTCTGTATATTATGCTTTCTTTATGTTCTTATTTGAAATCTTGTTTGGTAGTGAATTTTTGAGTTTGTGGCTTTTGAATGTGTGTTTGATATTGCTTGGTGACAAAGACAACCAAAATCATGGTTAACATGAATTGAGAAACTTGAAACAGTGTGTTAGTCGAACCAATGCATGACCATGCGTTGGAATAGGAAAAGTCGTTATATTGGGAGGTGAACCACCCGAGTATTTGACTGGACCTATGCATGTCTTTTTAGGTCTGCATTAAATGCGTATATGAAATTTCGCGTGTAACTGACACGAGTTGCATCTGTCTCCTCTCTCTCTTCTTATGTGACTGCCTATATAAGCCAAACCTTTCCTCTTTGATTATTATTCTTCTTCCTCATGATTTTCCCCTACCCTAAGTTTTCTTGAACCTTCATTGTTGTCCATCTCTGGTTGTCGTTCTTTCAAGGAATTTCAAGCTCTTTCATTGGAAATAATGTCTAACGCCTCTGATAGCCAAAGCAAATCTCTGAGCTTCGCTGGAGACAGCCCGGTAAGCTCTTTCTCTTCCCCTTTCATTTTTCCTTCTCCTCCTTCATCTCAACCTCCATCCTCCAAGGCTATTGCCTTCAGCCAGCAGCCAGCCACTGCCTCTTCCTTCGAAAAGACAGCTTCTCAATCCAAACCTGTAACGTCTATGCGAATCTCCATGAAGGCAGTATCGGTGAAACCCTCCATCTCCTAGCAACCTTTCGTCTCCTCCAAAACCCCTTCAAAACCCAGTTCTTCAATCTCCCAAAAAATAAAAAAAAAACCTTAAGTTCGTAACTCCTTCCCAACCACCGTGGCAACCTGCATCAAAAGGCTCTGCCAAAAAGTCTATCGTCAAGCCTTACAGACAGCTAGCTTCCCCACTAATCATTCCAACCATCACACCCACTGTGTCGACACATGACCTTGTGCTTGAGCACTTAAGGATCACGCCATCACATGTCTGTTGGGGTTGATGCCCTAAAGTCTCGTGTCCTATATTTTGTAAACAGTTTGTACGAACACTTGTGATATATAATATATGATATTTACTTCACATCTTGATTTTGCTCAATTGAATGTTTTATTTTCTTTACCACAAACCAATAAACCTAAAATCCCTAGTTATCTTGATGTAACTTAAGCATGTATGTGGTGACATATAAGTGGATCATGTCTTAAGTGATAACCAAAATAGTCTATAATGTATGGATATAAGAGGGAAACCTTCTTCTGGTAATGCTATGGATGCGACCTCTTTTGTGGAATAGTTACAAGTGTTGTAACTTGTCAAAGATGGTCTGATCCTAATCATTCGTGTAGGAGACATGCGAGCGGGGGCGTCCTATACAAAGAGTTTGTATAAAACCTGACCACGAAGTGTTAACATCTCGTTATATAACACCGTTCATGACAGAGACTTCACTTCACTAGGATGACCATAGGTCACATGACCTCAATCCTGAGTGAGTTGGAAACTCTTGCTATTGAGGGCGGTTCTTTGATTTGCATGGGTGCGAGTGGCCAGTTTGCCGACTCAAACCTACCACTTTGGGGATTCGTCTTATTTGGGAGTTGGGAACTCAGCTACACAAGATGAAATTCACTCCTTCCCCGAGGTAGGGGCAAGTATAGATAGCTCCCTTAAGGGCTGATTCTAGGGCGTGAACGATGTGGCGCCACACACCTTCTCTTGGCCCGAGAGGTGTTCACACATATTTGGACTATGTTGTATTGTTCATTAGAGGAATCAACGGTACTTAAGGAGTGAGATGTAACTATAGGGGAAAAACGGTAAATTGGCTCAACTGTACTTACGAGCATCTATGAAGGGTTATCGTACTCATGATTGGTTATATCCGATGGACACAGAAATATATCTGTGGTAAGAAGAGTTCAGCTGTTGGTCTTTAGTGGAATGCCTGGCAGTTAGCGGATGGTGGATCTCGTGGCTAACAAGTTTAGTCAGCTATTCACGTATCGTTGGAGCTTCGAGCCATAGGTCCATAAGGTCCCCTTGGTAGCTTGGATAAAGTTGAGAATAAGTTTTTGGCGGTCAGTTTTGAAATGTTCAAATTGACAGAGGGATTTCGTATTATATATGATATAATTGAACTAGTTAATTATATATGATATAATTGATTGAATGTATGAGATACATTATTTTGGAGGAAATTAGATATAAATATGATTTATATCAAGTAGAGGAGAAAACACTATAGTAGATATATGATATCAAACTATAGGTTAAGAATATAATATGATTTATTCATTATTTAATTAATTAGGCAGTTATGAGATAATTGGCCAAGTATTTCTCCGGAATCATGCGAAAGTGGGAAGATTGAATTCAATTATTGTAACTGAAGAATAAAATGAAATTTTTTTTCATTTTGTAAAAGATCCGAAAAATCGCTCACGGTGTGGACTTATACGATCGCTTAGCATTGAGAGCCTATACGATAGCGCCCATCGTCCTAAACAATCGTACACCCGTGCACTAAACAATCACCCGCGATATCTAAATGATTGCTTAAGTTTAATACATGATCGCTTAGCACGCCGAGCGGACCTAAACGATTACTTACCATTTACTAGACAATCGCTTAGCTAAACCTACACGATCGTGTACCTTTTTCTAAACGACAAGCATCCGACTATACGATAGTCTTCTACTATCTCCCACTTGCTTGTTCGTACTACACGATCGTCTTTTTCTCCTCCCTCTACCAATTCCATCAAAGTCCACCCTTTGGATTCTCACTCCAAGAATATCAAGGGCTTCGAGTGGTGGTGTCATCCTCAGTTATTGTTGATTTGTGCACTGTCGATCGTGTAGACGATCGTGGTGCTATTAGGCAACTGTTTGCTGTGCGATAAGAAGCATAGAGGAGTTCTCTTCCACTAGACTGAGTTTGATTGAAGAAAATCTTCAACCGGTATGTTTACTTGGTCTTTTTTATTTTAATTGTTAAAGCATGCCTATAATTAGTGTTGCAATGCATATCTGTTTGTTAGAATGTATTGTGGTAATTTTGTCACAATGAAATTAGAAAGATCTGCTTTGACTCATGGATTCTTTTGTTTAAGAGTTTCTTCAATGTCGTGCATCTAGTAGCACCCCTAGCCATTGAACCCTTAGCCACCATGTTTCCTATTGAGGCAACCCCTCTTTCTGCCACATCTTCTTCAAGTTCACCATATACATCCTCTGGCCTTCCCCCAATCACACCACCACCACCAGCTGATCCACCAAGGTCCAACAATCCTACATTGAAGCCTGCTAAGCATCCTGAAGAGCCTCAATTTGGTCTTATTGAGTTGGCTTGAAGAGATGAGCAAAAGGTTTTTTGAACCATTTTAGTCAGCCTCGATCAGAGACAAGAGTTTAAAAACGTTGATCAACCACTGCATCGAGAGGTTGAAGTTGCATTGGTTGCAAATGAGAAAGAAGGAGAAAGGAATGAAGAAGTGGAAACAGAGAAAGGAATTAGATGACGCTGACCACTGTATGCTTGAGGAGGAAACGGAGATGGCTGCTGAAGAAAATGAATGTTGGGATTGGTGTCCTAATTCTTTTGGTAGTCTCGTAGTTTGTAAACACTTTGTAAACACTTTGTAAACTTATTGTTATTAATAAAATAAGTGTTATTTTAAAGGCATTTACTTAATCCAATAAACTAAGATCCGAGGTTATTTTATGTAACATAAGCATGTATGTGGAAATATACAAGTGGATCATGCCTTAAGTAATAACCTAAATGGTTTGCAGTAGAAGGATAAAGGAGGGATACCTTATCTTGGTGACATTACGGAAACGAACCGCTGTGTAGATGTTACAAGTGTTGTAAAGTGCTATAAATGGTCTGATCCTGACCATTCATATGGAGACATGCGAGCGAGGGTATCCTATACAAAGAGTTTGTATAAGACCAAACCACAAAATAATTCTCCTCAAGTCTCAAACCTTAATGCACCGTGAAATGTTGCAATGCATATGAAGTGTGGATGAAGGCTAATTTCATGGCCCGACTTAACATTTTGGCTAGCATATATACCTAATGCATTGGCCAAGAGCGTTGAGAACATGGTCATTGCACGAGAGATCATAGACTCGTTGCAAGAAGTGTTTGAACGTAAGTTCTTATCTTTTGAGCAAAATGGGATTGATGGCAAAGAAACTAGTAGTATCAGTTTCCAAGATAATCTCTAATCCTTTTTGAATGATAAGGGACTAAAAGAGAAAGCAATTATTGCTAACTCAGATGAAGTTTATCAACGAGAATTGTTCTCTGAAATGGAACTTGGAGCTTATGTAGATTCTGATACTAATCCCTGGATCTCTAGAAGAGGAAGAAGGCTAAAGACGATAAATGTGATTTATTTGTCTTGGAGACGTGTTTGGTAAAGAATGATGATTCTGCCTGGATACTTGATTCTGGCGCTACTAACCATGTAGTTCTTCCTATTAAGGATTTAGTTCCTGGAAAAAGTTGGAAGCTGGAGAGTTGACTTTTAGAGTTGGTACTGGTGAGGTCGTTTCAACTGTTGCTATAGGCAGGCTTAAGTTATTTTTTGAAAAGAAACAGTATCTGTTACTAGATAATGTTGATGTAGTTCCTCATATCAAGAGGAATTTAACCAGTTTATTGTCTGGTATGGAGATTGGTCTTGGTTCAATGGAAAATAATTTGTATGTACTAAGATCGTTAGTCATAAAAGCCTTTCTTAATACTGAAATTTTCAAAACAGCAACAACTGCAAAAATACCAAGGGTTTCTCCTAAGGAAAACGACCATCTTTGGCATCTAAGGTTAGGTCACATCAATCGCAATAGGATTGAGAAGTTGGTGAAATGTGGACTTCTAAATGGTTTAGAAGAAAACTATTTGCCAGTATGTTAATCTTGCCTTGAAGGTAAAATGACAAAACGAACTTTTACTAGAAAAGGTTATAGAGCCAAGGAGACCTTGAAGCTTATACATTCAGACCTCTGTAGTCCAATGAGTGTAAGAGCTCGAGGTGGGTATGAATATTTCATCTCTTTCATAGATGATTATTCAAGATATAGGTATCTATACCTAATGCAACATAAATCTAACGCTCTTGAAAAGTTCAAGGAGTATAAGACTAAAGCTGAAAACTTGTTAGGTAAGAAGATAAAACCACTACGATTTAGTATATAGACTTAGAGTTCCAGAACTATATCATAGAACATGGAATCACGTTCCAACTCTTGGCCCCAGGTACAACTCAGCAGAACGGTGTATTAGAAAGAAGAAATAGAATCCTATTGGACATGGTGCGATCTATGATGAGTTATGCTTATCTTTCAGACTCATTTTGGGGATATGCAGTAGAGACTGCAATTTATATTTTGAACAATGTTCCCTTAGAGAGTGTTTCTGAAATGCCTTTTGAGTTATGGATAGGCCGTAAAGGTAGTTTATACCATTTCAGGATTTGGGGATGTCCAGACCACGTGTTTGTGGCTAACCTTAAAAGGATGGAACCTCGTTCGAAAGTTTGCCTATTTATAGGCTACCTCAAAGAGATGAGGGGTTGATACTTCTATGATTCAAGTAAGAATAAGGTGTTTGTATCGCCAAATGCTATCTTCTTGGAAGAAGACCGTATAAGGGATCATAAACCACGAAGTAAGCTTGTTTTGAATTCTAATTAGACTATTGAGAGTTCAACAAGAGTTGTTAAACAGGTTGATAGATCGACAAGAGTTGTTGATATCGATTCATCTAGTCAACCATCTCAAGAGTTTAGACTGCCTCTACGTAGTAGCGGTTGCGAACCCACCTGAACGCTACATGGGTTTCACAGAAGCCTAAAACGTCATATCTAATGATGGAGTTGAAGATCCATTGTCTTATAAGCAAGCAATGGAGGATGTTGACAAAGATGAGTGGATTAAAGCCATGAATTAGGAAATGGAGTCTATGTATTTCAATTCCGTCTGGGACCTTGTGGATCAGCCTGATGAGGTAAAACCTATAGGTTGTAAGAGGATCTACAAGTAGAAAAAAGATGTAGATGGAAATGTGCAAATCTTTAAGGCTAGGCTTGTGGCAAAAGGTTATACTCAGGTTGAGGGAGTGGACTATGAGGAAACTTTCTTGCCTGTTGTCATGTTGAAGTCTATCAGGATTCTCCTACCCATAGCCATATTTTATGATTATGAGATATGGAAATATTGGGAATGTCCTAGATGCACAGTTTGTGTTAAAAATTCTATTTATCAATAATAGTGACTTGTTGATTTTGCATCTTATTATGAAAATCCAATAAACGTATCCTTGGCTATAGTCTGAATATTGTAACTTTATGTAGTGACATTAACAAGATCAAGTTGACAGTATATAGTCTAAATGGTCTAATGGGTATATGGATGAAATTGGGTATCTCATCCTGGTAACAGTATTGGATGCGGCCCACTTTGTAGTTGTTACAAGAAGCTATAAAGTGCTACAAACGACGTGATCTACAAATCGTTCATGTTGAGACATGTGAGTGGAGGCATCCTATGCAATGAGTTTGCATATAGACTAGACCACGAAAATAGTCATTTTTCTTTATAACGATCGTTTACTGTTAAAACTGACTATTTCATTTATCATATAACCTAGGTTAACTCGATCTTATCTTGAGATAGCTATGAACACCTGTTTGTTCGGGATTATCCATTGATCTACAAACGGTGAGAATAGTTCAACAACACTGCTCAATAAGCTTACCATTTTGGGGATAAGATCGGATGAATAGTTGGGGACATAGCCTTGCAAGATGGAATTCACTCCTACCCTATTTAGGGTTAGCAGATAGGTTGTTCTCTTAATTACTGATTCCAGGTCTTGAACAATCGGGGCCCCTCCTTCTCATGATAGAGAAAGGATTTGATTCATAGAGATAATGAATTAGAATTGTTCATTTAAGGGTCAGTAGGAACTTAAGGAACAAGATGTATTCACAGGGGTAAAACAATATTTTTGACCTAGCTGTGATTACAAACAACCTGCGAATGATCGACTTACTGATTATAGTTATAAAGTGGAGATAATATATCTACAGTGAGGGGAGTTCAACTATGGGCTATAGTGGAGTATCCCATTAGTTAAAGAATAGGGGTTAGTTCGAACTAATGAGTTTAGCCGCTTAATCTCGAATCATTGGAGCCCATGATCTATAGATCTACAAGGTCCCCCGACTAGCTCGTAAATGGTTAAGCTTTAAAGTAGCTTGAGAAATTAATTTGAAATGTTCAAAATAATCAGAATAGGAGAATATATATTTAAATAAGATTTAAATATATGAAGATGATTATTGTGCAAAAATTAATTTAATATTTGATATTAATTAATTAATATTTTAAATTAATTTATGAAATCAATTTTAGAAAATTATTTTTCAGTTTATAAATCAAAATGGTTTTTGAAATAAAATTTTGATTTTAAAAGAAAATTGAAAAATTCGGTTCTGCATGCTTAAAATGGAAAATGTTGATTTTCCAATATCATCTTCTTTATGCTCACACAAAGCCCATTTCCTTCTCTTCATTAATACTCCAAGCATGAGCTGCAAGCAATGCATTTATCTTCTTTGCATGTTCATCTACAATAAATAAAGAAGATTGGAGTGAGTTGAGGGCATGCATAACATAGAAATTTTGAGAGAAAATTTCAGTGAGAAGAAAGAGTTCTTCAAAGTGAGCTGTTGTGAGTTTTTTCACTGTTCTTCATCGTTTCAAGCTGTTTTTTAGTCCCACAACTTGGTCTAAAGCTCCAAGAGGATAGTGGGAAAGATCTTAAGGTGGTTCACGATGCTCTTTGGTGAAGACTGCTGCTATACAATCAAGTTCTTGGAGAATTCTTCAAAGGTATAAGCTTAAAACCCTTTTTTTAGAAAAGCATGCTTTAGTTTCTACCAAATTAGTGAATTTGAATGCTTATGGATCCTTGATACTTCCATTGCATGTTATTTAACTCTTACAATTGGTATCAAAACTCGCAGTTTGTGTTAAACATTCTAGTTATCAATAATAATGACTTGTTGATTTTGCATCTTATTATGGAAATCCAATAAACGTATCCTTGGCTATATTCTAAATACTGTAACTTTATGTAATGACATAAACAGGATCAAGTTGACAATATATAGCTTAAATGGTCTAATAAGTATATGGATGAAATTGGGTATCTCATCCTGGTAACATTATTGGATGCAGCCCACTTTGTAGTTGTTACAAAAAGTTGTAAAGTGCTACAAATGATATGATCCACAAATCATTCATGTTGAGACATGTGAGTGGAGGCATCCTATGCAATGAGTTTGTATATAGACTAGACCACGAAAATAGTCCTTTTTGTTTATAACGACTGTTTACTGTTAAAATTGACTATTTCATTTATCATATAACCTAGGTTAACTCGATCTTAATCTTGAGCTAGCTATGAACTCTTGTTGTTCGAGATTATCCTTTAATCTACAAACGGTGAGAGTAGTCCAATAGCAATGCTCAATAAGCTTACCATTTTGGGGATAAGATCGGATAAATAGCTGGGGACATAGCCTTGCAAGATGGAATTCACTCTTACCCTATTTAGGGTTAGCAGGTAGGTTATTCTCTTATGTACTGATTCTAGGTCTTGAACAATTGGGGTGTCACCTTCTCATGATAGAGAAAGGATTTGATTCATAGAGATTATGAATTAGAATTGTTCATTAGATGGTCAGTAGGAACTTATGAAACAAGATGTATTCACAGGGTAAAATGGTATTTTTGACCTAGCTGTGATTATGAACAACCTGTGAAGGATCGACTTACTAATTATGGTTATAAAGTGGACATAATATATCTACAGTGAGGGGAGTTCAACTATGGGCTATAGTGGAGTGTCCCATTAGTTAACGAATGGGGGTTAGATTGGACTAATGAGTTTAGCCGATTAATGTCGAATCGTTGGAGCCCATGATCTGTTGGTCCGTGAGGTCCCCCTACTAGCTCGTAAATGGTTAAGCTTTAGAGTAGCTTGAGAAATTAATTTGAAACATTCAAATTAATCAGTATAGGATAATATATATTTAAATATGATTTAAATATATGATGATGATTATTGTGCAAAAATTAATTTAATATTTGATATTAAATTAATTTTAGAAAATTACTTTTCAGTTTTATAAATCAAAATTATTTTTGAAATCAAATTTTGATTTTAAAAGAAAATTGAAAAAATCGGTTTTGCATGCTTAAAATGGAAAATGTTGATTTTCCAATATCATATTCTTTATGCTCACACAAAGCCCATTTCTTTCTCTTCATTAATACTCCAAGCATGAGCTGCAAGCCATACATTTCACTTCTTTGCATGTTCATCTACAATAAATAAAGAAGATTGGAGTGAGTTGAGGGCATGCATAACACAAAAATTTTGAGAGAAAATTTCAGTGAGAAGAAAGAGTTCTTCAAAGTGAGCCGCTGTGAGTTTTTTCACTGTTCTTCATCATTTCAAGCTTTTTTTTTAGTCCCACAACTCGATCTAAAGCTCCAAGAGGATAATGGGGAAGATCTTGAAGTGGTTCACGGTGCTTTTTGGTGAAGACTGCTACTGTACAATCAAGTTCTTGGAGAGTTTTTCAAAGGTATGAGCTTAAAACCCTCTTTTTAGAAGAGCATGCTTTAGTTTCTGCCAAAATTAGTGAATTTGAATGCTTATGGATCCTTGATACTTCCGCTGCTTGTTATTTAACTCTTACAGGCAAATGGACATCAAGATTGCCTTTTTGAATGGTAATCTTGAGGAGACCATTTATATGGCTCAACCAGAAGGGTTCATGGATCCAGATTAAGAGTAGAAGGTTTGCAAGCTTAATAGGTCCATTTATGGACTTTAACAAGCATCTAGATCTTGGAGCATTAAATTTGATAGTGCGATCAATTCATTTGGCTTTGATCAGAATGTTGATGAACCTTGTGTTTACAAAAAAATCATCAATAACTCAATAGCTTTCCTTGTATTGTATGTGGATGATATCCTACTCATTGGAAATGATGTAGGTTTTCTGACTGGCATTAAGAAATGGCTAGCTGCCCAATTCCAAATGAAAGATTTGTGAGAGGCGCAGTTTGTTCTAGGGATCGTAAGAACAAAAGGTTGGCCTTGTCTCAGGCATCGTACATTGATAAGATGTTAATTAGGTACTCGATGCAAGATTCCAAGAGGGGTTTATTACCTTTCAGGCATGGAATTGTTTTGTCTAAGGAACAGTGTCTTAAGACACCTCAAGAGGTTGAGGAAATGAGACGGATTCCCTATGCATCGATTTTTGGTAGCCTTTGTATGCAGTGTTATGTACTAGACCTGACATTTGCTATGCAGTAGGGATTGTCAGTCGATATAAGTCAAATCCAGGATTAGATCACTGGACAGCGGTCAAAACAATCCTTAAGTATCTTTTGAGAACGAGGGCCTATATGCCCATGTACGAAAATAAGGATTTGATCCTTACAGGATACACAAACTCTGACTTTCAGACTGATAAAGATTCTCGGAAATCAATATCAGGATCAGTGTTCCCTCCAAATGGAGGGGTTATAGTTAGGCGAAGCATCAAGCAGGGATGCATCGTAGACTCCACTATGGAAATCGAATACGTAGCCGCTTGTGAAGCTACTAAGAAGGCTGTTTGGCTTAGGAAGTTCCTCGCTAATTTGGAAATTGTTCCAAATATGTCTTTGTCGATCACACTTTATTGTGATAACATCGGCACTGTGGCGAATTCTAAGGAACCTCGAAGTCACCGAAGAGGAAAGTATATAGAACGAAAGTATTATTTGATCTGAGAGATTGTGCATCGCGATGATGTGAATGTCACGAAGATCGGGTCGAAGCAAACATTGCTAATTCGTTTACAGGGTCATCTGAAGAGTTTAGGTCTGCGGGATATGTGGCACCTTGTTTAGAGCAAGTGGGAGATGTTACTAGGGTATAGAGTATGCCCTAGTTTATTGTATTTTGTACTATATTGCATTGTACATTAGTCTCCCGAGGCATTAGGAAAAATGGAAGATTGTTGGGATTGGTGTCCTAATTCTCCTAGTAATCTCTTAGTTTGTAAACACTTTGTAAACTTATTGTTATTAATAAAATAAGTGTTACTTTAAAAGCATTTACTTAATCCAATAAACTAAGATTCGAGGTTATTTTATGTAACTTAAGCATGAATGTGGAGACATACAAATGGATCTTGCCTTAAATAATAATCTAAATGGTCTGCAGTATAAGGATAAAGGAGGGATACCTTATCCTGGTGACATTACGAATATGACACGCTTTGTAGATGTTACAAGTGTTGTAAAGTGCTACAAATGGTCTGATCTTGACCATTCATATGGAGACATGCGAGCGGGGGTATCCTATACAAAGAGTTTGTATAAGACCAGACCACGAAATGATTCGTCTATTTATATAACATCATTCATAATTGAGACTTACGTTTCACTAGGATGACCATAGGTGACATGACCTTAATCTTGAGTGAGTTGGGAACTTCTGCTCATGAGGGTGGTCCTTTGATTTGTATGAGTGAGAAAGACTAGATTGACAACTCAACAAGCCTACCATTTTGGGGATTCATTTGATTGGGGAGCTGGGAACTCAGCTACACAAGACAGAATTTACTCTTTCCCCGAAGTAGGGGTAAGTAAATAAATTGCTCCCTAAAGGGCTGATTTCGGGTCTTGAACATAGTGGCCACACCCTCTCTTAGGAAGAGAGGACTCAATCATAGTAGGATTATGACTTATTGTTCATTAGAGGAATCAATGGTACTTAAGGAGTTAGATGTAACTACAGGGGTAAAACGGTAAATTGGCCCAGTTGTACTTACGAGAGATTTGTGAAGGGTTATCGCACTGTTGATTGGTTATATCCAATGGACACAGATATATATCTATAGTGCGAAGAGTGCAACTGTCAATCTTTAGTGGAGTGACCAATAGTTAACGGATGGTGGATCTCGTTATTAAAGAGTTTAGTTAGTTATTCACGTACCATTGGAGCTTCAAGCTACAGGTCCATAAGGTCCCCTTGATAGCTCAATGGGTTCAAATTGAGAATCAGATTTTGGGTTAGTTTGAAGTGTTCAAATTAACAAGAGAAAATTTGATTATATATGATATAATTAAATCAATACAATTATATGTGATATAATTCATATAATGTATTTGATACATTATTAATCGGAGGAATTAATATAAATATGATTTATATTAAATACCATAAAATAGAAAAAAAAAACTCTAGTTTATATCTTTCATATGATGAAATATTAAAACTATAGGTTATAAATATAATATGATAAGTTGGTTATTGTATGTATTTATAATATATTGATTATGTGATAATTAATTAATCTTTTTCTTTAATAACCGATTTGAGTGGAAGGTTATTGGAAGTTTTATGGTAACTGTGAGATAAAAAGAAAATTATTTTCCAAGTTGAGTAGTTGATTCATTGTATCGCTCTCACAGAAAGGCTATCGAGTAAAACTGTTTTACTAAACGATAGCATAGAGAGCATGCACGATCGAGTTTCGAGTTTACTATACGATAGTTACTTGTTTACTCGCTGCTACACGATCGAGTAGCAAGTCTATGCAATAGGCTTCTTCTTACGACACGATCGAGTATCTAGTCTATACGATAGACTTCTTCCTTCTCCCACTTACTCGATCGTCTACTTCCTTCATTCCTCTATCCAAAGGCACACATAGCCCACAACTCCTGGATTCTCACACCGAGAATACTAAGGTAACTCTTGTGGTGGTGTTCTTGTTCCGTTCGAGGATCGAGTTAGACTCGATAGTGATCGAGGATTCTTTAGTTCGTGCACTTGGTTATTCTGATTGTTGAGTTCAAGTTTGTGTTGTTGAACGAGTTGCTGAATGATCGAGGGATACTTGAAGAAAGAGTTCTTCAAAGGTTTGCATACTCTATCCCTTGTTCATTTAAATACATGCTTGTACTTTATTGTTTATGCATAATCTGTTCTTTTAGACTGTAATTGTTTGTGTTCTTTCACAATGAAATTTGGAATGATACGCTTCCACTCACTGGATCTCGGTTTAGAGTTTCTTCAATGAAGAAGTGCCACAAGGGTCTAGTGTAGCCTAGCCTTTAAAGAGAAAAAGAAGATTGATAATAGAAGAATAAGAAGAAAAGATGGATGAAGAAGTTGCAATCCGTCCTATGGTTGCAATACATGAAGAAAGCTTGACTGATTCGAGCGAGTTAGAACGCAGGCTTGAAGAATATAGGTTTGCGAGGCATGGACAGAAAAAGAGAGCCCTCCAAAGGGAGTTGGAAGAGGAGGAGAGAGAATTGTCCCCAGAGGTTGAAAGTTACAAAAAGAAGAAGGAAAAGAAGTAGAAGAGGAATGGGGTTGGCTTATTGATCCTTGTTACTTCCGTTGCATGCTGATATACTCCTATAATTGGTATCAGAGAATCATTTAAGCATTCAATTTGGTTTAATTTTGGTTTGGTGGGTATTCGTGAGATATATGAAAATGGTGCACTGATATGGTTTTATGAGGTTTGACATTTAAATTCTCTTTGATTCCTTAGTTAAATTTGTAATTGGCTCTTGTTTAATGAGCTTATATGTGTGCTCAAGAGTTTGTAATTTATTTGGAGTCATTAGAGTAAATTAAGTTGTAATTGAAGAAAAAAGTGAAGAAGGTCGAGTTGCAGATTTCAAGATCGTGAGCTTCTATCCAGGCAATGTTGCAATGCTGCTCATATTCGAGCGAGGATCAAGTTTCAACATGTGTCGAGCAGCAAGTTAAACCGATCGAGCAGCGAGTTTGAACCAGCCAACGATCGAGTTTTCTTCATCCAGTTGTCAAGGATCGAGTTTTAACTAAATCAGACGAGTTTGACCTTGACGAGCGTTGACCGAGCGAGGAAACGAGTTTTGGTCCGATTTGACGTTCGAGTGAGCGAGTTTTGAGTCGGTTCGATCAGTTCCTTCTTGTCCAGTTCGGTTCAGCTTCAAAAAGGTTTTTGCTGATTCGATTTAGGCAATTAACGTCCAGTTCAAGCTGTTTGGGTCTGATTTGGAGCGGTTCAAGCAATTCGAAAGAGTTTTGGAGTTGTTTCTTGCTTGTTTTTTTGTAATAATTAGGCCTTTCTATGCTTGAGAATGCCAAAAGTAAAACCATATCAGTATGTGTTTAATTATTTATACATGTGATGTATGTTATAATTAAATAAATCTTGTATGTACATACAGTATGTCATGTAGATTTAAAATCCCACCATAGAAAGCATGTTACATGCATTGAAAGTATGTTATAAAATGTTATAATATATAGTATGCATGTTTAGGGTTTCTTTTATTTAATATAAATGTTATATTAAATATTGAATGCCTTTGATGTATGTTGTGGATGTTTTAGCATGTCTAAAATTTTGTAAGCTGTTATAAAATTGGGTTAGACATTTAAAATCCATTGCTTGCTCACATATGTTAACCACTCATTTTAATAGTAAAAATAGTCGTTAAACTTATAAAACTTGGGTTACAAACTCAATTGGTATATAATCCTATCGAAGGCTAGAGGTATTTAAGTTGACGATATACGAAACATATCCTACCTGGGGATTATGGCCGAATATTTGAGCGTTGTTAATCGGTTTTATGAGCAATACATGAGCGATGTGAGGTTCTAAAACTGGTTTATCACCTAGACATCATAGGTTAAATCCAAATATAGAAATCCAAATATAAACGCTATATTTGGATAAACACCTAGACTTAGGTTGTTTAATTAGCCAAAACAAGCCTAAGAAAATGTATACTCCATTTAACGTTAGAACACTTCAGTGGGAGTTTAATAACATATATGATATGCTATTAGAACACTTTAGCGAAAATCAAATAATGTATATGATATGTTAGAACGCTTCAGTGGGAGATTAATAAACATATATGATATAATTATTTTTAGCTCTCACATCCCTAAGAGTTCACGATCGAAATTCATGTGACACTTCGGGTCACCATGAGAGTGATCTCCATTCGGAAAGTGTTTACATGGATCGAGGTTTTGGTGAATGGGGGAAGTTGTTCACTTTAAAATCAAATATGATGTTTTGATTTTAAAATTTTCACGTTCTCAAGATGTTCACACCGAAAGGTTCATGTGGCACTTCGTGTCACCCTGGGAGTGACCTCTATTCGGAAAGTGTTTGCGTGAATTGATCATGGTGAATGAGAGGAAGCTATTCAATGGAAAATCAAATATATGATACATTGATTTCAACTCTCACGTCCCTAGATAATTCCTACCATGAGATTCGTGCAGTACTTCATGTCACCCTGGGAGTGACCTCCATTCGGAAAGTGTTCATCATGAGATCAAGATCAAAGCGAATGGTGGAAGTAGTTCATAGTAAGTGGGTGAAGGATATGTGTCAACATATCCTACAGTCTCTTCTATTGGTTTGAACTGTGAGATTCTTATGTTGTGCCTGCTTGTCGTCTTTAAGTCGGCCTAGCTAGTCGTTTAACAACGACTATCCCCTCGGAGGGTCTTAACATAGGATTCAGAATAATTCAAACTCCAAAAATGGATATGTAGGATTGTATCAACAGTAGCTGAAGCACAAGAATCATCTAAGCACTCAAATGCACTAATTTTGGCAAATTATAAAGCATGCTTTTGCAAGGAAAAATGAGTTTCAAGACATACCTCTTGTAGACTTCTTCAAATCTCCTTCACCAGTTGCTATCTTCTCCAAATCTTATTGTAGACCACCTCAAGATCTTCCCCACTATTCTCTTGGTGCTCTAGATTGAGTTGTGGGACTCAAAACAAGCTTGAATCAAGAGTAGAAGGAGAAATGCTCAATGTAGAAAATCAGCTGAAGAACTCTTTCTTCAAACCAAATTTTCTCTCAAAATCTCTATAGATTGCATGTCCGATTTTCACTCCAATCTCTTCATTATATTGCAAATCAAGATGCAAAGAAAAGAGTTGCATGAGTTGCAGCTCATGCTTGGAGAAGACAAGGCAGAGATATTGCTTCTTATGTGAGCCACTTTAAAAGATGGATAATGGAAAATCCTCATTTTCCTTTTAAGTGTTTTGTTTTCTTTTCCTTTTTCAAATTTATCTCAAAAAATCAAATTTTGATTTTATTAAATCTATTTTTATTTTGAAATGAAAAATTTAATTAATTTCATAAATTAATTATTAAATAAAACTTAATTAATTTAATATCAAATATTAAATTAATTTTAACACATATCCATATTTATATATTTAAATCATATTTAAATATATAAATTCTTCTATTCCGTTTAATTCTAAAATTAAACATATAATTATATCTTATATAATTACTAATTCCCTTAATTCTAATTTGAACGTTTCAAAATTAACTTATCACGCTATTCTAGAGCTAGTCTGTTATGAGCTAGTAGGGGACCTCGCGGACCTACAGATCATGGCTCCAAGGATCCGAGATTAATTGATTAAACTCATTAGACCAAAATTAACCCCCATTCATTCCCTAATTGGGTCACTCCACTAAAGCCCATAGTTGCATTCCCTTCACTGTAGATATATTATTTCCACGTGATTTAACCATAATCAATAAGTTGACCCTTCACAGGTTGTTTGTAATAACGGTTGGGTTAAATATCTGTTTTACCCCCAAGATTACGTCTTATTCCTCAAGTCCCTACTGATCCTCTAATGAACAACTGGTTTGTGATCCAATCACTAAACCAAACTCTCTCAGCCCAGTGAGAGGGTGGGGCCCCTTGTTCAAACCTGGATTCAGTACTTGAGAGAATAACCTTTCTCCTATCCCTAAATCGGATAGATGTGAACTTCGTCTTGCACCCTATGTTCCCAGTTATCTATCTGGTCTTACCCCTGAAATGGGAGTCTTATTGAGCTGGTGCTGTTGAGCCAACCCTCAAGTATGCAAATCTAAGGGCAATCCCGAATAAACAAAAGTTCATAGTTAGCTTAGGATTAAGATCAAGTTACCTAGGTCATCTAGGTGAAATAGTCAGTCTTAAACAGCAAACAGCGTTATAAAGTAAGAGTGACTTATTTCTTGGTCCTGATCTTATGCAAACTCATTGCATATGACGCCCACACTCTTCATGACATAACATGTACGAATTAAGATCACATCGTATGTAGCACTTTACAACTCTTTAGAACAACTACAAAGTAGGCTACATCCAATGGTGTTACCAGAATAAGGTACACAACCTCATTCATGCACCATAGATCATTTTGACTATTTACTCGAACCTAATCCACTCTTATGTCTCCACATAAAGTTCAAGTACTCATACAATAGTCATGGGTCTTAGTTTATTGGATTTAGACTTTCATACAATTTATGAGATCAATAACAAGTATAATGATAATAGAAAATGTTTATTATTTTACAAACTGCGAGTTTTTAGGACATAAAACCCAATAGGATAGGATTTCTAAAGTCAGTTTCAACTTTCACTTTCCAACTTCGGGAGCATCATTGGGGTTGGCTTCTGAGGTCTAAAAACAGAGGATTACATTTACAGAATTACTAAAGAATTAGTAATCTCTAACCAAAAACCGTAGCTAAATGACTATCAGAATATGAGTTATTCTGGACATAGTATTTACTAAAGAATGTCTTGTTGTAGTATCGTTGCAAAAATAATCTTGGGTATTATTACTTTGCTAAAACTTGATTGGGTTTAAAAAGCAATTCACTTATAAAATTTGTTTATAATTTTTTAGAATGATGAGTTCATTAGTATAAGTATTGGCATCTGATAAACTGATTGTGGATAATTATGCCACTTAGAAATCAAACCTGAATACTATACTAGTGATAGAAGATTTATGGTTCATTTTAATAGAGGATTGTCCTCCCATTCCTAGCTCAAATGCAAACCACACTGTTCTAGATGCATACGATAGATGGATCAGGGCGAATGACAAAGCTCGTGCCTATATCTTTGTCAGCATATTAGATGTTTTGGTGAAGAAACATGAGGTTATAGGTACTGCCAAAGAGATTATGGAATCTCTACATGGGATGTTCGGACAACTGTCCTTCTCCTTAAGGCATGATGATATTAAATATGTTTACAACTGTCGTATAAAAGAAGGAGCCTCTGTTAAAGAACATGTCCTGGACATGATGGTCCATTTCAATGTGGCAGAATTAAATGAGGTTGTCGTTGACGAGAGAAGTCAAGTCGATTTTATTCTAAAATCTCTTACGAAGAGTTTTCTACAGTTTTTCATGAACGCGCTCATGAATAAAATAGAATACAGCTTGACTACTCTTCTAAATGAGCTACAGGCTTACCAGACAATGATGAGAGCTAAAGGTCAAGAACCCGAAGTACACGTTACTAACGCTGAGAAGAGAGGAACGTCCTCCAAAAAGCCTGATGTTGCTTCCTCTTCACAAAGTAACGCTGTAGAAGGAAAGAATTTCCACTACAATGAAGAAGGGCACTGGAAGAGAAATTTCCCTCAGTACCTAGCTGAAAAGAGAGCAAAGACAGCAAAACAAACAAACTAGTTCCTGAAGCTTGCTTGTTGTCCTCAACATGACCAGTGGGAGATGTTGCAGTCTGAAGATGATCTTATTAGCTTTTGTTATTGTAATAAAAGTTAGTTTATCTTGTTTGTAAAGAACAAATTGTATATATTTTGTAAATGAAATGTTCATTAGCGAAAGTTATGTTTATTCTACTGCATAGCAACTTCTGTTAAGAACCAACCTAGTTAAAAGCCATTTGTAAATATTCAAATATTTAAAACGGCTAGAAATCAATAAACGCAAGTAGTTATTTAACCTAAGTGATAAGTTTACAACACTATAAAAGTTCAGAGTGTACAAAACTTGTTAGTTAAAACCGAAATACTTCGATTGGATCCAAGTACAGAAAGTTTGAGATTTCTAGGTCTATTTGATAGAACATGAAATCCAAGTGAAAAACTTTCTAGTTGCCTTAATTGTTTTCTCAACATCATTGCAATTATTGGAATATTGTTCAAAATCACCATGTATTATTTGTTTCCATAAAAGTTTGCATATATCGATAAAGAGTTGTTGATTAAAATTGACACTGTAAACAAAAGGTTGTTTTAGACAAGTCAGATGCATCTTCTCAAAGAGTTGAGAGTACCTCAATGTAGTGGGAGGAATATATGACTTCCTAGCCATTATTGAGAAACAAGTGTTGTAAGAATAAGATGCATTCCCCATATAGTTTAATAAGAAGTCTATTGTACACTAACATGTTTACAGCGATTCTCTCGACTAAAGTATTTGAGAATTACCTAGTAAGACTAGGAATACCAGATATATAACCTAAGGCAAATGGGAGAAAAACTGGGTATGGGATACCGAATGGTAAACAATGGGTATGTGATGCCCCTATAAAACTCAAAAACTCAATCTTATATATTGAGATATATAAGTTACCACTGGAGTTTTAGTCCTAGTGGGAGTTTGTTAGGTTTTATATCCTAAAACTCGTGGTTTGTAAACAATAAAACTTATTCTAAAAATTCAATAAGTTGTTATTGAATATATGAATTACTTATTTTGTTTTAGAAATAAATCCAATAAAATAAAAGATCACTGACTATTACATGAGTACTTGAACTTTATGTGGAGACATAAAAGTGAATTAGGTTCGAGTAAATAGTCAAAATGATCTATAGTATATGAATAAGATTGGGTGCTTTATTTTGGTAACACTATTGGATGCGGCCCACTTTGTAGTTGTTACAAAGGAGTTGTAAAGTGCTACAGACAATGTGATCCTAATTCGTATATGTTATGAAATGAGGAGTGAAGGCGTCCTGTGCAATGGGTTTGTACAAGATTGGACCACGAAATTAGGCACTCTTACTTTCTAACGTTATTTACTGTTTAAGACGACAGTTTTTCACAAGTGGTTTGATTAGAGGAAAAACTGTGCAACTTCGGCCAGAAACTTAGGGTCTGAAAAAGACGATGTTTCTCCCAAACCACTTGTGAAAAAGCTTTCATTTTTAACCAAATTGAAGCTTATTGAGTTGGGAGTCGAATCTGGGGCTGCTCAAGTGATTTGGAGTCGGAAAAGTGGAGAAATCGTGAAAAAAGTGAAGGTTGCCCGAAAATTGGAAAATCCGAGTAAGGTGTAGTCCAATAGTGATTCTAAGCTCTAGGAGACGAGTTAAGAGCTGAAATTTATAGGTTAGTTAGCTTAAAGGTTTCTTAACATATTTCATGAAGGATATATGTGCAAAGTTTTGCTTTAAGTTTGGTTAAAAGTTGGTTAAATTGAAACCAGTGTTTTCTCAAATAGGGTAGCAGCAGGCCAGCCACCCTCCTAAGGTTGCCAACCCCACCAGAGCACCTCCTGCCATGCCAACAACCCTCCAACGTGCCTCAGCCCTGCACACCCACGGCCAGCCTTGCCCACCCATGCCCACAGCCCACGCCTATGCCCATTTCTAGTGCCCAATTGCTTGTTTTTTTTATCATTTTGGGTGTTGGTGAACATTTTTTAATCCTAATTAAGATTTTCTTGATATTTTGACCCTAAATGAATAGTTTTGGAGTAAAAAGTGATTTTTGGGCCATTTTGGGTAATGTGAGTAAAATGGATTTAAGGAGCAAAATATGAATGTTTAGATGTTAAAATGAGTTCAAGTGGTCACATTGAATCACTACGGGCTGTTTAGGGTTGATTTGACCTCTTGTGAGTGTCTAGTAATCTTGGGACTTTATTTTAGGTCAAATTAAGGTTGAAAAGGCTTATAACCCAAGGAGCTCATGCCAGTTATAGTTAATGGTTTACTTTCAAGTGTTTTGATATAGAAACTAATTATATATTATAATATGCTATGATTTATGAAATGTGATTGCATGATCTGTTTTACTTGTCCGATATTTCAAAAATGTTTAGATCATGATTTCTAAACTCTCGATGGTTTTATATGATCTTGATTTATCAAAATGTAGTTTGGAATCGGAGTTTACATACTTGTGATTTGTATGGCTTTTATGAAAACCTCTTGATGGTGGAGTCAAGGTTGTTGAATGGTTGTGCAAATGGTTTCAAACTACTGATTCTTGTACCCGAGAGATAATTATTTTCCCGTGCTACTTGAATGTGTTTCAGTAGCACTGCTCAGGCGATTAGGAGGCTACCGGGGTCAAATGTGGCCAAAGCATACTGGAAAGTCTAGAGGAACCTACGCCTGTAATGCCTCACAGGCTATCAGAGGGCTACCACCGAGGTCAGATGTGGCCAAAGTATACCGGGGACTTGTCACGATTGATTGGTTGAATGGTTGCTTATTCTTCGATTGTGTATGGTCCAACAACTTATGAGGTTGCTGACTTATGCGCTTTGTGATAATGATATATGCGATACTACGTTCTACATAATGTATGCGTTGATGCTTAGATGTTTTCGTAGTATGCGTCCGTGTAGTATGCGCGTGTCACAAGTTTTCTTACTCTAGAACCAAGTATAATTCCAACGCAAGTTTCTCAGAGTGATCTGAGGTCGAACACGGGAATTGTGGTGATTAATGCGATACTAATGTGGTATATACGACCGGTTAAACAAAAGAATAATGAATTGGATTTAAAAAGTAAATACGGTAATTAGTAAAATGCGATAATAAAAGTAAAGTGATGATAAAATGAATTGCGGTGATAAGTAAATTGCGGTGATAAAATAAAGTGCGGTAATAAAGTAGAATGCAGAAAATAAATGAATAAACAATTAAATATACAAAGTGAGGACTGGTTGTGAAGATGTGCAAAAATATCTGTTGAATGCGGTGGCAAGTCTTGTGAAATGTGTCAGAAAAAGAATGGGTTGAGGGAAAGGACATTGCAAGTTCATCAATCTTGTAGAAGACGCAACTAAGGTTCCGCTTTCCCTTGGCTTACACCTTTCAGTGATTGGCCACGTTCCCATATGTCTATGGTGAAACAGGGATGAACGTGATGAACGCAAGGTTATTTCCATCTTTGAAAATACTTCTCGCTTTAGTTAACGCATTCTTCCAACCTTCTTTCGAGAGGTGGAATAACATCTTCACTTCTGCTTTCATAGGTGAAGATGCCGTCGAGCATGCGTTAGCTAAACTTAGCTGATTTCTTCAACAAAGATTAACTTACTCGCTTAATCCTTCCCCTTACCCTGGGGATTAGTTATACATGATGAAGAAAATGGATGATGAATGTATGGAGAAGAACAGAGAAATGACGATGAATACGATAGTGATATTAAAATCTAGATATCAGCATTTGTTACAGATAGTGAATGGAAGATTAGAGATGAACACAGTAGATGAATAGAAAATGAGAACAAATACAGAAAGAGTGTCAATGTCTTGACACGGATCTCGATCGTAGACGATTTGCTTGCCGGCGTGTGGTAGAAATGGAGTGGAAAGCTTCCCTCTCAGACTTGTTTTCCAAGTAGAAGCGATCTTTTGCACATAGCTTCTTCTTCGGGAATGGAAAAAATTGCTTGCTCCAGAGACTTACCTCTCGATCTTGTCTCGTCTTTCTCCCCGGTTTTTTATAAATTGTCTCTTCAGACCAGCCTGGTCTTTTTGAATTTGATGTAGCTATTTATAGACCTTGGCACCTTCTGTATCAGTGGTCCCACTCTAAAAAGCTAATTTTTCTTGCCATGGCTTGGTGGAAACGTCCGCTCTGCTCCACGATTGATTTATCAGAATCATACAACAGAAAAGCTGTACAATGTCAGAAGTCCTTGCGAATGCGTCGCTTTTTACATCTACGATCGATCGCTGCATGTAGTGTAATTGCTTTTGTCTTTTATCGATTGCCGCATGCCGTGGAAATGCGTTGATCGTTTGAGTCCATGATCGAACGTCGCATGCTTTGCAATTGCGTTGTTCTTTTTCGTTCTTGATCGATTGCCACATGCAATGTGGATGCGTTGTTCATTTTTGTCCTCGAGTAGTTGTCGCATGTGGTGACTTGTTTCCTGCAAAGAAAAGACTTGGACATTCCATTTTGCCATCACAATGGGGTTAGCGGGTGTGCTTAAGACACTTTACAATTTTCGTGTTTCTAAGCCAATTTCTATATGGTCGACGCAACTTTTCCCTTCTTTGTTGGTAAACAGGAAATATGATGAATATGCGGTGAACGGGTTGAGAAGGGTTTCGGCTAACACTCCATAGGATGTGTTCATGCTTTGCGATCGTGCAACATGCATACAATAGTAAACCACCTCTCGGCGTGAATGCCACGACTTCTAAGGGTAGAACGCATCCGATAAATATGCGATAAGTCTACAGGGTTTACACATAAATCTCTATCTCTATTTTTTTATGCGATGACAACATAACATTCACAGAAATATGCGACCACATAATATCATTCCTATTCCTAAGATACATGCAATTCAAGTTGACAAACAGAGCTTATCTCTAAGTCCCTATCTCTTGTTTATGCAAGTCTAATCTTGCACTTTCGAGACCAGATTCTAACCTAGCTCTCTCAAGACATTAGGTTCTTTCTTTAGATTCTCTCTCGAGTAACTTTAAAAGGGTAATTTGCACAACATAAAACAAGACAATTGCAAGCAATGAACTTTGTTGACATAATTATTTTCTAAGCTACAAGTCCATGCCATAAACTTGTAACACAAATTTTATGCAATGACATATGATACTACTTCTAGATATGCATTATTAATGAATGTTCTTCTAGTATGCTGTGCGTTGTCACAAGTTTCCTTGCGTTGAAACCAAGTATAATTTCACTGCAAGTTTCTCAGTGTGATCTGAGGTCGAACACAGGGATTGTTTGAGGTTATTGCGTTATTGTGATATATGCGACCAAGGGTTTTTCAATTTATAAAAAAGTTTGTGTACAAGTAATTAAACATGCTATAAAGTAAAGTGAAGCGGTAAAAATGCAATAAAGTAAATCTAAGCTAAGATGATACAAGATACAGATTTCATGATACAAGATATTGTGGTCAAGGTTGGCTGTGAAGATTATGCAAAGATCGTGTAATGCGACGACAAGTCTTATGTGCAAATCAGAAAGAGAAAATAATTAATACAAACATCGCAAGTTCCTTAATTACGTTAAAGATATAAGTACAGTTCCGCTTTTCCCTTGGCGTACACCTCTCGATGATCGGCCGCATTCCCGCATCTCTGCGGTGAAACAGGGACGAACATAATGAACATAAGGTTGCTTCCATCTCTGGAAGTACTACTTCCTTTAGTTAACGCATTCTTCTAACCTTCTCTCGACATATCAGAATGACATCTTCACTTTTGTTCTCATAGGTGAAGATGTCGTCTAGCATGCCTTAGCTAAACGCATTTATCACTTTAGCATAGATTAAATTACTCGTTTAATCCATATTAATTACCAAGGTATTAAGAAAACTTCATGGAGAAAACGATTAATGGAGGAACGAAAATAGACAGAAAAGTGGAAGTGAAAGTGATCAAGACATTCAATAAAACTATTTAGCGTTTGATACATGATTTGTGAATGAAGAGATTAAGAGAGTGAAATAAAATTGATGAATAGAGTTAGAAACAAATACAAATAAACGCCAACATCTTGGTGCCGATTTGGACAGAGATTTGCTTGCCGATCTGGATGGATCGTGCAGAAGGATGAGCTTCCCTCTCAGGCTTGCTCAACCGGTAGCAGAAATCTAAGCACAGAGCTTCACGGTGGGGATTTGGCAGAATCGCACTGAGACTCACCTCTCGGCCTTGTCTCTTCTCTTCCCGGATTTCTTCCGATTAGTACTCAGCTCAGCCTCTCTCTCAATAATCGAGCATCAANCTGAGACTCACCTCTCGGCCTTGTCTCTTCTCTTCCCGGATTTCTTCCGATTAGTACTCAGCTCAGCCTCTCTCTCAATAATCGAGCATCAATTAGCCCTCGTATCAATTATCCCGTATCAAGTATATCTTCTCTGAATTCTATGGGGGTATTTATAGGTGAAAAGCTTTGACTCTTGGCTTGTGGACCCCACTTATTGTTATGGAAATTCCCAAGATGGAGAAATAAATATTCCTTCTGTCATGCAATCAGACCGTCAAATTTGCACAATGGTTAGTTGTACACATGTCACAATCCTCCGCATTTACGTTGCTCAACTGCATCCTTCGATTGGATGCTCGCATGCGGGGTTGTTTTTATTACCGCATGCGATTGAAACTCAGCTCGGGATTGACTGTCGCATTGCGCCGTTATTGCATTGATCGTCTCTTCATTGTGGTTTGATGGGCGCAATGTGACAGAGATGCGTTGTTTAGTTTCTCATTGAGCCTTGATTGCAAGCAGTGACTTGGTTTCCTGCAAAACAGAATAGAAATGTCCTCTTCTACCATCTTGATGATGTTAGTGGGTGTAATTGTGTTAATTCATATTTATTGTATTTTCGAGCTAATTTTCATACAATCGACGCATATTCATTCTCTTTTGGCTGCAAAATCTTAATAAGGCAGCCTAAATAACTTGTATTTCTACAAATTATCACACCCCCAAATTTAGATATATGCTTTTCCTCAAGCATATCTTCTACTAAGGCAATAATGCTAAATTCCTCTCTTGTATTTTCGCGTCGATTGGTTGCTCCGAATGTTACACTTAGGCATATTTCTTAACAACGCAATTTCCTTCTATCCTTGCTAATTCTTAACAAAACCCTACTTTATTCTTCTAAATAACAAATGTCTGCTCAAAGATGCTTTTCTAGTTTTTTTTAAAATAGAATGTTTATCTCTTCTTTATCAAAACAACTTGATATGTCTATATGCAGTGGTCAAACTTTGCGTCATTTATTAGAGACTGTTGGTCATGGTTACACCCTTTGTTTTGGTTTATTCCTACGGCTGTCATGCGAACATCCAACTATGGTTGTGTAACAATTTCAACTTTAACTCGTGATATTCAGAGGAGTTATCTCTTGCATTCTTTTATTTATTTATTTATTTATTTATTTTGCAGTTTTCTCTTTTCATACTGCGTTGTTCTTGGAAACCCACCTTCGTTTTGGCTTGCTCCTACGGGTGTCATACGAATATCCAACTACGAGCAGACTTCTTTCACAACTAAACTCTTATCAGGCTGGGATTATTTTTTATGTTTTCCCTTGTGCTAACATTGGAGTTTTGTATAAACCATTTTTTTTTTTTGGAAATATGAACACATTTTCATGAAGATCCCATATTCTTGATCTTATCTGCTCAGACCTTCCCCACCCCCAAATTTAAAGATGAGCAAGGTCCTCATTACGTTATTTGGATGGACTAGACAAACACTTAGAATTAAAATTTCAAAAAGAAGGTTAGAGCAGAACTTTGAAAGTTAAAAGGTAAAGTACTGCTAAACTAAGAATTAACTAAATGTTAGTCAGAATTTACAAAGTATGGGAAATGTTTCTAAGTATAAACATATTATACATCATGGCAACACAATGAATAATGCAAAAAAAAAAAAAAAAAAGGTCAGAACATCGCAAATATTGTCAAAGGATGATAAAGAAAAAGGCACAGGCAAAAAGGAGTGAATATGTACTCATTTGTATTGAATATTAACAAAGTATACAAATAATTAAAAATTAACGCAATACAAAATTGTTGCCTGTACAAAGACTCAAAGAATTTAGTGAAATAATGAATTGAATTAAAAAAAATATTGCAGAATGGTTGCATAAAAGAAAAATAGAATGTCAGGATTATTGTTGAGGAGCTGGAGGGTCTAGAGGAGGGTTTCGCAGTGATGCAAAAGAAGTTTCTTCAAACAACAAGTGTTGCTAAGATGTGGGGGCACCAATGGACCATGAAGGTATACTGTGAGAAAATTAAAGTATTCATGGTTGCGCTCCACAAGTTGTCTTTGGTGGCGATTGATCGTATGAGTGTTGCGATGTATGTTGATCAACGTTTCCCTTAATGTGGCAACACTATACTGAATACTATTAACTTGTTCTATGACTGCATCAAACCGCTGGTCGAAGTAGGCTTGTTGTTGATTGAAGAGTTGCTGTTGTTGGAAGAGAAGTTGTTGTTGTTGGGTCAGAAGTGATCGCATTTCTACTAACTCAGCAGCCAGAGAGGTTATGGAGGGTTTGGCCTACGATGTCTCGCCAGCATCATTCTGGGGTTGGGTAGAGGTTCCTTCAGTCAAATCGTGTGGGTCATCAACTTGCAGTGGTAGAATGGAAGGTTGCGATGATAAGGTTGAGGGTGAAGTTAGGACTGCTGGGTGAACAATTAGAGAATTGGGAATGAGGAGGAGATTGGTAAAGTGTTCATGGAGTGGAGAAGAAGGTTGTATGGGTGGGCTTGGAGGGCTTGGAGGGCGAACTACGAAGGGCAAAGAGGCTAAAGGTTCTGAATCATGCATTGTTGACTCTTGGACCTTTTCTTTTCCCTTGTCTTCTCTGCGGGGTCGCTTAGGCTTTGATCCCTGCGGCGCATTGAGATCGATTGCGGGCCTCTTTAAGGGTAACTCAGGGCAATGTGGGGAGTCTTTGAGGAGCAACCTCAAGATCTTTATGTTGATGAGGCCTTGGACTTCAGGTATAGGCTCTTTGTCAATGCCTACTCCCATTGTTAGGCACAGACTTGAAACAGTCCACGAAAAGAAGTACTACCCTCGAATGTGCCCCACCAGTGCTTTGAGCTATCTTGCGATCAGCTGCCCTACATCAATCAGTATGTCGTGTGCAATGCAATATGTGGCCATGACTCGATCCCTTGATACAGTCTTGTCATGTATTGTTGGGATCAACCGCTTCTTGACCAAGTAGACCCAAAGCCTTCCCTTCGGAAGTAAAGACTTGGATGCCAGGGTGCGAACGCCCTTGAGTGAAACCGACCACTTCGTGCCTGGTTGCGTTAATACTTACAGTGCATCCTTCATCTGCTGCTCTGTGGGGTCATCAATGATTTTATTCCTTGGTGCATCCGGGTTATCCTTCATTTGATATAGCTCATTGATGTCCCTTGTGCTGAAGGACATCGTTTCTCCTTTGAAGGTCACTGCATCCCTGGTTCTGTGTAGACGCCCTCTGTAGAAGTC
This sequence comes from Benincasa hispida, assembly GCF_009727055.1. Lineage (NCBI taxonomy): Eukaryota > Viridiplantae > Streptophyta > Magnoliopsida > Cucurbitales > Cucurbitaceae > Benincasa > Benincasa hispida. The sequence continues at coordinate 40,489,217 of NC_052360.1, read as the reverse complement.
TCTCACTACCTATGGCACAATAATGGCTGGGCATTGGCAAAATGTGTTCCAGCCATGTTCAACAATCACATTTGTAATGAGGTCAGGTAGTGGCATTGGCGCAGGATAGAAACCCATCTCTATCAGCATGTCATCATTCTTTTTTCTCTTCGATGGATGCTTCCTTGCCAACGTGAGCTCCCTACTTTATGCGATTTCTTTGCCTTTTTCTTTTGCCAACGCAAGGCGTGCTGCTTGCCTTTGTCTCTTCTCCCGCTCTCCCCGTTGTTCCTTCTTCTCACGTTCTGCGAGTTCTTTATCCTTCTTCTTCTGTAAGCACCTTCTATTAGCTTCGCGCTTCTTCTCCTTCTCTTCTTCCAATCTCCTCTCCTCTTCTTCCTTTTTCTTTTTCTCTTCCTCTTCTTCTTCTCTTTCTTCCCTCTCGAACTCTTCTACAAACAGCTCGGAGGCCAGCAACAGATGTTGTTCCTCCTCGCGCCTTCTTATCCCTTCGAGCCTTGCGAGCTTATTATTACTGCGCATTTCCTCATCTTACAGTCTTATTCTACGATTTCCTTCTACCATGATAAGCTTTGCGCACTCCATTTTCTCCTGTTTCTCCTCCTCTTCTTTTCTCCTTCTTTCATGTTCCTCTAATGCGATGATTAATCTTTGAGGGTCAACAGTAGACCCTTGTAGCGCATTCTCCCTGCGACGCCCATCAAGGGGGTATCTTCTCCTTCTTCGCCTTCCTTCATCGCAACAATTTGTGTTGTTTCAGGTTGCATCGACTCCATCAATTGCACTATTTCCCTATTGACTCTCCATCCTTTTCTGGGCTCACAGCCCTCTGCTTCTTCCTCTTTTCTTAGACGCCTTTCTTCATGCCCGCGCATTCTTCTTTCTTCCTTCTTTTTCTTCTTCCTTTCCTTTTTCTCTTCCTCATCTTCGTCATCATCCTTCTTTTCTTTATTCTTTTTCTCCTTGCGATGATGAGAAGACTCTGCCTCTCCAGCCTTTCTCCCTTTGCTTTTCTTCTTCTTCTTCTTCTTCTCTTCAGCTACTTCTGGTTCCGTCTCCACTGCAACCTCATCCTCGCAACTTCAGCCATCGCAATCTCCTCCACCGCAACTTTAGAGGTTCCGTCATAGGTTTCTGCATTGACAGTTACCTCAGGAGTCTCTAAGACCAGAGTGCCTCGTTCCATCTCTTCTTCGTTCACCACTGCCTCCGGTACCACCACCTCTTCATTCACCACAACCGCCACCTCTTCCGTAGACAGTGGTTGGTTTACAACCCCTGCCTTGGGTAATCCCTCTCCTTGCTCCAGATTGCTCAGAATGTTACCAAACACCTCCGTATCATCACGTCTCTTCTTTTCACTCTCAGTTGAGACGACAGGAGTTGGAACTAGTGTTCTCTCAATGCTTTTCCCCCTCTTGAACTGAGGAGGTCTAAAAGCTAAGGGGTTTCTCCGGGTTCTACCAACGATTCTCGGGACGGTGTGGGGTTGTGCAGAAAGTTTGCAACTGGCAGCGAGGAATGCTGCCTCTCATATGGCAATTCAGTCAGAGGAAGTTGATGATGAAGCAGAGTGTTGGAAGGCTTGGTCGGCCATAGATGATAAGCTTGGGAGGACTGGAAAAATCGTTAGGGTTTTGGGGAAGAAGAAATCTTCGTATACTGAGCGCTAGGGTTTCAGTTTGCAAAATGAGGTAAAGAGTTCACAGAGGGGGAAGGGTTTCTTTTTTATAGGTTGGGTCGTAGTGGGCCAACGCAATTTTCGTGGTGACAGGTCTCGAGACACTCAAAAGGCCTATCGCTCGAACTTCCCTCATTTATGAAATTTCAGAAAAACGTCCTTTCGTCTGCAGAATCATCATTGCTTTAGGATACGAAACGATTGGACTCCTCAAATGACAAAAAGAATTTTCTTTAATGTTTTATTTGAATGGACGCAATGTGTTCACCGATGCTACTGAATCTTCGCAGAGGACGGGCAACAACGCATGCACCCCCGTAACACACCCCTTAACTAAACATATTTCTGGAGGATCGGGCGCACAGTATTGATACCAGTGCAATACTACCTCAACATAGTGCATTTTGCTAAAGACGGGCAAAGGATACACACGCGCGCAACACACCCCTCGGTTTTAACACATTTGAGTTGGATGAACGCAAAGTGTATCTTGTTGGGTCAAGATGCGTCCATTATCACCTTGCATACTAGTTGATTGTCTCATTTTATTTATTTTATTTTATTTTTCATCAACTCAAGTTGCTATGACTTGCAGCAATAAATTTCCCTTTATTTCCCAATCATTCACCAATTAAGGACTAACGCATTAATTACAGAAAAGTTAAAAGAATTAAAGACGGTACAAAATAAAAGCAAAGGAAATAAATGAAGAATTAAATTCATAAAGTCAAGAAATGAATTAAATGAAGAAGTAAAGACAAAATTCAGGAATTCAATAAGACAGGAACTTAAAGAAAGCATTAAACATAGATGTGAGATATAGACCGGAAGATGTGTTTCTTTGAGTGAGAGCAATCCACATCCTTGCAGGCGGTTCGGCTTGCCTGCCCAATGTCCTAAGGACATTGGTCCTTTCCATTGGATCCTGAGGCTTCAGAGTTGCTGGGCAACGTTCCTGGTGCTCTATTTCTCAGCTCATATGCCAGTTGGCCCACTTGGATCACCAAGTTTCAAATTGAAGACGCCTGCGCTTGCATTACTGCGTCATTTTTGTCAATATATTGTTTAAGCATGGCCTTCAATGAGCTGCCAGAGGTGTTTGAAGAAGGGTTGTTGGTTATACGATTGCCTTGGTTGCCCCTGGTTATGGTGAAAAAGAGGGTTCCCTCGACTGCCATTTTGATGGTTAATTGGCCCCCCTTGGTTAGGATTGCCTCCCCAATCGAAGTTAGGATGGCTTCTCCATCCAGGATTGTAGGTGTTGCTGAAGGGGTTGTTCTAGATGGCGCATACTTGCTGGAGATTCGATGGACACATTACTGCTACATGAGCCCCTCCACAATTAACGCAACTTATTGCAGCCACTTGAGCCGGTGTAGTGGGTTGCGCTGATTGTTGGGGATGGCTCCTTGATTGATTGCCATCGATTGAAGGATGGAGGTCACCGCAGCCATCTGAGAGGCCAACGTGGTCATTGTCTCCGCAGGGACAATAACAGTTTAATTCTTTCTTCGTTCAGTGCCTCGGCCTCCATAGCCATCATCAACACCTCCATAGCCATCATCAATCCAATCATACATATTCTGCGATATGCGGTCAAGGATGACTTTAGCCTTAGTATACATTTTGTCCATAAAACCTCCTGCCGCAGAGGCATCAGCAACAACCTGCGTCGATCTATTCAGGCCGTTATAAAAGGTCTCCATCAAAACGCAATCGGGTATCCCGATATGCAGGCAGTTTTTCACCAATCTTCTAAATCGCACCCAAGCGGTGCTCAGGGTCCCATTCTCCATTTGCTTGAAGTTTAGTACGTCCTTTCGTCGCCTTGTGTTGACGGCCGATGGGAAGAACTTCTTCATGAATTGCTCCACCAGTTGATCCCATGATGTGATCTCCTTCGGCTCCAATGAGTGAGCCCACCTCTTGGCTTTGTCCCTCAAGGTGTAAGGGAATAAATATAGTCTAATACTCTCCGGGGTAATGCCAGGTAGTGAGAAGTTGTCGCACATTTCGACAAAGCTGGTCAAGTGGGCATAGGGGTCTTCACCTTGCAGACCCCCAAATTGCCCTGCATTTTGGATCATTTGTAGCATGACCGGCTTTATTTCAAACCTTACGTTCTTCTTAATAATAGGCCTCGAAATCCCCGGTGAAAAATCATACAGGTTGGGTGTCGCGTAATTCCTCATGGGGATGTTGCGATCAGCCAGGAAAATAGGATCCTACGCTGGTCGTACAACCTCTTGATTTACGGGTACCGCATTGTCGTTATTCTCTGCCATGCTTGCTGCTTTCTTTTGTGTTATCCGATTCTGACGTGCCCATGCACGAAAGGTACGCTCGATCTCAGGGTCAGCTTCGAATTCTGGTTCAGAACTAGTACTCATAAACTGTCAAGCTGCTCTCCGCGTTGAACAGCCAGTACAACAAGATCTGTCCTGCAAAACACCACAAACATACTCAAATTAATAAACCGTTACCAATCCTCGGCAACGACGCCATAAACTTGTTGACATAATTTTTTTCTAAGCTACAAGTCCATGCCATAATCTTGTAGCACAAATTTTATGCAATGACATGTGATACTACCATTATTAATGAATGTTCTTGTAGTATGCTGTGCGTTGTCACAAGTTTCCTTACGTTGAAACCAAGTATAATTTCACCGCAAGTTTCTCGGTATGATCTGAGGTCGAACATAGGGACTGTTTGAGGTTATTGCGTTATGTTTGTAATATATGCGACCATGGGTTTTTCAATTTATAAAAGAGTTTGTGTACAAGTAATTAAATATGCGATAAAGTAAAGTGAAGCGGTAAAAATGTGATAAAGTAAATTGCGATAAAGTAAATCTAAACTAAGATGATACAAGATACAGGTTTCATGATACAAGATATTGAGGTCAAGGCTGGCTGTGAAGATTATGCAAAGAGCGTGTAATACGACAAAAAGTCTTATGTACGAATCAAAAAAAGAAAATAATTAATACAAACATCGCAAGTTCCTTAATTGCATTAAAGATATAAGTACAGTTCTGCTTTTCCCTTGGCGTACATCTCTCGGTGATCGGCCACGTTCCCGCATCTTTGTGGTGAAACAGGGACGAACGCAATGAACGCAAGGTTGCTTCCATCTCTGTAAGTACTACTTCCTTTAGTTAACGCATTCTTCTAACCTTCTCTCGACAGATTAGAATGACATCTTCACTTCTGCTCTCACAGGTGAAGATGTCGTCTAACATGCCTTAGCTAAACACATTTATCTCTTTAGCATAGATTAAGTTACTCGTTTAATCCATATTAATTACCAAGGCATTAAGAAAACTTCATGGAGAAAACGATTAATGGAGGAACGAAAATAGATAGAAAAGTGGAAATGAAAGTGATCGAGACGTTCACTAAAACTATTTAGTGTCTGATACATGATTTGTGAATGAAAAGATTAAGAGAGTGAAATAAAATCGATGAATAGAGTTAGAAACAAATACAAATAAACGGCAACGTCTTGGCGCCAATTTGGATGGAGATTTGCTTGCCGATGTGGATGGATCGTGCGGAAGGATGAGCTTCCCTCTTAGGCTTGCTCAACCGGTAGCAGGGATCTAAGCACAGAGCTTCACGACAAGGATTTGGTAGAATCACACTGACACTCACCTCTCGGCCTTGTCTCTTCTCTTCCCATAGTTCTTCCGGTTAGTACTCAGCTCAGCCTCTCTCTTAATAATCGAGCATCAATTAGCCCTCGTATCAATTATCCCGTATCAAGTATATCTTCTTCTCTGAATTCTGTGGGGGTATTTATAGGTGAAAAACTTTGACTCTTGGCTTATGGACCCCACTTATTGTTATGGAAATTCCGAAGATGGAGGAATAAATATTCCTTCTGTTATGCAATCAGATCGTCAAATCTGCACAATGGTTAGTTGTACACGTGTCGCAATCCTCCGCGTTTGTGTTGCTCAGCTGCATCTTTAGATCGGATGCTCGCATGCGGGGTTGTTTTTATTACCGCATGCGGTTGAAACTCAGCTTGGGATTGACTGTCGCATTGCACCGTTATTGCATTGATCATCTCTTCATTGTGGTTTGATGGGCGCAATGTGACAGAGATGCATTTTTCAATTTCTCGTTGAGCCTTGATCACAATCGGTGACTTGGTTTTCTGCAAAATAGAATAGAAATGTCCTCTTCTACCATCTTGATGATGTTAGTAGGTGTAATTGCGTTAATTTATATTTATTGTATTTTTGAGCTAATTTTCATACAATCGACGCATATTCATTCTCTTTTGGCCGCAATATCTTAATAAGGCAGAGTAAATAACTGGTATTTCTACAAGTTATCAAACTTCCTAGATCATGTTAGCTTAGTTCCTCTCAACCCATTCAACTAGTTTAGCTACTCATGCATATTAAGAGAGTGAGAAGATATAGAAACAAAACTTCCATTGAACAGATATAAGATGAAGTATAGAATATCAATGCAAGTATAGTAAAGAGCCTGGAGCAATTTCTTGCCACCAGGCGTTACACTATTCTACTCGTGCTCTAAAGATATTCTCGCTTTCGCGAGAGTCAACCTGCTCTCTGCTCTTACGCCCCAAGGTTCTCTCTCGAGTCGCCTTGGACGATCTCCAGCGCCACCACTCTTCTCTAGCTCCGCCGAAAAATGGAAAATAAAACTATGAACAAAGGTGTGAACTTGTAAAGTGATGTGAAGTAATCGAGGGCTTAACCCATTCTCTGAAGAATGCACCTGGTATTTATAGGGCATCAAAGGTGAAACGCGGCTTCTCTCTCCTGGTTGTACAATTGGGACAGCTTTAATTCCTGACTGATGCACCAGATAATTGTCACCGATAAAGCTGGATGTAGTTTGTGACCGTTATCGGCTGTCAACTTAATTTGGATCCGACTGTCGTCAGCTTTCTGTCCCATCGATCTTAATTGTCCTTTTGTCTAGATGCGTCCACCATGTTGTGGTGATTCTTCTTGGGTGGATGTTTGTGAGCACGATCAATGCAAAGTTTTGCGGTGAAGTTGCGCTCGACCAATGTATTCCTATGATCGCATTCTTTGCATTGCGTTAATGCATTATTCTGCACAAAATATAAAGATCAACTGCTCTAATGCATTGGACGCATGCGACCACAATATTATAGAATTTATGCTTAATGGACGCAATTTAACATTTTTCATCAACGCAATCCAACATTGTTTAAGGATTTAGCATTTCTGCTCATTATCACTGACAGTAGGGTTTTTTTTTCTTTTTTTTTTATCATGATGAATGCATTTGCCTGATATGACCGCATCTGCTTGATTACATCTGCTCAGACCTTCTCCACCCCCAAATTTAGAGATGCGCAAGGTCCTCATTGCGTTGTTTTGGACAGAAAAGACAAAACACTTGGTCAAAATTTTGAAAAGAAGGTTTGAGTAGAGTCTTGTAATAGAGAAGGTAAAGTAGAGCTATTGTGATGAATTGTCTAAGTGTTAGGTAGAAATTGCAATGTATAAAGAAATTGCGATAAGGTTATGCATTATACTCATCATGGCAGCGCAAATAAACAATGCAAAAGAAAAGAAAATAATTACCGCAATAAATTGACAAAGGATGATAAAAATAGAGAGGCCAACGCATAAGGAAAGAATAATTACTCAGTTATATAAAAATTGTCTAAGTACACAAAGAATTATAATGATCGCAACACGAAATTGTAATTATGTACAGAAGAATACAAGGTATAGCTATCTATATAAAAAAATGAATGGCTGCAAAAAAAAAAATCAAAATTGTAAGGGAGAAAGTGGTACACCCCCAAATTTAGATTTGCGGTGGGGGCTCTTGGTGAGGAGGATGTTGCAGAGAAGCTCTTTGCGGCGCTTCTTGAAAGTGCAGAGGCTGTTGCAGATGTTGAGGCACCATAGGACCATGTAGATATGCAGTCAAGAAATTGAAGTACTCATAGTTGTGTTCAGCCATCTATCTTTGATTCAGGCGAATGGTAAAAATGTTGCGTTGAATATTGACCATTGCTTGTCACAGCTCTGCGTTGCTCTTTCGCAACTCCGTTAATGAATTGTGAAAGAAGGCTAGTTCTTAAGATAAGAAGCCCCACATATCTTCTAAGGCAGCAACAAAGGATGTAGTGGAGGGTCGCGCCGTCGATGTTTCACCAGCATTGGTTTAGGGCTGAGCGGAAGGGCCTGCTCCCAATCCGTATGGGTCATCAACATGCAGCGATGTTTAAGGTGAAAGATGGGGTTGATATGGATGGCGGGTGGAAGCTGTTGGAGATGCGAGGTTGGAGTCGAGGGTAAAGAGAAGATTGATGAATTGTTCAGGAAGAGGGGAAAGGGGTTCATTTGTTGGGCTTGGTGGGCGAATGACTAAGAGCATAGGGTCTAATGGTAAACTAGTTTGATTCTGCGATGAACTTCCTTGGATGATTTCCTTCCCTTTGTCATGTGGCGCTGCTTCTTTGGTCTTGGTGGTTGCAGCACATTTAAATCAAAGAGGGGCCGTTTCGGTGGAAGCTGGGGGCAATGCGGCGAATCCTTGAGAAGCATTCTCAGGATTTTGGTGTTGATAACGCCGTGCACTTCTGGCATGGGTTCTTCTTCAATGCCCGTGCCCAAAGATAGGCATAGGCTTGAAATTGTCCATGGGAAGAAGTACTGACCTCTCACACGGTCAACAAAACCTCGTATTTTCTTCACAAGAAGCTCGCCCACATCAATTGGAATGTCGCACGCTATGAAATATGCGACCATAACTCAATCCCTTGAAATGGTTTTATCATGCGATGTTGGGATGAGCCACCTTTTCACCAAATAGACCCAAAGGCGCGCTTCTGGTAGCAGCCGGTTGAAGGCGAGGGTTCTTATGCCGGTTAAGGACACCATTCACTTGGTGCCCGGTTGCGTTAATACTCTTAGTGCATCCTCCATATGCTCTTCTGCAGGATCATCAATCAGTTTGTTACCTGGTGCTTCCGGGAAAATTTTCAACTGATAGAGTTGATTGATGTCCTCTGTATGGAACAACACTACCCTCCCTTCGATGATCACCGCATCTTCAGTGTCGTGGAGCTGGCCATGGTAGAAGGCCCTCACTATTGATGGAATCACAATGGATGGACACTGGCAGAAAGCTTCCCACACAAGTTCCACCACAATGATGACAATGAGATCCGGTAGTGGCGCCGACGCAGGAAAGAAGTCCATTTCCATTCATAGATCATTATTTTTTTTTTTTTTTGGTTGTTTTGGCGCCTCTCTGGTCGACGCAGCTCGCTGCTCCCACTTTTTCTTTGCCCTTCTCTTGAGTGGACGCAAGGTAGGATTTTTGTCTTTGGATGCGTTCCTGCACCTTGCGTTGCTCTTTTTTTTTCCTTTTCCCACTCTTCCACTTCCTTTCTTTTCCGCTCTCTGACGTGCTGAATATTTGCTTTGCGACGTCCCTCCTTTTCCTTCTTCTCCACTTCTTCTTCTTCTCTCATTTCTTTTTCAAATTGCTCCGAGGCGAGCGCAATGCGCTGCTCATCCTCGAGCCTTCTTCTCTCTTCTTCTTCCGCCTTTGTATTGTCACGGTGAACCTTCTTATCGTGAAGGTTTCTGGCCAAATCGGCCGATGTGATGATTTGGCGCGCCTGTGCCATTTTCTCTTCCTTCTTCTCTAATTTTCTTTTTCTTTCTTCCTTCTCCTCTACTATGCATTGAAAAAATGTCGGATCACTTGTGAACCCTTGCGTTGCATTCTCCTTGCGACGTCGCATTAGAGGGGAGATGTCAGGATCTTCTTTATCGTCTGATGCAACTAATCTGGAATGCGGCCATGAAGCTATTAGTTGTGCTGATGATTTAGCTTGCGCTGACACCCCCTTTTCCATCCTTGTGGTGGTGGATTCTCCTTCGGCATCCAAACTCTCCGCCCTCTTCCTCCTTTCTTCCTCTTTCTTCAGGCGCTTCTCTTCTCGTCTGTGCTGTTTTCTTTCACTTTTTCTTTTTTCTTTCTTCTTTTTCTCAGCCAGGCGACTTCATCTTCTTCTGCTCGTTTTTCTTTATCTTCTCTCTTCTTCTTCTTTGCTTCAGACTTCTCCATCTGCTTCTTCGCCTCCACAACCTCCAAAACAGCCCTTACGGGTCCCTCATTAGAGTTTGTTGGAGCAGTCTCCATAGGATCCGAAACGGCCAGGGCAATTCTCTGCGAAGCTACCGCCAACTCTTCCTCTGATGGCAGGGGTTGGTTCACTACTCCTGCCTCCGGTAACCCCCCAACTCTTTCTAAATGGCTCAAAATACTCCAAAATACCTCCTTATCGTCCTTTCGTTTTAGTTCACTCTCGGTCGAAGGTACTGGAAGTGTCACCTCAGATCTGATGGCAGAGACACTCTCCGTGCTCGGCCCCTCATGGTGGGTGGTTGCTTTTTCAGCTGCAGAGGTTTTTTGTCGGGTTTTTCTGACGATTCTAGGGGATAGCTTTGGCTGGGCAGCGAGGCAACGGCTGATGGCGAGGAAGGCCGCCTCCCGTGCAATGATGGGGGTGTAAAGGGGACGATGGCTGGGAAGAGGAATGGGATGATTGTCCGACCATTGGTTTGGTAAAGGGAAAGAAGCTAGGGAAAAAACTTTTGTTCTTTGGAAGAAAGTGCGGATGGGAATGATGGTATGCAGAGAGATTTTTCTTAGGGTTTTTCGCAAAGAGACTGAAAGTGAGCTCCTCGGGCTTAAAAAGGTGCGATGTATAGGTTGGGCCTTGATGGGCTCAACACAATCACTGTGTGGCAGGCTTTGGTATTCCAAAAAGCCTGTCGCATCCCTCCCATTATGACTTAGCAGGAAAGGACGTCCTTTCGTCTACTAAGTAATAATTTTCTCGAGAGCCGAAGTGATTCGACTACCCTCTCCACGAATATTTTATCATTTTTTATTTTATTTTTATTTTTTTGTAGGACGGGCGCAATGTTTATTTGTTAACGCAATGCATCCGTTATCGCAAATGCATATTTGCGGAGGATGGGCACAACGTATGTATTAATGCAACACAACCATCGACGCAACGCATTTCAGGAGGATGAGCGCATGGTATTTCTACCAGCGCAACACATCCATCAACATAGTGCGTATTTGCGGAGGACAGGCGCAATGTACATACACGCGCAACTCATCCGTCAATGCAATGCATTTTTGGAAGACGAGCGCAAAGTGTATCTATTAGTGCAAGGTACACCCGTCGTCGCAATGCATACCTGACATTATTTATGGTATCACCAACATCGCAACGCTTATCCCAAAACCAAATTAATAAGATGTTGCGGTGTTCATTTATAACATTCATTCAAAAAATTTAAGATCAATGCAAACTAAGGCTGGAATGGAAATAAATTCAACTAGGCATGAAATTAACGCAAGTAGGAATTAAAGCAGAAATAAATTCAAGTAAGCAATAAACTAATTTATGAGAGCAATAAACTGATTTAAATAACGCAATGACAAAGCAGTAAAGAAAGCAGTAAAGAAAGCGATAAAGATAGTGATAGGGATGCTGTTTAAAAAAGGTTCTTCAGGGTTCCTTCCCATTCGATCCAGGGGCTTCTGAATTACTGGGCAGCGTTCCAATGTTTCTGTTTCTAAGCTCGACTGCTAGCTGCCCGACCTAGACCTCTAAGTTCCTTATGGAGATGCTTGCGATTGCATGATCGCATATTTTTTTTTAATACTGCTTGAGAAGATCTTCCAAGAATGAATGAATTATGAGGTGTTGGATGAGGAAGTTGGTTGTGCGATTGCCTATTTTGGTAATGACTCTGATTCTAACCTTGATGATGAATCAGAGGATTACCTCGATTCCCAGAATGACCATTTGTGGATACCTTTGGCTCTCTGATCGTTTTCCCTCCTCAACTGAAGTTGGAGTGATTCCACCAACCTTGGTTTGTACGTGTTACTATACGGTTATTCTAGATTGAGTAACTGTCTGTGGGTTTGATGGGCACATTTCCACTGAATGACCTCTCCGCATTGTACACAGCTTATCGCTACAACTTGTATTAGCGCATTGGCTTGCGTGCACCCTGGGAGAGAGTTCTTGATTAATCGCCATCGTTTAGAGAAGCGAGGTGACTGCGGTCATTATGTGGCCAATGTGGTCATTGTATCAGTAGGTACAATGGCACTTTCTAGTTTCTTTGCTCTGGGCCTCTTCTTCCATACCCATCATCTACCCAGTCATCTGTATTCGCAAAATGCGATCTAAGATTACCTTGGCTTCAGTGTATGTTTTGTCCATAAATCCTCCCTGCCGGAGGCATCCAGCAATAGCTTGCGTCGATCTGTCCAGGCCAATATAGAAGGTTTCCATAAAGAATGCAATCGAGAATACCCGATATGCGGACGGTTCTTCACCAATCTTCTGAATCGCACCCATGCGATGCTCAGAGTTTCATTTGCCATCTGTTCGAAATTTAACACGTCCCTTCGTCTTCTGTGTTGGACTGCATGCAGGAAAATTTTCTTCATAAATCGCTCACCAAACTTGGTCCCAAAGAATTGATTTCATTTGACTCCAATGAATGAGCCCACCTCTTTGCTTCATCCCAAAGTGTATACGGGAAGAGAGATATAATCTAATTCCTTCATGAGTCACGCTAGGAATGGAGAAATGTATTGCACATTTCTACAAAGCTGGTCAAGTGAGCATGCGGGTATTCTCTTGGAGACCTCTAAACTGCCCCACATTTTGAATCATTTGTAGCATGACCGGCTTAATTTCGAATCTTGCATTCTCCTCCATCGTGGGTCTTGCAATTCTGGGCGAGAAGTCATATAAGTTCGACACCGCATAGTTCCTCATTGGAATATTGCGGTCGGCAGCCAGAAAAACTGAGTCTTGCACCGGCCGATTTATCTCTTGATTCCCCTCGGGCCTATCATTGTTGTTTGCCATGGTTCTTCTTCGCCTTGTATGGTTCTGACGTGCTCGTGCGCAAAAGGTACGCTCGATCTCTGGGTCGGCTTCGAATTCTGGTTCAATCCCAGTACTCATACACTGTCAGCTTGCTCTCCACGTTAAACAGACAGTACAACAGAGATCTGTCCTACAAAATACCACAAAATTATTCAACACTAAAAGTTACCAATCCCCGGCAACGGTGTCAAAAACTTATGATGGTTGTTTCATGAAAAGATAAATGCTTAATCTTGGATCGTGTATGATGAAACAACTTATGAGGTTGCTGACTTATGCACTTTGCGATAATGATATATGTGATACTACGTTCTAAATAATTTATGTGGTGATGCTTAGATGCTTTCGTAGTATGCGTCCGTGTAGTATGTGCGTGTCACAAGTTTTCTTACGTTGGAACCAAGTATAATTCCAACGCAAGTTTCTCAGAGTGATCTAAGGTCGAACACAGGGATTGCGGTGATTAATGCGATACTAATGTGGTATATGCGATCGGTTAAACAAAAGAATGATGAATTGGATTTAAAAAGTAAATGCGGTAATCAGTAAAATGTGATAATAAAAGTAAAGCGATGATAAAATGAATTGTGGTAAAGTAAATTGCGGTGATAAGTAAATTGCGGTGATAAAATAAAGTGCGGTAATAAAGTAGAATGCAGTAAATAAATGAATAAACAATTAAATATACAAAGTGAGGATTGGCTGTGAAGATGTGCAAAAGTATCTGATGAATGCGGTGGCAAGTCTTGTGAAATGTGTCAGAAAGAGAATTGGTTGAGGGAAAGGACATCGTAAGTTTGTTAATCTTGTTGAAGACGTAACTAAGGTTCCGCTTTCCCTTGGCTTACACCTTTCAGTGATCGGCCGCGTTCCCATATGTCTATGGTGAAACAAGGATGAACGTGATGAACGCAAGGTTGTTTCCATCTCTGAAAATACTTCTCGCTTTAGTTAACGCATTCTTCTAACCTTCTTTCGAGAGGCAGAATAACATCTTCACTTCTGCTTTCACAGGTGAAGATGCCGTCGAGCATGCATTAGCTAAACTTAGCTGATTTCTTCAACAAAGATTGACTTACTCGCTTAATCTTTTCCCTTACCCTGGGGATTAGTTACACATGATGAAGAAAATGGATGATGAATGTATGGAGAAGAAAAGAGAAATGACAATGCATACAATAGTGATATTAAAATCTAGAGACCAACGTTTGTTAGAGATAGCGAATGAAAGATTAGAGATGAACACAGTAGGTGAATAGAAAATGAGAATAAATACGGAAAGAGTGTCAATGTCTTGACACGGATCCCGATCGAAGATGATTTGCTTACCGGCGTGTGGTAGAAATGGAGTCGAAAGCTTCCCTCTCAGACTTGTTTTCCAGGTAGAAGCGATCTTTTGCACAGAGCTTCTTCTTCGAGAATGGAAATAATTGCTTGCTTCAGAGACTTACCTCTCGGTTTTGTCTCGTCTTTCTCCTCGGATTTCTATAAATTGTCTCTTCGGACCAGCCTGGTCTCTTTGAATTTGATGTAGCTATTTATAGACCTTGGCACCTTCTGTATTAGTGGTCCCGCTCTGAAAAGCTAATTTTTCCTGCCATGGCTTGGTGGAAACATCCGCTCTACTCCACGATTGATTTGTCAAAATCGTACAACAGAAAATCTATACAATGTCAAAAGTCCTTACGAATGCGTTGCTCTTTACATCTATGATCGATTGTCAGTGTAATTGCTTTGGTCTTTTATTGATTGCCACATGCGGTGGAAATGTGTTGATCGTTTGAGTCCATGATCGATCGTCGCATGCGCTGCAATTGCGTTGTTCTTTTTTGTTCTTGATCGATTGCCGCATGCAATGTGGATGCGTTGTTCATTTTTGTTCTCGAGCGGTTGTCGCATGCGGTGACCTGTTTCCTGCAAGGCAAAGACTTGGACATTCCATTTTGCCATCACAATGGGGTTAGCGGGTGTGCTTATGACACTTTACAATTTTCGCGTTTCTAAGCCAATTTCTATACGGTCGACGCAACTTTTCCCTTATTTTTGCCGCATAATCTAAATAAAACGGTATAAATAACTTGTATTTCTACAAGTTATCAGGACTCCAGAGTAACCTGAGCCTGAGGCAGATCTACGTGCACGTATGACCTTTTGATTTGGTTTACACCGTGGGGGGCATTCTTTGTCCAGAGTAACCTGCCATTGTAAACGAGTATTTGGGTACAGAGTTGGTGTGGGTTTCTAATAACGCCTAAATTTTTTATAATATGCTTATGAGAGTTGATAATGCCACTATTTTACTAGCACGTGTTTGAGATGTTGTTGAATCTTTTATACTTTGCCAATGTTTTATTGAATGATTTGATAAACTTTATTGATGATTTAGAAAGAAATAACTTATGTTTATATTAAATTACCACTCACTGGGTATTAACTCATGTTTTTCAATGTTTTATGTTTTTCCCCTCAGGTAGGGTTAAAGTTCTGGGAATGAGCTGAGTTGTTTACTGCCACATGACAAGAGTCTCATACTACATTGTAGGCCCTGCACTGTTGTAAATAGTTTGCATATCACAAACCTTATGTGTCATGGTTTTGGGAGTGTGGGACAAAAGGAGTTGTTTGGTTGTGTAGTTCTTGAAAGTGTTTTTGTTGTACTTAAACTTTGTTCATGTTTTGTATATATAACAAGGGATGAAAAGCTTGTGAAACGTGTTTGTTAATGTCATGATATGGGAAATGTCAAGTGAAATTAAATGTATTAAATTATTATTATGTAACTGATTAAGTTTAAGCACAGGTCGAGTCAGTTAGTTGGGTGCTAAATGTCATCAAGGTAGATAATGTTTAGCATCCTCACACCTCTTTCTAGATTAGGTGGGTAATCTGGGTGGGGGTGTGATAGCTTGGTATCAGAGCATGATTTTGGGAGACCTGAGGGTTATGTGTTAGAAAGTCAGCATGTCTTAGGCTTGTATGTAGCAGGATATTCATGATTTTTACTGAATATGATGTCATATATTGTAATTTAGGTATTATGACTCATCGTGGCAGGACGAAGAAATAGCCAATTGATGGAACTAATAAAGCTCCTGGTGGTGCTATAAGTGGAACTGAGGAATCAGAATCTGGTATTAATCAACCCCAAGCAGAGATGAATTTTGGGGAGAAAATGATGGCTAGGTTTGCTCAGGAACTTGCAACCAGTGTGAGGGTCGTACAAGATAATCCTGAGAAGGACTTTAGGATATAACGTTTCAAGCCCTTGGGTGCCACAACATTTTCAGGGACAGCTGATCCTGCAGATGTTGAGAAATGGATGGAAATGGTAGAAAAGTGCTTTGGTGTGATGAGATGCCCATATGGCAGAAAGATGGGATTTGCCACCTTCTTACTTCAAGAAGCGGCAATTGACTGGTGGCGTATGACTCAATTACGCCACGGAGATAGACAGATCAACTGGGAGGAATTCAGAAGATTCTTCTATGACAAGTTCTATCCAAGGTCATTTCGTGATATGAAACGAAATGAATTTTTGAAGTTAGTACAGGGAACGATGTCAGTAGCAGAATATGAGAAAAAAAATATACAGAACTATCCAAATATGCTTATATTAGTAACTGAGGATAAGAGGGACAGATGCAAAAGATTTGAGGATGGCTTGAGGGAAGATATTTGTACGCCCGTTACTGCAAGTGTTTGAGTGGAATGACTTTGCTCAATTAGTTAAAACAGTAATGAGAGTTGAGAGGAGTGTCTCTGAGAAGAGGATAGAGCGAGAAGCTGCAACGAATGCTCGTGCAGGTACCTCCTTGGGCCAACAACGTGACAAATTTAGTAGGAGGTTTACTCTGAGAGTTTCAAACAAAGGAAGCTTTAAACCGAGATACAGTGGTTCTTTCAGTTTTAAATCAGGCAGAGGAGGAGGATTTTCGTTTGTTAGCAGTTCAAAATGACCATTTGAGTCCATAGTAGGTTCACAAGTGAGACTAACCAGTGGTGCTTCTGCAGGTGTTGAGAGGAGACCTATTTGTGCAGAATGTGGCAGAGGTCAGTAGGGTCTATGCTTTGGAAAGAATGATGTATGCTTCAACTGTGGACAACTTGGACATTTTTGCAGAAATTGTCCTAAGTTGTCACGAGAGGGCAATACTACTCAAAGAACCATTTCTCAAATAGTTGATCAGCCAACTATGCCTACAGCTTTCAAAGGTGAGGTTTCGAGTGGTGCTAAGCAGAAGGCACCAATGGGTCGCCCCCGTGCTCAAAGGAAAATTTTTACAATGACCCAACAGGAAGCTGATGAAACACTAGATGTCGTGATTGGTATATTAATTGTTTTTGATAAACCTGCTCATGTATTGATTGACCCTGGTGCTACGCATTCTTTTATGTCATGTGTGTTTGTTGTGGGTGTTAATAAAAAGTTAGAATGTTTGCCAAAAGAGTTATTAATTTGTACGCCATTAGGTGAAACATTTGTGGCTAGAGATGTATATAAAGAATGTACAATACATGTTGATGGAAGTGAATTGTCTGCTAAACTAATAACCCTAGATATCCAGGAATTTGATATAATTCTAGGGATGAATTTCTTGTCAAAATATCACGCCTCTTTAGATTGTCATCGAAAGAAGGTAGTGTTTAAACAGCTAGGAAAATTCAAAGTGAATTTTAAGGGCAACAGACAAATCCTACCTGCATGTGTGATCTCTGTACTGAAAGCAAGTAAGATGTTAAGAAAGGGTTGTGCTACTTACCTGGCTCATGTGATAGATAAACAGATTGATAAGAAGTTGAAATTAGAAGATATAACAGTGGTGCAAGAATTCCCAGATGTTTTTCTAAACGATCTGTCAGGTTTACCACCTGATAGAGAGATAGAGTTTGCCATTGATTTAGTGCGTGGAATAGCTCTGATCTCCTAAGCACCGTATAGAATGGCACCGAAAAAACTGAAAGAGTTGAGAACTCAACTGCAGGAACTTGTGGATAAAGGTTACATTAGACCCAATGTTTCTCCATAGGGTGCTCCAGTATTGTTCGTGAAGAAGAAGGATGGTACACTAAGATTATATATTGATTACCAACAGTTAAATAAGGTAACAATACGTAATAAGTATCCTTTTCCACGGATTGATGATTTATTTGATCAGCTAAAGGATGCCTCAGTATTCTCCAAGATTGACTTACAGTCGGGGTACCATCAGTTGAAAATTAAGGAATCAGATATTCCAAAGACAGCGTTCAGGACAAGGTATGGGCATTATGAGTTTTTAGTAATGCCGTTTAGATTGACGAATGCACCTGCAGCATTCATGGATTTGATGAACAGGATATTTCATCCTTACCTTGAATTGAATTTTCAGAAAAAATTTCATTGCTTACATACCACGAGTTTTAGGACATAAAACTCAACATTACTAGCAGGTTAAACCTATCAGACAGAAAATAGCTGGACTCCTAAACCTACTCCCAGTGCCAGAATGGAAGTAGGAACATGTTACCATGGACTTCTTATTTGGACTTCCTCGCACTTAGAATGGTCATGATGGCATATGGGGGATAATTGATAGACTGACTAAGACAACGAGATTTTTACCAGTTAAAGACACTTATTCTTTGGATAAGTTGGCTAAGATGTATGTAGCAGAGGTTATTAATCGCTATGGAGCACCAGTATCGATTGTCTCTCACCGAGATTCGAGATTCACATCGAAGTTTTGGTCAAGATTGCAACACACCCTTGGCACTAAACTTAAATTTAGCATAGCCTTCCATCCCCAGATAGATGGGCAGTCAGAACGAACTATACAGACTTTGGAAGACATGCTTTGAGCCTGTGTGTTACAGTTTAAGGGCAACTGGGATTCTCATCTTCCACTGATGGAGTTTGTATATAATAACAGTTATCATTCCAGTATTGAAATGGCTCCATATGAAGCTTTTTATGGAAGAAAATGTAGAACCCCAATATATTGGGACGAAGTTGGTGAGAGGAAGTTACTCGATCCAGAATTGGTGCAAATCACTATTGATATTATTAAGATCATTATGAAGAAACTTAAGACAGCTCAGAATTGCCAGAAAAGTTATGCTGACAAACACCGTCGAGATTTGGAATTCGAGGTGGGAGATAGAGTTTTTCCTGAAGCTTTCTCCTTGGAAAGGAGTGCTACGCTTTGGTAGGAAAGGAAAATTGAGTCTAAGGTATATAGAACCACATGAAATTCTAGAACGCATAGGACCATCAGCCTATCATTTGGCATTGCCAATGGAGCTTTTCAGGATACATGATGTCTTCCATGTGTCGATGTTGCGTAAATATAGTTTAGACCCGTCTCATGTTCTATAATCACAACCACTGCAACTTAAGGAAAATATGTCCTATGAGGAAGAACCTATACAAATCTTAGAAAGGAAAGAGTAGGTATTGAGGAACAAGACGATTCCACTAGTTAAAGTGTTGTGGAGAAACCATACAGTAGAAAAAGCAACCTGGGAAAGCAAACAATAAATGAGAGCCAAATATCCTCAGTTTTTCTCCTTATGACTTTTCGTTGAATTTCGAGGACGAAATTCACAAAAAGGGATACTGACTTGTAAGTCCTTGTCTCTTTTCCTCTTGTTTATGCTTAGCATTAACCTAATTAAGTGAGCTTAGTATGTACCTAAATGAATAAAGCTTAGTATGTACCTAAATGAATAACTTAGATTGTATGACCTAAGAAAGTTTTGATGTTAAGTGTTGGAATTAAAGTTGGAAATTATTTAACAAATGCAAGTTCTTTTAGAAATGTATTAATACATGTTATTGTTTGAGCAATTTGTCATGATTGGGCACTTGTGTAATAAACATGATTTGTGATTGGCTAAAGGTTACAAGAAAAGAAAGAACAAATTTTGTAAGAAATGCAAGTTGGCCAAGAGGGATGTTAGAGTTGTTTGGTTTGGGAAATCATTTTTGGATTAATTTCCTAAAATCTAAAATTAATTTAACTTGATAAGTTATTTAGGGCTACAAAGGATAAGGAAAATGAATAAAAAGCCACATAGTAGGTCAAGTAAGCAGCTGGTTGGAGGGCTTTGATTGGAGGAAAAAGTGTGCAGCTTCGGCCAGAAACTTAGGGTCTGAAAAAGGTGATGGTTCTCCCAAACCACTCGTGAAAAAGCTTTCATTTTTTAACCAAATTGAAGCTTATTGAGTTGGGAGTCGAAGCTGGGGCTGCTTAAGTGATTTGGAATCAGAAAAGTGGAGAAATCGTGAAGAAAGTGAAGGTTGCCTGAAAACTGGAAAATCCAAGTAAGGTGTAGTCCAAGAGAGATTATGAGCTCTAGGAGATGAGTTAAGAGCTGAAATTTTGAGGTTAGTTAGCTTAAAGGTTTCTTAACATATTTTATGAAGGACATATGTGCAAAGTTTCGCTTTAAGTTCGGTTAAAAAAGTTAGATAAATTGAAACCAATGTTTTCTCAAATAGGGTAGTAGCAGGCCAGCCACCTCCCTAAGGCTACCAGCCCCACCAGAGCGCCTCCTGCCGTGCCAGCAACCCCAGCGTGCCTCAGCCCTGCACATCCACGACAGCCTTGCCCACACACGCCCACAGCCTACGCCCATGCCATTTCTAGTGCCCAATTGCTTGTTTTTTTAGCATTTTGGGTGTTGGTGAGCATTTTTTAATCCTAATTAAGATTTTTTTATATATATTTTGACCCTAAAATGAATAGTTTTGATTAAAAAGTGATTTTTGTGTTCATTTTGGGTAATGTGAGTAAAATGGACTTAAGGAGAAAAATGTGAATGTTTAGGTGTTAAATGAGTTCAAGTGGTCACATTGAATCACTACGGGTTATTTAGGGTTGATTTGACCTTTTGTGAGTGTTGTAACCCTTGGACTTTATTTTAAGGTCAAATTAAGGTTGAAAAGGCTTATAACCCAAGGAGCTCGTGCCAGCTATAGTTAATAGTTTACTTTCGAATGTTTTGATATAGAAACTAGTTATATATTATATAGTATGCTTATGATTTATAAATGTGATAGCATGAATCTATTTTACTTGTCCGATATTTCAAAATGTTTAAATCATGATTTCTAAACTCCTCGATGGTTTTATATGATCTGGATCATTAAAATGTAGTTTGGAAATCAAAAGTTTACATACTTGTGATTTGTATGGTTTTTTATGAAAACCTCTTTGATGGTGGAATCAAGGTTATTGAATGGTTGTGCAAATGGTTTTCAAACTACTGATTCTTGTACCCGAGAGATGGTTATTTCCCCGTGCCACTTTAATGTGTTTTCAGTAGCACTGCTCAGGTGATCAGAGGGTTACAGGGTCAAATGTGGCCAAAGAATACCTGGAAGTCCAGAGGAACCTGCACCTGTAGCGCCATCCAGGCTATTAGGGGGCTACCACCGGGGTCAGATGTTGCCAAAGTATATCAGGGACTCCAGAGTAACCTAGGCCTGTGGTGTGTATCCTTGCTTAGCCTTGAGGCAGCTCTACGTGCACGTATGACCTTACATCAGGGGGGCATTCTTTGTCCAAAGTAACCTGCCGTTGTAAACGAGTATTTGGATACAAAGCTAGTATGGTTTCTAATAACGCCTGAATGTTTTATAATATGTTTATGAGAGTTGACCATGCCATGTTTTTCAATGTTTTATGTTTTTCCCCTTAGATAGTGTTAAAGTTCCGAAAAAGAGCTAAGCTTTTTACTACCACACGACAAGAGTCTCCTACTATATTGTAGGCTCTACACTATTGTAAATAGTTTGTATATCACGAACCTTATGTGTCATGGTTTTGGGAGTGTGGGACAAAAGGAGTTTTTTGGTTGTGTAGTTCTTGAAAGTGTTTCTGTTGTACTTAAACTTTGTTCATGGTTTGTATATATAACAGGGGATGGAAAGCTTGTGAAACGTGTTTGTTAATGTCATGAATGGGAAATGTGAAGTGGAATTAAATGTACTAAATGATTATTGTGTAATAGTTCAGGATTAGGCACAAGTCGAGGGATTTAGTTTGTTGATCAGATCACAAACCAATTGTTCATTAGAGGATCAATGGAACTTAAGGAACAAGAGGTAATCTCGAGGGTAAAACAGACTTTTGACCCAGCCATTATTACGAACAACCTGTGAAGGGTTAACTTACTAATCATGGTTATATCGAGTGGACATAATATATCTATAGTGAGGGGAGTGCAACTACGGGCTTTAGTGACATGACTCATTAGTTAACGAATGAGGGTTAATTCAGTATAAAAAGTTTAGCCAATTAATCTCAAATCGTTGGAGCCCATGATCTATAAATTCGTGAGGTCCCCCTACTAGCTCGTAAATGGATTAACCTTAGAGTAGCATGATAAATTAATTTGAAACGCTCAAATTAGAATTAAGGGGATTAGTAATTGTATGTGACATAATTACGCGTTTAATTTTGGAATCAAACGAAATTGGAGAATCAATTAATATTTAAATATAATTTAAATATTAAATTCATGAATAGGGATTCATGGGGTAGAATTTGTATAAAATTAATTTAATATTTGATATTAAATTAATTAGAATTAATTAAATTATTTAATTAATTATTTATTATTAATTTTATTAGAAAAATTAATTTATGAAATTAATTTTGTAAAATTAATAAAGTTTTTTCAATTTTGAAATCAAAATTGATTTTGAATATCAATTTGAAAATCAAAAGATTGGAAAAGTTGAAAATGGGAAAAGTGAGAAATCTCTACTTACATCAACCAAATAGCTCACTCAATATCTACCTTCTTCTTGAGTCGATCTCCAAGCATGAGCTGCTCCTCATGTAGCAACCTATTTTGCATGATGGTCTTGCAATAAATAGAGGAGATTGGGCTGAGAATCGAGCATGTAAACGGATGCATTAGTTGAGTTTTTGCTGAAAAACTTAGTTGAAGAAGGTGTTCTTCCAAAGGTGCAGCAGTGTGTTTCTTCTCCAAATTCCCTTTATTCAGGCTTATTTTGAGTCACACAACTCAATCTAAGGCAACAAGAGAATAGTAGAGAAGGTCTTGAGATGGTTCATAAGAAGATTTGGAGAAGATTTGTAACTGAATTCAAGTTTCAAGAGGTTCTACAAAGGTATGTCTTGAAACCCTCTTATTATTGTATGAGCATACTTTATTTTAGCCAAAATTAATGAATTAGAATGCTTATTGATCCTTGTTGCTTCTGCTGCATGTTGATATACTCCTGCAGATAAGGTATCCAGCCTTATCCATATACTATAGACCCTTTAGGTTGTATTTTGAACACTAATCCCTATATGTCTCCATATATAGTTCAAGACTCATACAACAGTCTAGGATGTTAGTTTATTGGATTAGAATTATTTAGGCAAGATAAATACAAGATAAGCAATAACTATTTATTGTAATGAATATTAATAACACTTTATTAATGATTAGTCAAATGTTACATTTACTATCTACGAATTTTAAGGCATAAAATCCAACAAATGGATTATCTTTCTCGGGCACATTTCCTTCTAGACGTAGGTGGATTTCACTGAACTGGGTTATCAACTTCTATGTCTCTTTAACTACTTATTTGTTGTTGATAATTTATTGTTACATTTATTGTTAGTGCTTTCCTTTTAACATTTGCGTGTCTGTGACGAGTCTTGAACGCTTTTTGATTAACAAAATTTGGAACATTGTATGACTTTTTCATAAATCAAGGTATTTATATGTCAACTTAATGTCTTCCTCGTGATAAGGCATCATCACATACATGCACGAATTTAGAACTTCTCCTTCAATCCAACCTCACCAATGCTCTCGAGATGGTTGTGAACTATGAAAAAAATTAAGCAGCTAACACCATTTGCCAAAAAAAAAAATTTAAATAGTCCATCTTTCTCTTCTTTTTTTCCTTGTTTTTGAACATGTAGTTATGAACATCATTCCAACACCATTTGCCATAAGGTTTTGTGCATGCTAAGGGTTTGGCTTCTACCTATGGCATAAAGGATAGAAGGATTCCAAATGAATAATTATATATAAAAGAAATATTCTTTAAGTTTTTTGGCTACACATTTGTCAGTCTTTAAATATGATAGTTATACCATATATGTAAAATTCCCCTTGCAAGGGTTGAGAGAAAGCGTGCTAAGGTATTGTTCATTGAGGGTGTAAATAATTAAATAGGTGTAATCATGAATGATTTTGTTTTATTCATTCTTTTCTTTTATGTATTGAATCATTCTTCTATATAAAAAGACCATGTATTTTATTATTGAATCATTGGAATACAAATATATCATTCCATTCAATTTAGATGATATATAAGCAGAAAGTCCTATATTTAAATATCAGTAATGTCATTTTCTCTCCAATTAATATTGATTTCTATATATTAAGTTTTCTACAAATTTTCAAGCCTACAAATGAGCGGAGTGTTAAAAGCAATTTCTTAATATCAATCTCGTTTGGACTGGTTCATAATGAGATGAGATGAGTTATAAAAATGTAAAGTCCTCATAGGTCTAGAAGAAGAAAGGCTTTTTGGAATGAGTTGGGAGATTTGTTTGGTCTTTGTAGTTCCAGTGGTGTGTGGCTGGAGACTTTTATGTGGTCGGCTACTAAGGGAGAAGAGCGTATGACGGTAGTGTTACGAGATCTATGAGAGAGTTCAACGGCTCTATTGAGGACAGTAGCCTTTTTTTCATCCTTCTTTGATGAATGGCAAGTACATAGGGGTTAATAGTAGAGCTAGGACTTAGATTGACAAATTTCTGATGTCCAAAGGGTGGTTGGATGATTGTAACAGTGTTAGACAACAGTTTTGTTCAAGAGATCACTTTTGAAGAGATTGAATCCCGTTTGGAAGCGTGTGAACGCGTATGTTTTTAATATGTGTTTTGAATACATAGAAAAATACAGAGAAGTTTAAACATATTTTAATCAAGCATGCTTTATTGCAAACATTTTCTAGGGAAAAGAAGATTACCTTTGAAGACAATTCTTCAATCTTCTCCAATTCCTCGGCTTCTTCGATCTCAAACAAGACATTACCACTATATCTTCCTCACTATTCTCAACAAGGATATATTGGAACCAAAATTTGGAAGACAAGGGAAGAGATTTACGAAGAAACCTTTTCTATGTGATTCTTGAATGATGAGAGATTGTGAGAGTTGAGAAAGAATTCTAAGTTTTAAGATTCCGAGAAGAATAATTTCTTCTATTAATTCCAAATACAGAACCATTTTGCATATTAAAGGCATACATCATCTTTGGGGTCTATTATCCTTAATTTAGAACATCATCTTTGGGGTCGTCGGCCTTTTAGGTTTGATAATATATCAAAGCATCCATGTGGAAGTGCAAGGTAATAGAGAAGGTTATCGCATAAGGGGAGAGTGTCGAAAAGCAGGAACAAGGAAGTTTTGGGGGGATATTAGAGTGAAGAAGAAGGAAAATTTGGGCAAAATGAAGGCCATTGGTTCCCAGGAAGAGATTAGGCGGAATTCGCTGATCTGGTAAGGAAATAACATAGTAGCTGGAGGCAAAATGTCAAGGTGAGATCCCCTAAAGAGGGAGATTGTAATACCACTTTTTTCTATAGACACCAAGAACTTCATAATTGGGGCTCTGCAAAAGAGAAACATAGGTGGAGGGTGAGATCCTTTCTTTTTTCTTGTAAGACCCACATTCGCCTTGTAGCATTTGCATATTTGTGTGTGCTATATTACTTACTTAATTTTGTGAAATTTTGTTTGAAAAAAGTTGAAATTTGAAAATTAATTCTCGGTTAAAAAACACTTTTATCTCTCAACTTTCATGGAAGTAATAATTTAATATGTGAACTTTCAATTTTATAAAAATTTAGTTCATGTACTTTAAAATCTAATAATTTAGTCCTTATCTTATCAAATTTGTAATAATTTAGTTTCTAACATAAAAAAATTAATCAAAATTGATGTTAATTTTTATAATTTTATGATATAAACTTTGTATTTAATAAAAATAATGAGTCTATAATTAATTTATTGGTTTATTTATATAAAAAATTTCATTAAATATTCATACTAATTTCTACGGTAAGGATTAAATCGTTATAAATTTGATATTACAGAGACTACATTGTTACATAGTAAAATTTTTTAAAAACTAAATTGTTATAAATTTGAAAATATATTAACTAAATCGTTACATATCAAAATTAAAGAATTAAAGTGTTACTTTGTAAAAGTTTAAGGATTAAAAATGGTCTTTAACCACCATGATAGAAGAAGAAATTAGGTGAAACAAGAAAAAAATTGGAAATGAGAGTTTGCCTATGTTGGAAAAGAAATACATCTGAAAAGGGAAGAAAAAAAATTGGCCATTTTTTGGGAGAAAAAGAAAAAGAATGGTTGAGGGTAAGTCATGGTGAATAGAGTTGGCAAAAACGGGTTGGGCCCGAGGTCAAACCAGAGACTATAACCAAGTCCTCGCTCGGAACCCCTTCGTCCCTGTTTCGATTAATTTTTTTTATGTTTTTTAATTTTACAATTAAAAAAATTATTATTAAAATAGGGAAAAAAAAAAAAAAAAAAAGTAAGATGAATACTCAGAGAGAGAGAAGAGGAGAAGAAGAAAAGGAAAGAACGAGAGGGATGGAGAGAGAGAGAGAGAGCTTGAATGGGGAAGGTTGGAACTCGCTGGAGAAGAAGGATAACTTCGGAAACTCGCCAGAGAGGAGAGATAAAGCCGGAAAAGGATGGAGAAAGTTGATAGGCAAAAACTTCGACCTTGGTAAGCTCTTTATCTCTTCAAAGTTTGGAGAATATGAAAAGCATACAAGTCTTGGAAACGTGTTTGGTTTGGGATTTATTTATTTTGCTCAAAACTTATGATCTTCTTGTTGCTATAATTTTATAAAGAAAACTTGGAAGAAGAGAAGAGGGGAAAGATGGAAATGGGCAAAAATTTTGTGGATAGAAGAAAGGAAGAAGAAGAATAATGGTGGAAAAGTAAAATATTTCTTCAATTAAAATAGTTTATGTGAAAGACTTGATTTCTTTTAGAAGTACAATTACTTTAAAGAGTGAAAGAAGTTATGTGAAATGAAAAGTATATGAATTATATAATGGAGGAGAAGAAATAACAAGTTTCACATAGAGGGAAATTTGTAGTTTTATGAAGGAATGACTATTTCAGTATAAGAAGTACACTAATGTATAAAGAAAAAGCTATTAGAAAGAAAATGGAGATAAGGTATGATGGGTTCAAGCTTGAAGCCATAGGAAACCATGGTTAATCAATGATAAATAGGTGAAAATTAAGGATTGGTGTTAAATAAGTGAAGGATATACTACAAATTGGGGATTCAAAAGTTCTTATAACCTTGGCTAAATTACCATTTCAGGTCAATTGAATATCGGAATAGTTTATGATTAAAGTTTTTTTGTCTACTACATAATGAGTGGTTATTTGCACATACTTTTACTAGTTTAGTAATTTATGATTTCTTTAGTTCTTGGAACAAATTATGATTTATGCTCTTATCATTGATTTGGCTATTTGAGATTTCAAGAAATTTGCACACATTTCGTAATTGTTTACTATTGAAAGATACTTATGTTTATGAATTTTTGGGTTTACGTAATTGAATTTCAAGGGGTTTGTGTTTATGTGCACTTTAGCTAATTGCTTACTTATATTATGGGAGATTATGAAAGATAAATTTCTAGAAGTTCCTCAATTTTAGCCATTTGCAAAAGTTCCAAATTATTTGATATGAAATCAAGTACTTATAACTTTTAGAAATGACATGACCTTCGAATCAAGAATAATTCATTGAACATTAGTTTTGGAGTTATGTAAGTCGAAGTGTAAATTATGGTGATTTGAGTTAGATCATTTGTTTTGGAATTATGGTCTTGAGTTAGAGAACGTCGATTTGAATTGTTTCAAGAAAATGTGTTTCTTATGAACGTTTGAGGTTTCTAAAATGCTATCCATTATGAAAGAGCATGATTCTAGAATGAGTTGAGAAAATATAAGAGAGTGAGATCTTTTTAATAATTGAGAACGAAAAATTTTATGTGGAAAGTAGTTTTCAAACAATTAGATGTATCCATCGTTGATGATTACCCACATGCTTTGTGAATGTGTTTCCATAGTATAATACTGCGCCCAGGCCACTGGGGATAGAGGGGAATGTCGGGGCCATTAGCTACCAAATCCGAGTTCCAAATTCTGGACCTAAGGCATTACATGACTAGTGCACCCAAGCCATAAGGGATATAGGGGAATGGTAGGGCCATTAACTACCAAATCTTGATTCAAATCTTGGACTTGAGGTATTACATTACTAGCGTGCTAGGTCATTGGAGATGCAAGGGAATGTCCTCCTCCTCTTCTCTTATCACAATTTGCACCTC
Organism: Benincasa hispida; assembly: GCF_009727055.1. Taxonomy (NCBI): domain Eukaryota; kingdom Viridiplantae; phylum Streptophyta; class Magnoliopsida; order Cucurbitales; family Cucurbitaceae; genus Benincasa; species Benincasa hispida. The sequence goes on along the minus strand of NC_052360.1, from coordinate 40,461,149 downwards.
TGTACCATTTTATTATTTTATTTATCAGAAGTACCTAGGATAGTGGATAATTCACTAATAGCAGCAAGGAGGGGGGCCGAAGAGAGCATGTATCACAGCTCCCCCTGGAGGTGGGGGGAAATTGACTAATTTGAATTTCTAATGGATTAATGGTGAGTTAAGAACCGTTAGTTTACACCTGAAGTATTGTTTTTTTCAAACCAAAGGAATAACGAACTAATTGACACTTAATTGCTTACTAAGCTCTTTATCAAGAATAAGCATTTCCCCTGTGTAGATGAGGTACATACCTTGGTGAATGCACGATATTTCCCCGATCAGGGATTAGAATTCAGCTCCATCTCTGAAAGAGATTCAGCGGCTTCAACCGAATTTTGAGGCCGAAAACCAAGTGCGAAATTCCCCCTGAGTCGGTTATAGAATAGTCTTTTGGTCAGCTTTCCCGTTCTTGAAGACTTTCTGGCCGGTAGGCTTTATAGCAGACCTACCTTCAAATTAGTCAATTTCCCCCACCCCCTTGGGGAGCTGTGATACACTATTATTTTTGTAATTATTTGCTAGGTCTTATTCTTTCTTATTGGAGTCTCCTTCTATTGGATTGCTCCCTTTTGTGGGCTTTGTTTTTTTGCATGCCCGCTATATTTTTTCATTTTTTCTCAATGAAAGTTAGTCTTTTACTTAAAAATTATGTATATATATATGGAGTGTTAAAGTATTGATATAATTGCTTACAGATTTAACAATCTTGTTCTCTCTTATTTCATTTATTATTTCGTTCCTAACATGCTGTAATGCCTAGTTCACATCATGTTTATCTTATGTTTCTTCTACTTCAGTAAGTTCAGTTCCAAAATTTCCCTGGTGATCCCATTCGCATTAAATCCGTGAATAATGCCATTTTGTTACCATCATTTTTGAATAATTAGGGTGTGAGCTCTCGAGGAACTCTACTATCAGACATGGTTGCATAGCTATGAAGCACAGATACTTCATGTGAGGCAAAGAATTAGTATCAGACACGTATCGGATACCGATACTTCCCAGATACGTATCTAACACGCGATTTGACGTATCTATTTCTATACATACTTTTATTTAAAGAAAAAAGACAAGCAACTCATCTAATCTTTCCCAATCTAAAACTAGGCAACCTATTTAAAAAACTCACTACTTGAGTCCAAAACTAAAAGGGGAAAAAAATAACGGACCAAACCCTTGACTAGAATCATCTAATCTCCATCTTCACATTTGAGAGCCCACAAAGTCCACCAAAATATAAACCATTTGGATATCTTCAACAATTCAATGAAGAAGTTATTCATTTATCTTCATACTTCTCCCTCTAATCTTCTTCTTCTTCTTCTTCTCCTTTGCAATATGAGTCACTTTTCTATTGCATTTTATTAATTATCGTACTTCAATATCTTAGATATTGGTTTTTTTGTATTGTATTTCAGTGTTTGTATTCTATTTTGTGCTATTGTTATTAACTAGTATGCTAAATTTATCTATATCGTATATTTTTTTTAAAGAAAAAAATATATCTTCAACGTATCAGTATCCTCGTTTTTTAGAAATATATATATTAAAAATATATATAAAAAAATGACGCATCCTTAGATGTATCTATATCTTAGTTTTTTAGAAATTGATGAATCGTCGTATTCGATCATATCTGTATCATGTAGTCGTATCTGTGTCTATGCTTCATAACTGCATAGGTAGCATGATGTGGATTAATCTTTCAACACGTGTTCAATTCCAAGTTCCTACGATTATGCTTAGTTTGCATTTATACATTTCTTGTTTTGGAACCAATAACATTCAGGAAATGGACTATGTTGTTCGATTTTTTAGTCCTCAATGTCAATGAGCTCGGACTATTGTGCAAGATATTTCAAGTAGGTTTTACGATTTCTTTGCTATGGATATGATGGTGTTTACGTCTGTCTATGAAGTGGACAAAGAGTTATTGTATGGGAAAAAAAAAAAGGTCAAGTCGTGGAAAATGTAGTCACTATTCAGGTACGTGATATCTTATTGATATCTGATTCTGTCGTTGCTCCAGTATTTATGCAAATGCTGCAGACTTAATTCCACTACTCTTTTTGCTTCTTCTCTGTAGTTATTTATATCTTTTCGGTTCTGCGAATAAAAGACCTTTACCTTGTCTTCTGCAGTTGGATTTGTTGTTTTGTAGTTGTTACATTTTATTATTATTATTATCATTATTATTTTAATAAACCAAACTTTCATTGAGATTGATGGAAGGATATACAAGGGCAAACAGAAACAACAAACAAGCCCAATAAACAAAACAACCCACTCCAATTGTGGTCTTGGAATGCTATTTTGTAGTTCCTTTGTGATGATCCTATCCCTGAAGGGTGGTCTTGGCTAAAACTTACGAGAAAAATAATTGTCCTTATTAAATATTCAACTTCGATTTCTTCTTCAACTTAGTACTGGAGAATGCTAAATGCACTGTATTCTATGATTTTCGCAGCTTTAAAACTGGAATTGATTGCTTATTGGTTCAGAAATTTACTTGTTCCTATACAGGGGGTTGACATCGTCAGGATATTTGCTAGCTATTGGAGACAACTAAATGTGCGAGCTTCATCCCGATGGAAATAGGTTAAGTATTTGAATGGATTCCTATTCTTTATTTGGTGAATGGATTATGTTGTGCTATTATTATTTTTCCTTTATTTTTTGGAAAAAGTTTGATACATATACAATTTGATACATCGACTGCAAGAGTATAACATCTGTGTCTATAGCATATTAGTTACATCTTGAAAATAATCCTGAAAGACAGAGAGTTCATTGTATGTAGGAAGAAGTGAATTTGATCTCTATGGAAGCTCAACAACAAATAGAAAAACTTGATAACCATTTGGTTTTTTAAATTAAGTTTATGAATATGACGTCAGCTTATAAGTTTCTTTTTCGTGTTATCTACTTTCTACCGTTTTCAACCTCCAAGCCAAGTTATGAAAAATAAAAAATGTAGGTCTCGTTTGGTAACCATTTGGTTTGTGATTTTTGTTTTTGAAAATTTAGCTTATTTCATTCACATTTCTTACCATGATTTGCATTTTTCTTAAGTACAATGGTTGAATTCTTAGCCAAACTCCAAAAATAAAAACAATTTTTTGAAAACTACTTTTTTTATTTCTCAAAATTTGGCTTAAACTATTGGTGAGAAGTAGATAATAAAGGAAGAAATTTGGAGGTAGAAGTTGTGTCCATGGGCTTAATTTTAAAAAATAAAAACAAAAAATAAAATGGTTACCAAACGTGGTTGTAGTTTTTAAAAATTTGTTTTTGTTTTTGAAATCTTGTTGAGAATTCAAATGTTTCCAAAACATGGTAAGGAAATTGTAAGGTAACAAACACAAATTTCAAAAATAGAAAAGTTAAAGTAAAATCATTATCAAACAAAGCCTAACCTAAATGATTATTTTCTACAATAATTACTGTGAAGTTCATTACAAATTCATACATGACTAAGAAACGGTGGTCAATAAAGTTAATGTTTTCAAAGTGCCTTAGAATCTTAATTACAATGATTGTAAAGGAAGTGATTGCTCTGTTGGCCAGTCAATCAATATTGTAGTTTCTGCTGTACTTGGATGAAATTTTAAATTCTGATTTGAAAATCCTTTTGAACTAAGCTGGCAGCAGTGGCATACCCTGTTTCTACATTGCATGCATCAGCTCACAATCCCAAGCATGAATTCATCTCCAAATGCAATGACTGGATATATGATTTTAGAAGGCTAATACATAGTAGTGATGTGATCTTAAATCTGTGATCATGTCAACTTCCTGTTGTTCTACAGTTTGGATTTTTTCAAAGGACTAATCACGAGCAAACTGGTGTAAGAATACTGCTTTTTCACTTTGCAACGAGTGGCTGGCTATGAGCTGTATGGAATGGAATCATGTGCAATAAGAAGGGGACATTAGCTTTCTTTTATTTTAAGTTAAAATTCTCTCTGTTTCGAAAGTGGAGGGAAGAAAGAGAGATATTTTACTTTTTATGATTAAACAATGAGATATCAACTGAAGTTGTAAATATTATTTATCTTTAAACTTACTAAGGATGGTACATGGTCCAAAACGTGCTATATTTTTGTATCATCCAAATGAACGTGAAGGAATTTCTAGTGGGACAATGAACAATTGATTAAACCGTCCCCACAATTGGCATAATCAGTCGGTCAGCAGTTCTTTTTTGTTAGAAACTTAAGAAACTCTCTGCCACTTTATAGTCAGCTGTTGAGCTTAAAACTGAAACCCCGTTATGACAGAAGGTGTTGTGTTGTAAAGATACGTTGTGATGGAGAAACGGATGCAACTTATTTGAACTTTACAACTGTGAAATTGAGTGAAAAGAAACAGAAAGGCAAAAGATTCTTGTGTTGAGGCGCCATGTCAGACCCAAACACTGGTATGTCTTCTGTCTATTTCCTTATACGGGTATTGAGGCTTTTTGTTTAGGTTCACTATCTGAAGAGAGATAATGGGTTGGCTTGCCACATGCAGAACAGTGGCTGGATTGGATAAACAAAAAGGGCCCCATTATAAGTTTGTGCCTAATAGTTTCATGTTGTTAACTTCATCAATATGCCACCATGTTCGTGGTGTGCTAACTATATATTATTAAAGCTACATGGCAGGCTAATTGGTTAAGGTTTTTGGTAGTGTAAAAACTCAGTTTGAGAGTCAAACTGAATTGAACCAAAAATTTTGAAAAATATATGCAATCAAACTGAACCACTTGGGCTCAGTTTAAACTAAACCGAATCGAGTTTTTTGGTTTTGTCTGTTGGAAGAGAATAATGAGAAAGGGTTGTGTGGCGGTTGACGAAATTACTTGCATTACATATAGGAGATGAGAGGAGAGCTTGATGTGTTTTGTGCGATTGAGGGGTGGCCGAGGGAGATCGTGATTTCATTATTATATGGAATCGGATAGATCAATTCGGTTTCTTTATATTTTCAGTTCAGTTCGATTCAGTTTAGATGATCGGTTTCATTTGGTTGGTTTCAACGTACTACCTTCTAGTAAAAACCTAGGGATGACCCATGTCTAAAAAAGGCAGGTTTGTACGGTTTTGGGAGGCTGGGGGCCATGGAAGGACAGTGTGGACTCATAATGTGTGGAGTTGAGGTAAACAAAAGCTGCAAAATGGGGAAGGCAGCAACTGTGAAACTGGGTTTGTGTTGAGGTTATGATAATGGAATGCCCCCCCAAAGTAAAATTTCCAATTCTGAGTTGCTGTTGTTGCAGCCTTTTGTCTGTCTTCGGCTTACCTCAGCCTCTATGATTTGGTAGGTATATATGGTATCCTTATAATTTATAATGTCGCTCCCCTAGCACAAGAATCCATTACATCTCATTGTCTTGTCGTCTTGGGGGTGTCTCTCTGTATGTAATGTTGTAGTCAGAATCAGAATAAGGTTTTGTTGCAATGTAATATCATTTTTATCATGGTTCGTGACTCTATCCAAAGTTGTTCAACTTTAGTACTCCCTATCCTTAAATTTTCGTAAATGTTTGTTTCAATTCCATGTTTATGTTGTATTTCATGAGAATTTGAGTTAGTTCTTTCTAGGTTAAAATGATTGTTATACTTTCAACCTGATTGTATTTTGATTCTTTACTTTTAAAGCATCTATATTTCCCAATCTTGGTAATTTAAACTTTTGTTCTTCGGTCCTTGTACATTCAAAATCAAATATTTAAAGCCATAATTACCAATCAAAATTGATATTTATCCAAATTAAAATAGCTAACTAGTTATTTTGGTCTAAGAGAGGGAGAATAAAAGGAGGTGTTGAAAAAAAGAGAAGCGAAAGTAATTATGGAGTCAAAAGAAGGTCTTTACAATGGAAAATGAGTTAAAGAGAAACCAATTGGGATGAGAATCTAAGTGAAAAAAGCAAAAAGTGTAAGTGGGGCAAAGGAATGAATGAGAAATGGTTGAAAAGAAAGCATGAAAGAATTATTCACATTGCAAAGAAAATTAACAATGAAAAAAATCAACTTATTACTAATTAAAATCATAAAAATTCAAGTTAATGAATTTAGATAATTTTTTAAATGATTTATTACTATTTTTTTATTTAAAATCAACTCAAACCACATGGAAAATTACTCATATTAATAAAAACACCATCTATCTTCACAATTCCTATTTTTTTAGGGAAAAAAAAATTTCAATGACATATAGATGGTTTTTAAAATAACCTAAATGGCTTGAATTGAATATGAAAAAAAAAATAGTTAGAAAATTTATTGTAGTATAGAAAACTTTTCATATTACTTTCATCCATTATTTGTTACAATAATTGCATTTAAGAATTACGTGGAGTCTACGAAATAAATAAATAATAAATTAATAAATCATTTGATGACGTGTCGAGAAGGAGATACGATGGTAATTTTATTTTATTTATTTTTTATTTTTTTAATTATAAGTAGATGAAAAGGGAAAGAGAAGTTGGTTGTTGATTAGTCAAAGATCCTGGGCATCAATCTTCATCACGCACATTTCGATAAAGATAGCTACGGCAAAAATGAATGTCCAACAAATAACATAAATGCTTATTACACATCACGCGCCGAAAAGATGACTTATTTCAAAGTTCAAACAAACTACCTCGATAACACAAATAAATAAATAAAATAAATTTGATTGTTTTATTTTACATGTGAATAATTACTACGACTCTTTTTTTTTTTTTTATCTCAATTACAAGAATATTCTTGACCATTTTTACATTCTCAAACTAATGAAAATAAATTAAGTATAATTAATACATCCAAATTTATAGTATCTCTTACCAGTACAATTTAAAATCAAAGTCATAGACTCATTGTTATTCTTATAATATTTTGTCAAAATCCTTGATGGGTTCTACTATTTTGTTCTAATTTATTGAAATTATCAGTTTCAAGTTAAAGTTAGCTTCATCAAGAACAGTAAATTTTAATAATTTTGACATTGAAGGGAAAAAAAAATGTAGCTCCATCTAACATTTTGGGGTTGTTTATTTAGTAATTATTAAATATCTCTTTGGATTTTTATATATTTATAGCTAATTTGTAAAGATAAGATTGTAAAATGTTTTTTCCCTCTTAGAATTTATAAAAATGGTGACAATTGACAATACATTGCAACTAATGATTGTTGGAGGAATTTTCAAAGTCAAGATAGAACAATGATGATTAAATTCTCCTTTTTTTCCCTCTTCTTTTTTTTAATTTTTATTATTAACAACAAAATCCAAAGACGTGTTTCAATTTGAAAGGTTGATTTCTAATTAATCATACACCAAATTTCCCTTTTTCTTCTATTCACAATATTTAAAAAGTAGATTAGGGAAAATGCAAGGATAAGGTAAAATTATGCAGTGAAAAAGTGGGGTAAAAGAACAGTTTATGTGTGAGTGAAGAGTGAAGAGTGAAAAAGTTGAAAAATTGACTGAAAAGTTGAGTAAAGTTTTGGGATAGGATTTTACTTTTTATGATTTGAAAGTGGATTTGTTAAGGTGATTGGGGGAGGGGGGCATTGTGGGGAATAATGGATGGTAAATATACATAATTTCTTTTTGTCTTCCATCTTTTGATTTGAATTTGTTTGGATTTTGTTAGGAAAAAAAAAAGGGTCTGAGAGTCAAAGAAGAATTGGATTGGATTTGGATGTTCCCCCTCTAATCATTGGGGTTGCAATTCTGTAATGATTCCTTGTTGATATGAGACTTCCATCAACTCTCCTTTTTAAACCCTACACTCCCTCTCTCTTAATTCTTAATTATTTTATGTATTTAATGTTAGATCCCTCTATTCTTCCTATTTCACATCTCAATCATCCTCCCAAAAGGGTTAAAAAAAAAAAAAAAAAAAACCAAAATATTAATGAGTACAGAGGAGAAGATGGTAGAATGACATGAATGCGACGATGGTAAGAGTTGTTGGAGAAGCAAGAAGATGGAGGGAATAACGGTGAGAGGAGCTCAGAAAAAATATATATAGTAAATGTCAAAATTTAGTAGAGATAATATAAAAATATTATGTTTTTGCCACTAGATTAGTTTTAAATTACATTGTCAACTTAGTTAATGATCGAAGGAATTTAGGGATCATTTAGATCTATTTTCTAAACTTTAAAGACTAAAGTGTCATTTTTGAAACTTTAAAATCTAAATAAATACCAAACTCAAATATCAATGTCTAATCACGTGAATTTTATCCTTTTATGTTATTATTTTTTAAATTTCCGTTCCCATTTTATTAAATTTTTTGAGCTATTATTTCATTTTTTAAACTAGTCTTATCAAGTTTTAATTTTAATTTGCATTGATAGGTCTAGGAATTTACAAAAAAAAAGAAGTAGAAAAGAAAAATAGTGAATAAATGATTTGGAATATTCTAAATCTACCCAACTCAATTACAATAATATTCAAATCCATGGTAGTATATGCTAGGTGTAAAATTGGACCCAACAAAATATTGTTAAAGGCAGAAGGAGGCTCAAGAAGAAAAGGCTTGAATGAGAAGTTGACCAAGGTAACAATAAACTGAAGGCCAACCAACACTCGGACTTAATTGACTCGAGAAATTTATCCTATAAGTTAAAAACTCGTTTCACCACTTAGGTTATAACCAACTAAGATAAAACTATCAAAATGAGTTTATCTCAATAGTATTGACATGCATTTCGATCTAAGAGATTGAAGGTTCAATTTCTCACCTTGCAATTATGTATTAAAGTAACTAAGACAAGTTATTTTGGATAAAATTTGAAAGATAATATAAGTCATTTAATGACGTGTATAGTAAAGGTAATGAATGAATGAATAAAGGGTTGCCACGTGGGAAAAGGTGGGGTTGTGTGTGTGAAGAAGATTGAGAAGAAGTGGTAAAAAAAAAAAAAAAGAAAAGAATGTCCGTGATTATCTGCGCAGAGGAATGCCCTATCTATCTTCTTCCTGTTTTTCCTACTTTCCGTGTCCACCGAAAGTGACGTCACACACCCCCTTCCAATCACGTGCTCCCTATCATCCCACATGTGACCACATTTTTTTTTTTTTTTTAATCTTCCCCTTCCTTCCTCGCCTTTTTTCTTTCCAATCTTTTTCATCCAACTCATCAAGCCACGTGTAAGTAGTGTATTCGTAATATACTTTTTGTTCTTTTTTTTTCTTTTCTAATTTTATATTCTAGAAGTCATGGATGTTAAAATTATAATTCTGGTTAAATTATAAATTTATCTCTATAATTTAGGTCACATTTATCAAAATAATAATAATGATGATGAATTTTGGTGTAATTAAAATTGAATTGCATTTATAGATCAATGGAAATGAATCTCAATTGTAATTATTATTTGATTCCAATTGATCGCGTTTATCTATGCATTTTACAAAGGTAATCTAATCTTTATTGAGATTATTTATTTAGAAAATTGTAAACATTTTGAAAATCAAATTTTTAGGTAACTGATAGAACTCCATTTTCGCAAACAAAATATAATTGGAACGTCGATTGTCTTCTTCTTCTTTCTCTTGCTCTAACGTTCAACTAATATTTTAGGGTTTGGCATCTGGTCGTTCGATCATCAGTAAGTATACTATTTTTGGTTATTATGCTCCATTAATCGTTCATTTCACAATTTGTACATATTCGATTTTTATCTTCATACCTGTATATTTAAGGCCAAAAAAATCGTGGCATTTTTTTTTCAATTTTCTTGAACTTGTACTCGAAGTTTGTCAAAAAAAAAATATACTTTACTATTGACACCGTACTTACATTAAAATAATGGCATTGCATGTTATGTTTGTTCTACTGAATTGTTCTAAAGTTATCGCTTGGTGTATCGATGGACTCTTGTATCTTTGCACTTGACTGTTTGTGTTTCCGTTTCTGTTTTCGGTAGCGATACACTTATGATTATTCATCTCGGGAATCTGAACGTGACATTGAACCCAAACGAAAATGGTAAATAGGTAACATTAACTCAAATGGTAACCTAAACGGTAACAGATGAATATCCATACGTTTCTTACGTAAAAATTGTTGCAGAGTTGACATGGCACAAATCCAATACAAAACTCTTAAGTCTGAGTGATTTGCTGATCAGTACACTAGTTTATCCTATATCAAGCATGCCAACATTGTTATCAAGAGGAAGTTGAGTCCTGCACAATTGGATATGTTTAAAAGAACGATATTTGGTCGCTTTATTGGTTTAAATGTTATATTCAGTAGTGGTCTCATTCATGAGGTCTTACTGAGAGGGGGATTGTAGACGATAGGGAAGATTGTATGTCATTCAATATTATGGGGAGCACAGTGACATTTGGGAAAGCAGATTTCCTATTGGTATTGAAAGGAAAAAGGTAAACCTACCTATTTTGTTTATAAAATATTTTGTTTGGGCTTGATCAATCTTGCTAGATTCCTTAATAAATGAACATTTCACGTAATGGTAGTGAACAAATGTATACAAAATATGAAGATGAATTGGCAATGATAAAATAAAAATTTATCGATACGTCTTTCGATTGCATTGAACAATAGACCAACCCTAAAAATTATATCAACAGTAATAGTCATTAGACCACTCACTGCTACCGATTAACCCAAGCAGTGCAACAATAATTGATGACATGTGAGGAAAAATAAAATAAAAATTTATCGATATGGTTTTTTATTCCATTTAACGGTAGACCAAAAACCCTAAAACTTGAATCAACGGTAACAATCATTTAGACTAGCACTGTTACTGATTAACCCAAGCAGTGTAACAATAACTGATGACGTGTGAGGAAAAATTTTAGAAACTCGAACAAAATTATCAGCAAAAATAGTATAGGTCCCACTCAATATTCAAACACAATTAAATTTATCACCCCACACTCTTTATTAGATTACATTACTTCATTATGGATTTTCATTTGGGTCCCACCTGTCAGTAAGAATGCGGAACGCCGATAGATACTAACAAACGTAAAAAAAAATGGGTCTTAATTTCCAAATTACTTTAAAAAATTATGATATACCTTCCATAAACATAGCCATAGTTCTTATGATTTTAAAAGTAAAAATTTAGTCATTCTTATTTGATAAAACCTAATAAATAGTTCATATGGTTAATAAAATCCTCCAAATAATTCTTCAGTAAAGACTATTTATTGAAGGTTTTATCAAACTATATGAATTAAATTTTAACTATAAACCATATAGTTTAAATTCTAACTTTTTCTAAATCATAGAGACCAAATCTGCAATTTAATATTTGCTTTATGAACTTTCATATTTGTGTCAAATAAGTTTCTTAATTTTAAAAAGTTTAAGATTAATTCCTAAACTTTTAAATTTGTATTTAGTAAGCCTCTAACTCTTAAAAAGTCTTTAATAAGTCTCCAAATTTTTTTCGATTTTATATTTAGAATGTCCTTGAACTTTCACTTTAGTGTCTAATAGGTTACTAATCGACATTTAAAAAAACAAATTTCACTAATTTATTGGACACAAAATTTAAATTTTGATTATCCATTCTATTAGACACAAATTCTAACGTAAGAAACATTTGTTAATTTTTAAAATGGTTGAATATGCAAGGAATTTATTAGACACAAAATTGAATTTTATAGTCTCATTTGACACATTGTTAAAGCTAGAGGGCTATTAAAACAAACACGGAAGTTCAAGGACCAAACTTGTAACTAATTTATAATTCCCATCCTATAGTTTATGAGAGAAATTAATTTATACCTCCAAAATTTAAATCATTTGAATCTCTAGCCTTTTAGTTGATATTATAATAGTCTTGTGATGAGAGTGTCGGCTATTTTAGGTGGGGTTATATTAGTATGTATTTGGGGTTTAGTCTTAAGTAGTTTAGGTTGTATTAGTCCATGTTTGAGATGCATAGTATTTTAGTATGAGTTATAATAGTTTGTATTTTGGGTGTAGATTATTTTAGTCCAGATTTAGATTTTTCTTCTATTTTTTTTTTTTTATTATTATAGAAGTAATAGTAACTTAAGTATCATATTTTATACATACAAATAAAAGCATTTGTTCCACCAATTTTTCTTTAAATGTGTTGTCGTTACTATCTGTCCATTTGGTGATTTTGGAATGCACAAATATTGATGAACATGCAAATAATATGTGAGACTAGGTTACAATTCACACCACTACTTAAAAAAAACTCTGTATTTTGGAGATACCAAAAAAAAAAAAAGAAAAGAAAACTAATTCTTTAACTCCATAATGTTGCACAAAAAACACACATATAAGAGTGACTATTCCAATATATAGACCATAATACATGTCATGAAATGCATATTTTAGACTTATATTTTCATATTTAGGAAAAATGGACTGTTGCACGTGTTTTTTCCCATTAGTCTTAAATTGATAAAATGATCTTACAATTTATCTTACGAGGGTCCTATTTATCTCAATAGTTGATATTTATTTACTGATTTTGTGAACTTTGGCGGGTAGTTCTGACCATATGTAGAAATTTGTTCAATACGACTATATCGTCAGATTTCACTGTCCAGCCAAATGATGCATTGTTGCTCCTTATTCATCTATTCTTATTTACTGTTTTTAAGTAAAACCCATGCTTATTCATTATATAATCAAAATTTGGTTACCTTTGATTGCGTTGGTTCACAGTCGTGATAAAATTAAAATTGATTCTAGTATCGTGGGATTCGATTCTTAGAATACTTCAAGAATTATTATTTCATAAATTATATGCTTGCACTTAGACCTTATCCATCTTTATTTTTATCACTCATACACATTTAGTCAATCAAAAGACCACCACGATGACACACAAAAAAAATATCATAAACTCATATACATTATTCTAGCAAAATAATTATGGTTCGTAATAATTGAAAATCAGTTTAAGAAAAAGTTTTAGTACCTTGAATATCATATTTTATAAATAGAAATAAAAAGATATGTTCCCCTAATTTTTTAAAATGTGTTGGATTTTAAGTTACATTATTCTCTGTCTCTGGCCATTTGGGGAATGTACCATTACTATTGAACATGCACAACATACGCGAGATTAGATTTAAAACTCATATAATTGATTATGTAAGAAAACTCCATATTTGGAGATGCACAAAAACAACAAATTTTCTAACTAGCTCCATAATAATGTACAAAAACGTATATTTAGGAACGATAGCTGTCAAGTATAGATCATCACTACGATAACACACAAAAAATATTAATTTAGATACATGATTACAAAAAAATAATGATGATTGGTTATCATTCAAAAACAGTTCAAGAACAAGGGTTGATCATAAACATGTCTTTTGAGGAAGAGTTTGCAATATTTAAATGAGTTACTATATTATATGAATTGAATTAAAATGTATAAATCATTGTAAAAAATTTGTTGGGGGATTTATATTCCTATTCTATATTTCGATTTTATGAAGACTTTTTTTTCCATATATACAGTTTTTTCTTCCTTTAAACTTTAATGAGACCCATGAAACAAATTATATATTAGGACATATTTGGGTTGGTTAGGAAAAAATATTTTTCAAAAAATTATTTTCATTTAAATACTTTTTATACAAAAAAAAAAAGGTTTAAAATAAAAAATAATAATAAAAAAAAAAACTAATGTATGTTTGGTTACATTTTCTCAAGAGTTATTCTTATATACAAATTAATTTGGTTTGTTATATACTCAAAGTGTTTTATTAAAATGTTAAATTATATTATAAAAGAAAATACTATTAAACACTAAGAGTTGGTTGTCCAAGCGATTCTCAGAGTTGGTTGCAAAGGCGACCTTCGAAAGTAGTTGTCGAAGGTGTGGTTGTGGCCGAAATTGGACGTCAAAGGTGGTGTTTATTAGAGTTGATTGCTTGAAGTAGTCGTTGGAATTAGTTACTAATAGGTGGAGTCATTGGTAATATTGGAGGCATTGAGAGTTGTTATTTTAAATAGCAAAATGGGAGTTCAAATAGCCCTTAACTCTCCATTATCTTTAACACACACTCCAAATATTGAGTGAACTATTATATTCCACTCAATCCATTTCAAATGGGTACCCAAACACCCTTTTATTCAATATGATTCTTTAATATTATTACAATGTTAATTCCTGACTTTAACATCTAATAAAGTTTTATACTTGTGTAAGAAGTATACATTAACTAATTTGAAAAAAAAATATAATGGATCTAAATTGATTTCGATTGTACATTTTTTTCGGCATCCCTTATGGATGTTGTTTTAGGCTTTTAGCATCTCTTATGATTTATGGTTTTAATTTATTCAGCCTACAAATCAAAGCTTAGGAATATTAATTGGCATCTTTCCTAAAATTTATCTGGTTTTAAATTTTTTTTAGTACGTTATGATGTAGTCTCATGTGGTATTATACTTGTTTCTTTGGCATATCTTAAATAGTTGAATTGTTTTTAAGGGAAAAAAAGTTCATAAAGAGGATAGTGTGATTTGACTTTTTTTTTTTTTATTCCTTTATTATCGTCTTAGAGTCTTTTCAGTTGTCAATGCTTAGGAATCCTTACATCTTAAGCATTCTATGGTGTTTTGGTCTAGTTTATTTTGATTTGGAAGTAATATCCTACGATGCTCTTTCATAAATTGACTTGTTCTATATGATAGATTACAACAATGTGTGATTATATTAGCCCTTGGTGTTCAGATATCCTTAGTGTAGTTGTACAATGATGGGGTTGAATCTCTCGAGGTCATTTATCTGCCATTTTAGTATGACTATTATTAAAGTGAATGTACTTTTATAAAGTGGATGCTTCCATATGATCTCGCGATGAAAGGTTTGGAGAGTAGTCTAGTGTGCTATATCATATATTATATTTGGAGGGAGCGTAACCCTCAAGTCCATGGCGCCATCTTGCAGTCATCCTAAGTGATTTGTCAAGTTCTTTGGGTTCGATGTATTCCTCTCTATTGTTCTAAATGGTTTAGAGCTTCCATTGAGAAGATTCATGTAAGTCGAGATCTATTGTCTTGAGTTGTGTTTTCAAAATCTCTTGAGTGAGTTTATATGTATTCTTTGTCTTGTTAACCTTTGTAGTTGTCAGGCTATAGGGTTCCTTCAATACCTTTTCAATAATAATAAATAATAACAATGTTATAAAAAAATCATTTATTGTTACAAAATAAAGAGAAAAGAAGAACAAACATAAGAACGCATGAGAAAAATGGAGAGAAGAAAATAGAGAGAAATATAATTATTCTCAATTTTAGTATATACATATCTCTACTACCTCAATTTATAGAGTTGTTAAGAGTATAGGTTACCAAGAGCCAACATAAATGAGGGGCAATTGGAAGGATTGAATCCCGTACGGAAGCATGTGATCGCTTTTGCCCAAATTTTCTTACCGGAAGAAAATATAGAATAGACAAATAAACAAAGATTAAGCATATTTTCTAATAGAAAAGGAAAGAAAATTAGTTACCTTTGAAGAAACCAAACTTCAATTCTTCTCTTGGTCTTGGGAAAAAAAAAACACACAACATGAACGAGCAATATGTAATGGACACCACCAAAATGTCTTCTCTACTATCCTCTTGGAACAAGGAATGATTGCAGGATCCTTTGTACAAAGAGTAGGAAATTGATGAATACATTTTTTTGTTTTTTTTTTTTTTTTTTTTTTTTTTTTTTTTTTTTTTTTTTTTTTTTTTTTGGTAAAAGAACTCCAACAAGAGAGCAAAATATTTTTTTTAAAAAAAAAATATATGTATAATTACTAATAGACTGTTTGTAAATATCCTTCAAATCACATCGAGGGAAGTTATCTAAATAATTTCTCACTCCCCTCTCTCCCGTAAATGCAGGTGAGTTTAGGTGAGATATTGATTTTAATTAAATTTCATTTAATCTAAATAACATGTACATGATTCCCTTAATTAAATATTATATATTCAATTAAATATAAATATTCGAATCATATTCAAATGCACATCTCTCACATATCTTATAATTTTAATATGAATCTCATTCACATTAATTTAAACCTATAGTTTCAACATGAATCTAATTCATATCAATTTAATATTTGAACCTTATTCAAATATTAGTACTCTCATATTATAAAATTTAAATTTGAATCTAATTCAAAATTAACTTTATATTATAACATATCTATATACATTATATCAATTGTATCATATATAATTAACATAAATTCCCTTAAAATAATTTGAACATTTCAAATGTTTTCAACATTAAAATTTCCTTGTTTAATCCATTATGGCTAGCTGAGGTCTAATGGACCTACAATTATAAGCTCCAATTATACAAGATTAATTAATTAAATTCTTTAATTAAGTTAATCAACATTCATTAATTATGGGACATTCCACTAAACACCAACAGTAGAACTCTTAAGAACTGTAGAATATTTATGTGTGTTTATTAATTTAACCATTTTACGTAAGTCAATCCTTCGCAAGTTGTACTTACTTACAGTTGGGTCAAATTACTGTTTACCACTGTAATTATCTATTATTTCTTAAGTACCACCAATCCTCTAATGAACAATTTGTTTATGGTCCTACCATAAACAAAGTCCCTCTCAGGTCAGTGAAAAGGTGAGACCTTATTGTTTAAGTCCCGGAGTCAGCACTTAAGGGAACAACTTATCTACTTACTCTACAGGCGAGAATGAGCGAATTTCATCTTGTGAAGTTATGTTCCCAGCTTCCTACTTGAATCATCCTCAAGATGGTAAGCATATTAAGTCGACAACTAGGTCACTCTCACCCATTCAAATCAAAAGATGACCCTCATAAGCAGGAGTTCATAACTCAGTAAGAGTTTAGAATGAGTTACATGGTCATCATTTGAAATATTAATCTCTTCAGCTAATAGTGTTATAACGAGAGATTATATATTTCGCAATCTGGTCTTGTACAAACTCATTGTAAATAATATCTTAACTCACATGTTTCTATATGAATCATTTGGATCAAATCGTTTGTAACATTTACAATATTTATAACGTTTACAAAATGTACCGTATCCATAGTGTTACCAGGATAAGACATCCAACCTTATCAATATACTATAGACTTTTTAGGTTATTACTTGAATACGATCCACTTATATGTCAACCATATACAGTTTAAATTACATTAAAAAGACCTTGGATCTTAATTTATTGAATTTGAGTTATGCAAATAATAAATAACAATTTATTTAATGAAAAATAAAAAATACTTTATTCATTCAATAATTTGTTTATAATTTATCGACTAAGAGATTTAGGACATAAATCCCAATAATAATGAGTTATGAGGTTAATTGGAATGAAGTAATAGAATGTATAACCCTAACCTATGATTCTCATAAGGCATCTAGTATCTTTATATGTATTTGAATTATTAATTATACGTGTAAATTATTGTTGTTAATAATTCTGAGAAACCTCAGCAGACCAATTCTCCAACTAAACTTGATCGACATTACCAAAAAAAAGGGCATATGGACTAACGTATGGGCAACGCGGTTCCCTTCACAAGGAACGAATGACACCAAAAAAAAAAGGACAAGCATTTGATAGCATCAATTTTACAACTTACATTAGCGATCCCACTCCACAGATATTCTCAATCTTTCCACCAAGAATCCGAATTAAATGCAAAGAATCAGATTCAATGGGGAGATTAAAAAAAAATAATATGGGTTTAAATTCCTCGCCTTGAGGTTAAAATCATACTCAACCATCAATAAATCAATGATAACTTTATCAATAAAAATTAAAATTTTCCTTAGAGAAAAGTATAAGCACGTCAATTAGTATAATTTTTAAGATTTTTTTTTCTTTAGTTCTTGATGATTCAAAAACATTTGACTTTTAATTTAGTATATAGGGTCTTGACTAATTGAATTAGGTTTAAGTTTTGTTTTTCATTTTTTTTAGAATAGTTGTTGGGTGCAAATTTAACTTTCAAAACTAGAGGGAACCAACTTTTTGGTGGGAGAATCCCAGGAAAATTTGGTGTTGGAAGTCTCTTTTATGTACTTCAACCTTGTGTTTTGGGTTTAGGCCTCAAGGGTACCTATGTTTTGGAGGGAGTGAGGAGATAAACCAATGTGGGTTCGGTGGATATCCCACACGTGTCGTCGTCTGGTCAGGCGAGGCAAGTGTGTGTGATGATTATTTTTAATAAAAAAAATACTATTTTATTTATTATTATTATTATTTTAACCAAAAAAAGGAAACGGTCCATTGATTATTTTTAAAACGGTTCGTTGATTATTTTTAAAACGGTTCGTTGATTATTTTTAAAACGATCCGTTTCGACGCTGAAGGTCTATAAAAGGCGAGGCCTTCAGCAGTTCGTAATACACAAAATTCATTTTCTAAATTTCCACTTCAATTTCCTCTCCTCCTCCATCTTAGCTTTCCGAGCAGTGAGTTTAGAAAGGGTGTACGTTCTGATCGGTAACGATACATTTGCGATCGGTTTTCATTTGGCTGTTTTATCCTGGAGCGACATGACAATTTTCAGACCTGCTTGCACACTTGGGCAGAGCCCGCGAAACGTCTTAAAGAGAGCGAGCTCCGCGACTCAACCTATAACGAGATTCTATTTTGCAGGTTTTGCTCTTCGCTTGACCGTCGTGCTTGACAGTTTATAGTTCGTCGTTCTGAGGTCCTGTCATTTTCCAACAATTTTAAGATGTTTCCACATCATCAATGGCCCTCAGTAGCAACAATGAGATATTTAACCTCAACTGTCCATTCCGGTTCGAAGGAGCGAACTTCAAGCGGTGGAAGCAAAGATGATGTTCTTCCTCACCATCAAGAAAGTTGTCGAGCTTGTACCGCGCTAAGTCGATCGTCCCTTTAGAAGAACCAACTGAAACAATAATAAAAAAAAAAAAAAAAAAAAAAAAAAAAGTTGCTGATTGGGAGGACTTTCTATGTAAGAATTTCATTTTAAATGGTTTGACTGATGATCTGTATGACTACTACAATACAATGAAGACAGCGAAGGAGGTCTGGGATGCCCTGCAAAAGAAGTATGACACCAAGGAGGCCGGGTCGAAGAAATATGCGGTTAGCCATTATCTCAAGTTCCAGATGACGGATGACAAATCCATGGAGGCCCAATCCCATGAACTCCAGAAGATAGCCCACGAGATAATTACTGAATGTATGCCTCTAGACGAACAATTCCAAGTTGTTGTTATTATTGATAAACTGCCCCCTTTGTGGAAGGATTTTAAGAACACTTTGAGGCATAAGACCAAGGAGTTCTCCTTGGAGAGTCTTATAACCCGGTTAAGGATCGAGGAGAAAGCCCGGAAGTAGGATCAAAGGGAGGAGGTGAACGCAGTATCTAGGAAACCCGCCTCTGCCATGGTAAAACCTGACCAAAAACCTAAGAGGACAAAGAGGAAAGGTCAGAACCGTGGCTCCTGTAACCAGAACCAACAGAAAAAATAGAAGCTCCCTTTAGGAGAAATGGTATAGTTCCTCTGCTTTAATTGTAATAAACCTGGGCACATGGCTAGGAACTGTAGGAATAGGCATTGTCCTACTGGTCAGGCGAACCTGACAAAAGAATCGTTAGTCGTCATGATCACAGAAGTAAATGTGATTGGTGGTTGTGAAGGGTGGTGGATAGACACTGGCGCGACGCGCCATGTCTATCACGACCTTAGTCTATTTAAAACTTATACTGAAACTAAGGATAAGGATATTCTATTGGGAGATCACCACTCCACGAAAGTTGCTGGAACTGGCGAGGTGGAACTGAAGTTTACCTCTGGGAAGACCCTCACGTTGAAAGACGTTCTGCACACTCCGGAGATACGAAAGAATTTGGTTTCGGGCTATCTTCTCAACAAAGCCGGATTTACTCAAACTATAGGGGCAGACCTATATACCCTTACCAAAAATAATGTATTTGTAGGAAAAGGGTACGCAACTGAGGGAATGTTCAAATTAAATCTAGATCTTAATAAAATGAAATCTTCTGTGTATATGTTGTGTTCTATGAATATTTGTCATGCTAGACTCTTTCATGTGAATAAGAATTTAATTAGTAATATGATTAGCCTAGAAATGATACCTAAGTTATTCACTAATGATTTTGATAAATGCGAGTATTGTAGTCAGGCTAAAATTACTAAAACTCCACATAAATCTGTACTTAGGAATTCTGAGCCTCTAAATTTGATTCATTCTGATGTCTGTGAATTTGATGGCATATTGACTAGGAACGGTAAAAGATATTTCATTACTTTTATTAACAACTACTCTGATTTTACTTTTGTATACCTGCTGAAAAACAAAAGCGATGCTTTTGATGCTTTCAAAATTTTTGTTTCTAAAATAGAGAATCAGTTTAATAGAAAAGTTAAAAGACTTCGTAGTGATAGGAGAACCGAGTATGCCTCGAACAGTTTTAATGAATTCTTTAACTCACATGGAATAATACACGAAAAGACTGTACATTATTCTCCTTAAATGAACGGAAAAGCCAAAAGAAAAAATAGAACTTTAGCTAAGCTAGTAGTTGCTATTTTACTTAGTTCAAGAGCTGTGTCTTATTGGTGGGGTGAAATCATCCTTACCGTGTGTTATGTCCTTAATAGAATCCCAAAATCTAAAAATAAAACTTCACCTTACGAAATTCTCAAGAATAAGAAACCAAACTTGTCCTACTTTAGAACATGGGGTTGTCTAGCCTTTGTAAGGATTCCTGACCAAAAAAGGAGAAAGTTGGCTAGTAGAACTTACGAATGTTTCTTTATAGGTTATGACTTAAATAGTAAAGCCTACAGGTTCTATGATCTAGTGAACCAAGTGATCATTGAGTCAAATGATACCAATTTCTTTGAAGATAGGTTTCTTTTTAAATCAAGGAATAGTGGGGGCTCTGGTTCAAGTGGTATAACCCTAGTTAGAAATTGCCATGTCCTCAGTAGATGCCAACCTATGGCAGGAAGCCATAAATGATGAGATGGACTCACTTGAGTCAAATAGGACTTGGCACTTAATAGATCTACCCAGGATGTAAGGCAATAGGGTGTAAGTGGATCTTAAGTAGGAAACTTAGACCTGATGGGATTGTCAACAAATTTAAAACCATGTTAGTAACAAAGGGCTTTAGATAGAGAGAAAACGTAGATTTCTTTGACACCTTCTCCCCTGTCACTAGAATTACCTCTATCCGTGTCCTGTTCTCTCTCGCTGTCCTTTATAACCTCGTAGTACATCAGATGGATGTAAAAATCGCTTTCCTAAATGGTGAACTTGAAGAAGAGATTTACATGAAACAACCTGAGGATTTTGATGTCCACGGTCAAGAAACTAAGGTGTGTAAATTAGAAAAATTTCTCTATGGACTAAAACAAGCTCCTAAACAATGACATGAAAAATTTAACAACCTTATCCTATCTAAAGGTTTCAAGGTCAATGAAAGTGGCAAATGCATCTACCATAACTTTGGTAATAACCTCTGCACTATCTTTTGTCTATATGTAGATGATTTGTTAATCTTTGGGTTGAACTTGCACGTCATAAATGATGTAAAATCAATATTGAGTGCAAACCTTGACATGAAAGACATAGGAGAAGCTAGTGTAATCTTAGGCATAAAAGTAAATAGGTCTGAAAAGGGAATTTCTTTAGATAATCTCACTATATAGAAAAGATTCTAAAGAAATATAATTACTTTGAGTGTAAACCAGCCTGTACTTCTTATGACCCTATTGTCAAGTTGTTCAAGAACACTAGTGACAGTGTTAATCAATCTGAGTATGCAAGCATCATGGCAGTCTTAGATATGCTGCCGACTGCACTAGGCCTGACATAGCTTATGTTGTAGGACTACTTTGCAGGTTTACAAGTAGACCTAGTAAAGAGCATTGGAATGCTATAGAAAGGGTCATGATATATTTAAAGAAAACCCAAAACCTAGGATTACATTATCAAAAGTTTCCCGCTGTCCTAGAAGGGTTCAGCACTGCTGATTGGAACTCTCTTTCGAATGATTCAAAGGCTACAAGTGACTATATCTTTAATATACTAGCGGAGCTGTCTCTTGGAAGTCCAAGAAACAGACTATTTTAGCTCAATCTACGATGGAGTCAGAAATGATAGAACTAGCGACAACTAGTGAAGAAGTATCTGGCTTAGAAATCTGCTAACAGAGATTCCTTTATGGGAAAAACCGATACCAGCCATATTGATCCATTGCGATAGTACTGCAGCAATCGCAAAAGTTCAGAACCGTTACTACAACGGAAAGAGACATCAAATACGTCGTAAGCACAATACCATTAGAGAGTTTCTCAGTATTAGTGCAGTTAGAGTGATTCACATACGAACTGATGAAAATTTAGCAGATCCTTTGACAAAAGAATTGGCCAGAGAAAAGGTTTTCAAAACCTCAGAAAGGATGGGACTCATGCCTATCGAAAAATGAATCACGGTGAGGAAAACCCAACCTGTAGACTGGAGAGTAGATCACAACGGGTAATAACTGATCACGAGTGATATATAGTGAATCATGCTAAACCAAACACAGAGTTCCATTCCTATAACTTAAAGTCTGAGCATGATATCCTGAAGCATAAGAAAGGTTGAACTCAGTTCTTAATTAGATCTATACTTGATGATAAGTGGGGTACCCAGCTACAAGAGTACCCTTGATAGACTCACCTGTGTGAATGTGGAAGTGAGAGCCGCTTCCTATGGAGTTTTTAGGCAAACTCTCTAGAGCATTCACTAAATCGAGATTCACGTGCTAGGTCTTAAAAGCTCGAGCTTTCGTACTACACCCTAATGATACTCTGTGTGAGATGCTGTTAAAGATAGAGTTCAAAACCAAGGGTTACTCTAGTATATTCTGAATAATCTACACTATGTAAAGGTTCAAGTTGTAAGACACCTTTGCTTATGGTATTGTATAGATTGAAACTGCTCGATGAAAATCTTTTCTTTCTTCTCATTTTGTTTAAATTTCCAAGTGGGAGATTATTTCGTACAAATTTAACTTTCAAAACTAGAGGGAACCAACTTTTTGGTTGGAGAATCCCACATTAGAAAATTTGGTGTTAGAAGTCTCTTTTATGTACTTCAACCTTGTGTTTTGGGTTTGGACCCCAAGGGGTACCCATGTTATGGAGGGAGTGAAGAGATAGACCAATGTGGATTCAGTGGACATCCCACATGCCGACCGAAGCAAGGCATGTGTGTGTGATGATTATTTTTAATAAAAAATACTATTTTATTTTATTATTATTATTACTTTAACCTAAAAAAAAGGGGAAATGGTCCATTGATTATTTTTAAAATGGTCCGTTGATTATTTTTAAAACGATCAGTTTCAACGCTGAAGGCCTATAAAAGGCGAGGCCTTCAGCAGTTCATAATACACATAATTTATTTTCTAAATTCCCACTTCAATTTCTCTCCTCCTCCATCTTAGCTTTCCGAGCAGTGAGTTTAGAAAGAGTGTACGTCCAATCGTAACGTGCATTTTTTTATCGGTTTTCATTTGGTTATTTTATTCTTTCAGACCTGCTTGCACTTAGGCAAAGCCGCGAAATATCTTAAAGAGAGCGAGCTCAGCGACTCAGCCTATAACGAGTTTCTATTTTGCAGGTTTTGTTCTTCTTGACCGCCGTACCTTAATAGTTTACAATTCATCGTTCTGAGAGCCCTGTCGTTTCCAACAATAGCTATGTTTATATTTTGAGACTTTAAAACATCCATCCTTTTATTATCCATTCTTTCTTTTCTCAAAAGGAGAAGTTAACAACATAAATTTAAACTTTAATATGTGGGTGGGGTTGGAAATATATGATTAATTATGATTCCTCATGCTAGTGAAAAATTTCAAGTTATATATTAATCAATTTGATTTTCTTTCTATGTGGCTTTCCATTAATCATAGGCACCCCTCTATGGTGGGTAGGCTTATTGTAGACTAAACATGATTAGTATTTTTGTATTTGCTTTCGATCATGATCTTTAAAAGATTCTCACATTGGATTATGAGGGACGAAACTTTCGAACCATCCTTTTCTTCACTCTTTCCAAAAAGAAAATTTATAATTTTTTTTATAGGCAAAGATAATTTATAATTTTAAATACTAAGAGTTGGGTAATGAATTTTTACATATCTCCACAAATATATGATATTATTGATTTATGGTACGAACTTTATAACTTTGTTTTTGAAATTATCTAAAAGGTATAATTTAGATATGTAATTTGAGAGTGGAACTTGAAAAGGTTAAAATCACTTTTATCATACTAACCGAATACTACGTGTGTCGCACGTGTTTTATAGGAATAAAATAAATTCTTGAATAACTTGTGTTTTATAGGAATAAAATAAGTACTTGAGTAATTTAAGAAAAATATGTAATAATTTAATTTTTAAAATATTTCTTTCTTAAGGTTTATTTGAATGATTTGATTATCTCTTAATTTTAAATTTTAATTTAAATAGAAATGAATGTTGCAAATAGTTGAAATTGGAATTAAGATCAAGGCATAATGCTGCAAAAAGAAAACAAAAAGTTATTGACAAATTAGAAAAAGAGAAAAAAAAAAAAAAAAAAGATGAAAGAAACAAAAAATGAGAAAAAAAAACATAAGAAAGAAAGAGACAAAGAGAACTGAATGAAAATTTGGAGTGTCATTTGAATTTATAGAGAAAAATTTGATTTGATCTTGAATAAATCTTGAAAATAAATCAAATTGATTTTTTTTCTTTTCAAAATGAATCTAGGATACCATTTCAAAAAAAAAAAAAAAAAAAGGAGAAAATGATTTTTTTTTTTCTTTTGCATGTGATGCTCAACAAAGTAGACAAATAATTTATTTAACGAATTTAAATGTGAAATTATCGAATAAATCCCTATAACCATCCACTAAAAGAAATGAGAGATCATATATTTCTCTCCTATAGCCCATTTTAAATAATAAAATTTAAAATCACTTCGGAATGCATATTGATGACTAAAATTAGAGGGACGCAATATGTGATGCATGTCTTAGGCTATCGTTTATACTCATGCGTCGATGGTCATGCGTTGGAATGAAACTATGCGTTAACGAATATGCAATGACCAGGCGTTTCCTGTCACAAGTTTCTTACGCTCGCGCCAAGTATAACGCGAACGCAAGTTTCTCGGGTGATCTGAGATCGAACTTAGGACTTATAGCTAAATGCTATGCGGTAATGTGTTTGCGGTGGTTGAATAAAAGATGATGGAGGAATATAAGCTAATAACTACTCCTACTTCTATCTAACAGACTAAGCATAGAAATATGCATTAGAGGTAAGACACGACAACTGTTGATGCATGGTAAATTGATGAAAAATAGATAAAATATGAAGATGTCTTCATCGCAACCCTTAAGATTGACCACAAGGGCAACCTCAACCAACGCAAGCTATGCGATCATGCTACACACACTTGAGCCTAATTCTAGGATGCATGCGATATATATGCGAAGTGTCGAGAGACCTTATTCCTAAGTCTCTATTCCTGCTCATGTGCTCCCACAATAAACAAGATGACCACATACCACCGTTATCTTACTTCTTGGGCGATGCAATATCCTCTCCGTATGGTGCATACGCTGTGTAATAGCAAATACAGCTTATTCTAAGTTCCTCATTCTTGCTTATGCGATCCAATCCGCTCTCCCGAGACATAGATTTGGTTTTTTAGACTACTCTCTCAAGTATGGCCTAAATGATGAGTGATGCGTTCATAAGACAAGGTAACCGCAGTAACTTGGCTGACGTAATATTATCCTATCTCTAATGAACACTAACTTACATTGCTTAATGCGACCAACCACTTACCTTCCCGGGTAGTAGTTGTTGCTAACTTTACTCATAGACAAGCGTTGCGTCCGCCTATAGACGGCGTTGCTACAGCTTCACACTAGGCAAATAAGGTTTTTCTCACAAACACTCACGCAACGCACACCTCCCAGTGGTTTGCTACATACTTCATATTCCTATGTCACATGATTAAGTATGCGATACTCTAGCAGTCTCACTAAGTGATGTAATGAAGTTTAAGATACTAAGTAATGAAGATGGAGATGGAATCAAATATAGAAATGCATTGAACACACATGTATTAACTTCTTAATCCACAATGTAATACAATACAATATAAGAAAAGAAGAAGAAAATGAAAGGATCAACTGGAAGTAGTGTCTTGCTTCCAGCGGATGTGTGTCAAGGCTGCCGGGTGCCATGGAAGGGCGGTGGAGCTGACTCTCTCGAGATCTAACTCCTTCGAGCTCCGGTCGTCATCGGAATGGATGAAGGGATGAAGCTCTCAAGCGTTTCTTCATAGCGTTAGTCTGGATCACAAGGATCCACCCGAATGTAGGAAATCTTGGATGAAAACCCTGGATGATTTGAATTTCTACTCAACGGCTTCTATTTATAGAACTTGATCGCCGACAGCATTAATGGACCTGCTCTGATTCTGACATTCACGGCATGTTGGTCCTTTTCTGAATTTCTGCTGCTAACGGTGTGGTAGGTGAAATGTCAACATCATCTTTTTTATTTTCCCGAGAGATGCGTTGATGCTTCCATTCCACCAACTTTGCATTCATCCCTCTATTATGGTTATCATTGTGTAATCGCAATCTTGAAATGACCACATTCACTTGATCACCGCAACTTCTACACGATCACCGCATCTTCTATGTGATGGACGCATTCGCTCGACAGCCACAACACCCATACGACTGTCGTACGCGATCACCGTATGCGATTAATGGACGCAATATTCATGCGTCGAGCGTATGCGATCGTCTATGCAATAGTTCGGCTTCTGCGTCTACGTTCGATTCCTGCGTTAGCTACAAAGATAGACAATTAAACGTATAATAACGCATAATAGTGGGTTAGCTAAGATTCTTAATGTTGAACGACGCAAACTCATTTTCTCATGAACTCCTAACATAATTGCCGCATATTCTGCTTAACAGCCTTCATAATTCTAAATAAAAAGCATAAGAAGACGTGCATTTCTGCATGTCATCGCATATTAATCAATCAAAATTATATAATTAATGTTGCGCTTATGAATGCAATTTTCATACCAATAGAAATAATTGTTCTCACCTATATACAATGAATAATCTTTCAATTCCCTAACCAATGTGGAATGTGCTTTGATTTGCACCTAAATATTCCCGTCTCAAACAAAGTACCACCTTGAGTCTCCTGTTATCGATCCATTCCGACTACCTATAAGAGCTTGCTCTTATCAAGGTCTAGAGTAAAGTCGGATAGAGCACAAACAACAAATTATTTTTGTTGGATACAACCTTGTTTCTGACCACTTATCACACCCTTAATCTCCTCCCCTCGAACAAATAATACCCTTCCTATCAGTCTAATTGGCCTGATATGTCTACGTCTACTCTTCATCCAAATCCACCTAATTGATAAATCTCTACCAATCACTTGTTGCATCTCAAACACTATTTGTTCGATATGGTGATTTATCCACAAGACTTACTTTTTTGTTCAAGATCATTAAAAATCGTATCCACCTAGCTAAGTTTCGACCATGATTATAATACAAATTAGTCATAAGGACCGCTGAACCTCTACATATTTTCATAATGATATGATATTATCATTTGACAGTATAAAATCTCATGATTTTGTTTTTGAAACCACCTAAAGGATCTCATTTCACACCACGAGAGTTGTTCACTTTTTATTTGGACTTTAATTCAATTAGAGGACAATAAATGTAAATGAGATAACGTTATCATATATTATGAGAATAGACTTATTAATTTAATTAACTACATCGGCCAATTAAAGATAACTTTTGACTTTTAAGAATGATGTTATATGGAATTTAAAATTAATGCAAAGAAAAAGAATAATGGATATACTGAGGAAAATTCTTTAAAAGCCCTTTAAAATTCAGCTCATGAAGAATGAAGGTTTCAATGCTCATCTTGATATTTTCCTATTTGTATTTGTAGCTTTATAACCAACCGTCGTTTTCTCAATCATTTTTCAATCAATGCATATGAAAGCCAATTTGGTGGCACGCCGAGGATTCATACGACGTGTATCTAAATTAATTAAACCAATCTTTTAATTTGGTTGCTTATACATATAATTTGAGTTTAATCACAATCAAATTGACAATATATGTCATAAATGGTTGAGTTATACATAGATCAACATATTTATATTAATATTTAGTTCTTTTAAATTTTAAATATCATCAATTAGGTGGGTTTAGCAAATTAAACACCAAATAAAAAGGCAGTGGTACTAATACTTATTCCTCGAATTGTTGACAAATTCGTAGAAGAGAACAATCCTACATCGAAATTAATTTTCTTTTTGGTTGGTTATAATTTTTCATATTAATTAAATGGTAACTAAGTTAAGAAATGAGGAAGCAATTGCCTTCTTTATTTTTATTATTGTTTTTTTAAATTGAGGGAGAAAAATCGAACATTTGACCTTGAGGTTAATTGTATAAATTTTATATCAATTGAATTTTACTCATTTTGGCCATTGTCTTCCTAAATAGTCTTTTACAATAATGGTAATGATAATAAAATCAAGAATTGATTTTTTTTTTTTTTTTTTTTTTGTCCTTTAACTAAGAATGCAAAAATATGTCATCCCTTAAAAAAAATTTATGGTTCTACTCCTACTCCAATTATATTATCCATCTCCAAAAAAATTACAAAAATTAAAATAAAATCTACTTATTTTGAATTTGGTTCATTTTAGTTCCTATATTATTATTTTGGTTAATTTTGATTCATATACTTTTAAAATATCTATTTTGATTATTATACTTTCAATTTTGATTCATAAAATCTTGAACTTCAAAAAATAACCATTTTCGTCCTTTACTCTTTTTCAAAACAAAAACATGAGGTAATTATCTTAAATGTCAAAATTGCTATAAATATTTTTAAATATAGTAAAATATCATTATCTAACTGTGATATATAATAATAAATTCTAATAAATTGATAGATATCTATCAATATCTATAACTAATAAATAATAATATTTTTTTATATTTATAAATTAATTGACTTATTTTTATATATTTGAAAACAATTCTAAATAACATCCTATTCTTTTAATAAAAAAAAAAAGTGCTTCGGTACAAATGAAATTATTATGACGAATATAAAGAAGAATTGACGACAAAACCAAAACGAAATTGGGTGAGTAAGAGAGAGGATTGGTTTGATTAGAATATTGAGTTTTTATTAACATATAAAATCAAAATGGAATGTGGAGAGATTTAGAATTTGCAATGCCATGATTGTCTTTTGTTCAAAAATTTGGTGGTGAAAAAAATATATATATGAGTGGCTTTCAATTAATTGACGGTTGATTTGACTTCATTTTTTTTTTTTTTAATTTCATTTCATTTTATTTGATTTCTTTTTCCTACTTTTCATTTGCAATCTCTAAAGTTACCTTAAAAATGCGAGCTAATCATTCCACCCCTATCTTCCTCTTAATGTCACAATGTTCCTCTAATCAAAAGATAAGACCATCACTATTCCATTCCTAAAAAAAAAAAAAATTAAGTTTCGTACAAATTTATTCCTCAATCTTGTATTTTTCCTTTTTCTCATAAACGTGATTTTTTGGTTACATTTGATCCTTAATTGAAAGGAGACTTTATTCTTAATCGCATAGTACAATTGTTATTTTCTTCAATAATTTTTTTTCCTATCAAGATTGTTGAGTTCCTCCATTCAAATGAGTCTTGGACTTGACGAATTAACTTCAAAGAGTTGATTGATCCCTCGAGTAGGTACAATTCGATGGTGGTTGATGTTGGTATGAAAGATTGTGTGACCTAACTCTTCTTGCCGTTATGTTGTCTTTTCATTACATTTTTTATCTTCTTTGTTATTGAGGCTAATATCTAAGACATTGTTTTATCGCCTGACTTTAACAATAGTTTTACAACATTTTCTGTGTGAATTAATTTAAGATTTTTTATTTTTTTTAATTAAAGTTATATTTCCCTCCAATTTAGCTATGGGCTCATGTTATTTTGTATATAAATTATTCTAACATTTACATCTATCCTTTCTTTTAAATTCACCTTAAAAAAATGTAATTATCACAATTTTTTTCAATAGGTCGTATTTGTAATTTTTTTTTATTAACATATGTCAATTGATTAATGTGCATTAAAATTGAGATATGATTTCAATGTATGTCACAATTTTTGTGATGGATTTATATATACTTAGACTCCCTTGTACATGTAACTCGTGCATTTCTTTATTTATTCCTCAGGTTCGAAACTTGATTTCATGTTATGTGAACTATAAAATCATTTATTCAAAACATAACTAATTTTAATTCAAACCCTTAAACTCAAATATCATGTATATAATAATTGGATATTATAGCAAAAATTAAAATAACTGAAATCATCCCCTCAAATCACATACGTCATTTAAATTACGTTGGACATATATTTAAAATTTTATAAACGGTTTAGTTATAAGTTAATTAAACTTTGAAATTTGTATCTATTATGTTCTAAACTTTCAAAACGTTTAATGGATGTATAAATTTTTTAATTTATATATAATAGATTTTCAAACTTTCAATTGTATGTCCAATAAATACTTCACGTATTTTAAATTTTAAATGAATAATTTATTTTTTAAAAAATTTAAATTTATGTCTAAGTAGACTTATAAATTTCCACTTGTATTTAGTATATCTTTTAAATTTTAAAAGCTTCAAAAGCTTAAGAATTAAACTTAAAAAGTTAATGAAAGGTTAACAGATCAAATAGACTGAATTTCAAAATTCAAAATTCAGGACTAAATCCTTACCTTTTATATATATATATATATATATATATATTATGGAAAGCTTAATAAAGTCGCTAAATTATTCTAAATAAATGTTGTTGAATATACCTCATTATTTTAGAAAAAAACATTGGTTGACGTTTTTGTCCTTGGTTGTGGTCGTGGGGCGTGTTACATATGTGGAAATACCCTTTGGTTCTTGGTCGGTGAAATGGTCGAGACAATTATTTTCATTTTATTAAATTAAAAACTTGTTTTGAAAATAAAAGGGAAAAAGAAATTTAATTTTTCTTTTGTTTTGGAACTGGACTCAAATGGGAAAAAAAAAATGAGAATTCTACTCTTTTACTTAAATAAAAATTATAGTAAAAAATTACAATGATATAGACTTAATCTCAAAAACAAAAAATCAAAAATCAAATTACCACTTTGGAGAGCTAATTCGATAAATCTTAAAAAATTAAGAAATTAAATAAATACAAATCTCAAAATTTAGAAATTTATAATTTTATTATTTATGGCCACCTTTATAAAAATAAATGTTTTTGAATATATCGCATTATTATTTTACAAAAACATTGGTTGACGTTTTTGTCCATGGCTATGGTCGTTGGGCATGTTATTGTTTATATATGTTGAAAAACTCTTTGGTCGGTGAAATGGTCGAGAGAGTGATTTTCATTTTTATTAAATTATTTTATGATCTTTATTGATTATCACGTATTTTTTGTTCCAATTTATTTATTCATTGCAGCTATTAGACCCTCGAAGATTTGAATATCATAATTGAAGTTTTTGCATCCACGTAAAATGGTCAACAATAGGAATTTTTATTTGAATATGATAATATATGCATTACTATAAGTTTTACTTTAATATAAAAGTGTTTTGAGATATCTTTCCAAAAAATATATATATATTTAAAAATGTGTGTGAGAGATTTTCCTTAGGAATTTAATTCTTAAAGTAAAAATACATTTCAACGCTACTTGTTGATCTAAACTTATCATGATAGTTTTTTATGTTCAATCTAACAATTTTTTAATTGCCATTTGTTAATCTGTAATATAGTTCTTAATTTATTTATTTTTCTGTAATATGATTTTGTCAAATTTCTCACATACTGCTTTTTCGATGAAGTACTTCTTTTCTAAAAGTAAAAATATATTTCAACTAAAACATAGTTTTTTTCTTTAAAAAAAAACGCTCTAGAATTTTTTTAAATTTTTTTTTGAAGATATAGATTATAGTCATATATATACTCCCACGAGCAGATTTTGGGGGCCAAAATTTTATCTTTTTAGAAATATATCTTTGGTTACTTTTTTGGATGGTTGTTCTTTATATATATAATCACTAACTAAATTATATATTGATTATTTTTATCTAATATTTTGTTCTAATGTATTACAATTATTAACTTATGTAATGTGTTTGGTTATTAAAATAAATATTCTTGAATTTGAAATTAGTTTTTAAAATATCTTCAAATAGAGTGAACTTATTAGTTAAAACAATCAAAGGTTTTGTTACAGAAAGACTCGAAATCAAGAAGAACATCGTTGCAGATAGTTGAATCGTTGTCGACATCTTTCTGTTAGGTGTTGTAACCACCAAAGCTTCATCATTGACTATATCACCTGCATATAAAAGGAAAACGAATGTGAGTGAATGTATAAAAAAGAGAATAAGAAAACAAGAGAGCAAGACATTCGTTCTGTAATAACTTTGAAGAAGAAGTAATAAAAGAGAAACTCCCAATTTGCACAGTGGACGTAGGCCCTTGACCGAACCACTTAAACTCTTGTGTCCTTTCTTTCGAACTCTACGATCGTTTAGCATTTATTAAAGTATCATTTACACGACCGTGTAGTTCCTATCGCATCGTGTACTTGATCGTTTAGCTCCGCGTCCAATCATTTATACAATTGTTTAGCTCTTCAGCTGTCGTCTACACAATCGTTTAGCGCTTCATCCTATCGTTTACATAATTGAACTATCGTTTAGTTCTTGGAGCTTCATCTATACGATTGAGCTGCCATTTGGTAAACGACAGAAGATTTTCAAGCCTCGGCATACTACCTCCCCTGACTCTTGAATTGCTATTGACCGTTAAATATGAGTGATTTGTGACTGTGAACGTGAAGATCATAGTCATCTGGGACAACAAATGGTATCAGAACTCAGTGAACAATTCAAGACAGGTCCAAGATTTGAATTCTTGATTCAGAATAGTCAATATTAAAGATCAAGAATGACAACTGCTAGATATGAAATTGAGAAGTTCGATGGTAAGACAGATTTTGAACTATAGAAAGAAAAGATTATAGTAGTCTTGGGACAACATAAGGCTCTATTGGCCATTATGGACTCTGCAAAGTACCCTGAAACACTTACTGAGATAGAGAAAGAGACAATTGAGGTAATACGTATGGAACCATTGCCTTAAATTTCACGGATAGTGTTTTGAGGTAGATTGTAGATCAGCCTACTACCTATTCCCTCTAGAATAAACTGAATGAGATATATTTCAATAAAAACCTGCCCAACAAAGCTTTCTTGAGGGAAAGATTCTTCACCTACAAGATAGATGTAGCAAAGTTCCTCACGGATAATCTGAATGAGTTCAAGAGACTGTCTTATGAATTCAGATTAATAGGAGACAATATTGGGGAAGAGAATGACGTGTTTATATTACTAAACTCTCTGGCAGAATCTTTCAAGGATGTCAAGACAGCAATGAAGTACGATAAAGAAAGAATAACCATAGAAGCAATCATATCAGCTATGAGAGTCAGAGAACTTGAGTTGAAAATGAGTAAAAAGGATCAACAAGGAGGAAGGCTTGTTCTCAAAGGAGAAGAACAAGAACAACGGGAAGGGAAAATAGAACAGTGGAGATAAGTCCAAGGTAAAGTGCCATTTTTGTCACAAAATGGGGCACATGAAAAAAGACTACTATGCCTTGAAGAGGAAACTTAACCACAGAACAAGGGTGGTAAACAGACCGAGGCTACTGTAGGGGAGAATTTCATTGTCTATTCAGATGCATTGGCTGCTACTGAAGAAGGTGGAGACCAGAATACTATGGAGACTCATGATTGGGTGTTAGATTCTGGCTGTTCAGTCCACATGACACCATCTAAGGGATGGTTTTGCACCTACAAAAAGTGGGATGGTGGGGTGATCTATATGGAAAACAATAACACTTGTAGAGTTGTTGGAATAGGGTCTGTGTCCTTGAAAATGCAAGATAGTTAAGTGAAATTGATTAGGAACGTGAGACATGTTCCAACTTTGAAGAGAAATCTCCTATCTTTGGGGATGTTTGATGCCATTGGTTGTGAGTATAGGGGTATGGGAGGCACCTTTGAAATAATTAAGGACTCTAAAGTAGTTTTAGTGGCAACCAAGGTAAATGGTTTATATGTCATCAAGGATGTGCAAATGGCACACTCGGCTTTATTGGCAACTGATGAAGAACCCACTGAAGATTTTCAAGCCTCGGCATACTACCTCCCCTGACTCTTGAATTGTTATTAACCGTTAAATCTAAGTGATTTGTGATTGTGAATGTGAAGATTATAGTCATCTGGAACAATAGGTTTCATGTTAATTCCTAAAATTTGTAGATTATAACAATTTATGGGCTTAGAACTTCGTATGACATCTTGGTAAATAATTTATTAATACTATTGCATGAATAAGTTACCTACATTAACAAAGACATTCTTCTATTTAATTATAGCTAATAAATGGTAAGAGAGTACAAAATTTTGTTTTCAAAATCTAACCTAAATTTTAAAAGCTAAAAAAAATATGTTTTGCTTTTGAAAATTTTGACTAATAGAATTTATATGTTTCTTGGCAAAATATGAAAACTATTTATAATTTTTTTTAAAAAAAAAATGAAAATGAAGTAATTATGAAATGGAGTGCAGAAATAAATTTGATAAAATATAACATAAAAAGAGAGAGTGTAATATATGTATAGTGTAGTGTTTGTGAGGAGAGAGGACACGTAGGGTAGAATGTGCATTTATTTAATTTAGAAGTAGATTCTGTGAGCTTCAAAATCTGTGAAGGCTATTCATGAATTTATAATTTTCAACTGTACTCTTACTTTTTTTTTCCTATGTATTTATTATATATTTGTATACAAGGCCGCCGTTTTGGTTGTTAAATTGCGGCTGTGCCACTCAAATAAATACTCAACGGTCAATACCCACCCATTTTAATTACTTCCAACTAAATTTAGGTTTTCGTTGAATTAACGGTTTTGTTTTTAAAATTTATCTCTGTTTTTTCACGAAGGTGTGTAGTGTAAATGGTATTTATAAACTGATTAATTTTCAAAAATTAAATGGTTATTAAGTGGGATCTTATATTTTAATTTTTGTTTTTTCGTTTATATAAAAAGAGAATCGATGCAACTTAACAAATTCATGTTTGTTATGGGTGATTTTGGACCGAATGGCATAATTGATATCTAGCACAAATAGGAACGACAAAGTTAAGAAGAGAACATGACACGAGTTGAAAGTGGTAATTCGGGACCAAAATAGGCCTAGGAAAAGGGGCTTAAGCCAATGTACTCGACCTCACTGAGCCTTACCCAAATGCCTAATAGGGCATGTGACCAAGAGATTATTTTAGGCTTAGAATATGGCCTAAAGAAGATGCTCGGCCTCGGCCAAGGTTGAGGTTAACCCTAGTCAAACATGAAATCGGGCACGTCTCTTGGTGTAGTAGGTTATCTAATTATCTTAAGGAGACTCCAAAACCCTAAGGAACAACCTAAGTCAACTTTCTCTATAAATACATCATTGTAACTTGACATGAGTAAACTTGAGTTCTACTCTCTAACTTTCATACTCTTTGTGATAAACACTACACCAATGTGCAAAATTTCTCTTTTATATGCCACGTTCTTCTCCTTCAAATAAATTCAGTACTGGTTTCACTTGAAGATTAGGTATGTTTCTACTGTCTAAATTAAAATTTGACATCAACAATGTTGATCTCTACTCTTTCAATTTTAAATTTGACGGAAGAAATTACCATATTGTGAAGTATAAATTAACAAATTAGAATCTAGATTTTAAACTAATTTAGGACATTCCTTATGTATCTTTATATATATATATATATATATACCCTAAGTCACCTTCTTTTGTACATATATATTGATTATACATTAAAAATTCACAATCTAACTATAGTTTATTATGTTGTCGCATTTTTATTTGATAACTATTTTAAATTTTACTTGCTATATGGAGTGAATTGAAAAAAAAAATGAGTGCATTTTGTTTTTGTTTTTGTTTTTTATTTTAATTTATTGATTTGAGTTTGGCCGTCTCTATTAAAAATTTAAAAAAAAAAAATGCAGGATGCACAGTACGCAGAATATTCATCGATTTGACGTGGTCACATCTACACGTGTCATTGCCTCATTAGATGTTTATTCTCCCACGTCAGCGAAGCCTGGTCTCTTCTCCACCACGTTTTCCTTTCCCCCTCTGCGTTTGGCTTTCCAGGTCATCTCTCTCTAAGATGGTTGACCACTTTTTCCACTACAAAATACCTTTTTTTTCCCCTTTCTACTTTTTCTTTTTTGAGTTTTGGACAATATTCCGAGTTGGAAGATTCCATTACTACCCCTCCATTAAACACATAGATTACACATGTTAACTTAATCAATTTACTATGCTTAGCTTTGGTTCATGTATATATTAGTTTCATTTTAATGTTTATTTCGTTGTTTATATTTTAAAAAATAAAAATTTTAAAAGTGCATGTACTAATGTTAAAAGTATCTATTAGAATATTGTTTGTTCCTTCGCTATCTTTTATAACTATTTATTATTATTTTGTAACTACTCATCATTAACTCACACATGTATATGTATAGTCCCATTATTCCATTCATAAAGTATGAGAGTGGTTTATTCAAAATTGTCCTTCTAGTATTATATCAAAGTATTAGTACTAATGACCAAAATGTGAACATGAGTCAAATAAGTACTCAAAGCTTAAAAACTACAAATCATTTATTTTGTACTCTTTTAATTTCATTAAACTAAACTCAAATTTTCAATTATTAAGGTCCCGTTTGGTAATCATTTTTTTTTAAAAAAAAAAATTAAGCCTGGACACTACTCTTACCTTCAAATTTCTTCATTTATTATCTACTTTTCACCAATGGTTTAAAAAATCAAGCCAAATTTTGAGAACTAAAAGAAAATAGTTTTCAAAAAGTTATTTTTGCTTTTGAAATTTGTTTAAGAATTCAACCATTGTACTTAAGAAATATGCAAATTATTGTAAGAAATGTCGATAAAATAGGCTTAATTTAAAAAAAAAAAAAAAATCCAAATGGTTACCAAATGGAACCTAAGAGTTTGTGTGGTAATCATTTAATTTTTTGTTTTTAGTTTTTGAAAATTAAGTATGAAAATTTAGAAATGGAAAGAATATTCATAGACTTAATTTTAAAAAACCTAAAACAGAAAATGAAATGATTACCAAACAAAACTTTCAATTTTTACCATCTATTCCATTACTTTATTCAATCATTACTTTTAGGTTTTAACAAAAGAAAAAAAAAAACTCTAAAAACTAATTACTTGAATGGAAATGAAGGTTTGCACAAAATTAAATTTAAAAATTTATATACTAAATTAAGGCTAAATAACTCTGTAATTTTTACAGAGGGTGGTGATTTTATACTTTGTCATAGAGAGACTTTTTCTTATGACAGGACCTATTGATCTTACTTAAATCATTGACATGTTTTAAAGATCTTTTTAGAGCTCTTAAACCTAGGATTGACTTTTTGTATACTTAATTGATTCACAAATCGTTTGGAACCTTTTGATTAGGAAATCTAGATAAGGGAATGAGGTTCGTTGTTGATTGATTCTATTCCTGATCTTTATCATTGTGGTTCTGTTTATGGTTTCGTATTGGTTAATCGTAAGAACAATTCTGTTACTCATGACTTAGTTGTTCATGTTCAAAGATCTAGTTTTTTGACAATTAGACTTGAAGACCTTCCTCCATGAGAGAATTATGCTCTCTATTCTAATTTGATTTGTCTTCGATTTGTATTAGGGTTTTTTTTTCCTTTCATTGTATTCAAAAAGGACAAAAAAAAAATAATTGTAATGATGTTTTTGTCTATCTTTTATAAACTTCATACCAAATATTTTTTACCGCATGATATTAAAAAAAAAAAAACAGAGAGAGTAGTTTTAAATATAGTTTTTTTTTTCGAAATCTTGTTTTATTTCCCTCCTTCCAACACTATTTTCTTCGTAATACAATCATCTTCTCGTCTAGTTTTTTTTTTTTTTTTTTTTTTTTTTTTTTTTTTTTTNTTATCTACAAAGACAAAATGAAGGACTAGTGTCAATTATTTACATAGAAGAAATGACTCACTTGGCCAAGATTGAGTCGATAAAAAAATGTATGTATATTTTTCTTATTTTGTTGCTACAATAGGCTTTATGGGAGCAATTAAATCATAAGATATATTTAGATTAAAGTATATTGGGCTTTTATATAATTTAAATATAAAATTACTATATTATATAGATTTAAGGAATCACATAGTTATTGTATAATATGTTTAATTTTGTATAGTTTATTTTATTATATATAATATAATAGGCTATTTTTTCTTTATAAACATTTTGTTGAAAATTTAAAGCCTAAAATTGTTGGCCCAAAGAAATTTCTGAGAAAAAAACACTTCCATGAAACTCTTTTTTCTTCCACACACGTGGATAGCAATCAAAAAGAAGATAATCAGAAAATGAATTCCCTTCTACGGCCAGTACATGCAAAATTTGGAATTCTCACTTATTTCTTCTTTGTTTGTTCTCTTGGGACAACAATGAAGATATTTTGTTAGATCAACCAATTTCTGAAGAAAATCTTGATTTGTTATGAAGAACCAGAGGAGATTAAGAAGTAGAAGAAGAGGGAAAAAAAATGAAAAAAAAGAACACAAAAATCTTTAGTGGTTTAGCCAAGATGCCTATATCCATCGTGCAAAAGGGAGGGTAAACTTTATTGCTTTCAATTTTTGTAAAGATTTTTACAAAGATAAACTAATGTTCTCGTAACTCACTTCTGTTCTTATTTATATGTAGAGATTACAAAGAAGAAGAAAAAAAAAGAGAAGTGAGCTAAATGCGAGCTAGGTTGTTACAACATAAAAACTGGGTAAATTTTCTTTTCCTTTCGAACAATCTCCACAGTTTTCCTTTCCTTCTGAACAATCTCCACCTTTGTAAGCATCAAGCGAATCCTCCAATTTTCTGAGCTGACGTTCTATCCTTTTTCAGGTAACTCGAGCCTGAGGAGTTCGAGACATCGACTGTGCTTGATTTGCAACACGGGTTTAGTCAACATATCAGCTGCATTGTCTGAGGTATATATCTTAATTACCTCGATGTCTCCTTTTTCAATTTCTTCTTTGATGAAGTGATATTTTATATCGATATGTTTTGTCCTAATGTGGAATTGTTGATTTTTAGAGAGGTATATCGTACTTTGATTATCACAGTAGATCCTTGTAGTAGGTTGATTAATTCCAAAATCATTAAGCAAACCTTTCAACCACAAACCCTCTTTTACTGCCACTAATAATGCAATGAACTCTACTTCTATTGTAGATAGAGCCACAACAGATTGTAGGCTTGTCTTCCAGCTTATCAGATTATTTCCCCATAGGAAAATGTATCTTCATAATGAACGTTTTTTATCTAAATCTCCAGTGTAGTTAGCATCTACATAGCCATAAATCTCATCATTCATTGGTTCATTGTGTTTATACAAAATTCTGGCATCTTTAGAATAACATAGATACCTTAGTATCCATCTGATTGCCTCATGATGAAGTTTGCTTGGATTAGACATGTACCTACTGACTAAATTTGTAGCATAGGATAAGTTAAGTCTTGTAGAGATTATTAGGTACATTAGGGATCC
This sequence comes from Benincasa hispida, assembly GCF_009727055.1. Classification (NCBI taxonomy): domain Eukaryota; kingdom Viridiplantae; phylum Streptophyta; class Magnoliopsida; order Cucurbitales; family Cucurbitaceae; genus Benincasa; species Benincasa hispida. Next base: position 40,421,219 of record NC_052360.1, on the reverse strand, counting down.
CACTACTTGAGAATATGGGATGAATTTCATGAAGTTTATATGTTCCTCATCAGTAGGCTTAGGGTTGTTAGCTGTTGAAGGTTAAAAATGATGTGCTAAAGGTGTCTTTACTGTTTTTACACCACTTATTTTAAATCTGAAGTACTTTGCCACAATAATCTGATTGACTTACATATAGATTAGAATTACTTATGTTTCTAATGATTTCAACCCCTAGAATTCTTCTTGATTCCTCCAAATCTTTCATGTCAAACTCTTCCTTTAGAAGAGTCTAAACTTGTTTAAGGACTTCCTGAGAGCTCCCCGTAAGTAACATATCATCTATATATAGAAGTAGATACACAACATATTTAAAACTCTTGGTGTTAGTATAAACACACCAATCATATGAGCTCTTCATGAATCCTATTTTGGAGACCACCTCATCAAATATGCCATACTAGCACCTAGGGGGCTGCTTAAGACCATAGATTGACTTATTTAATAAGTAAACTAGATCTTCTTCTCCCTTCTTTACATATCCCTGAGGTTGCTTCATGTAGATGGTTTCACTCAAATAACCATGTAGGAAAGCAGTCTTCACATCTAAATGGTCTAACTCCAAGTCCTTTTATACAACTAAGGAGAGGAGTAGTCTAATGGATGTTTATCTTATAACAGGAGAAATCACTTCATTATAATCTATGCCTTCTTTCTACGTGAATTCTTTAGCGATAAGTCTTGCCTTGAAACTAGACTTTTGGATCCCTGGAATCTCTTCATTAAATTTGTAGATCCATTGCATGAAATAGGTTTGTATCCTTTAGATAGAGGTATTAACTTCCAAGTATCATTTAGATTGAGTGACCTCATTGAAGGAAATCGGAAGCAAGATTTCCATGAGCAGCGGAACAAGACTATTCTAAATTATAATCATGAATGAACAATGCATTTACAATCGACTTCAAACAAATAGTTATACAATTAAGATGCAGAAATTACAGCATGAATAACTACAATGCACAAAAAGCAACTCTACGCACATATGAAGATGCGTCTCCACGCTCCGTTGTGTGACCGCTCGAACAATCAGTAGCCTCGAACGCTCGATCTACACGACCACAACATAGCAACGAACACAGCACGAACACTTTGCGCTTCGTCCTCAACGATCTCCTCGGTCACGAACTCCTCCGCAACACAAACGGACTCCACACCACCACGAACGGCCTCTAGAAAACCTCGACGGTGTCGAGTTGAATCTGACACCACCAACAAGGCTACCTTGGTATTCTCGGTGTGAGAATCCAGAGGGTGGGCTTTGTTCGGACTTGGTATGAGGCAGACAAATGGAGGAAATACCGATCACGTACACGACTAAGCAAGTGGGAGATGGCGGAGACCTATCATATAGGTCGATGCCCAATCGTTTAGATAAAGCTATGCAATCGTTTAGTCTATCATTTAGCTCGGTCTGTCGCGTACAGACTCTATATGATCATTTACCTTGGGCCAACGATCGTCTAACAAAACTATGCGATCATTTAGTAAATACTGCACGATCGTTTAACTCTATTCTGCACGATCGTTTAGCCCGTCCAGCCGTCGTTTAGTAAATCCGAATTTACTTGACAACTTCGTGAGTTTCTTTTGCGCGGAGAGAAAACTCAAAAACTTTTTCAAACTTTTGTAAAACCTTGTTTTCAAAATAGGAAAACTATTTTCCTTTTAAATTCACGGTTACCATGATCCAATAACCACTCACTACTTTGGTGATTTAAAAGAAAAAGAATTAATTATCTAATAATTAATATGATTATAAACATAAATGATAACCAACTAATCATACTATATTTATAACCTATAGTTTTCATCTCATGAAACATATAAACCATAGTTCTTTTTCTATTCCATGGTACTTAATGTAAATCTCATTTACATCAATCCTCCACTAGATGTATCTTATACATCATACCGATTATATCATATATATAATCAAAATACCTCTTGTCAATTTAAACATTTCAAATCAACACCAAGAACTGATCCTCAACTGAATCCATTGAGCTACCAAGGGGAACTCATAGACCTGTAGCTCGAAACTCCAATGGTACGTGAATAACTGACTAAACTCTTTAGTCACGGGATCCACCATCAGTTAACTGCCAGGTACTCCACTAAAGATCAACAGCTGAACTCTCCTTATCACAGATATATTATGTGTCCATCTTAACCAATCAGTGTGCGACAACCCTTCACAGATCACTCGTAAGTACAGCTGAGCCAATAACCGTTATGCCCCTGTAGTTATATCTGTCTCCTTAAGTACTACTGATCTCTCTAATGAAAATAATTCATAGTCCTACTATGACTAAGTCTTCTCTTCCAAAGAAAAATTGTGGCCACTATGTTCAAGCCCCGGAATCAGCCCTTAAGAGAAAAATCTCTCTACTTATCCCTTCTTCAGGAAAAGAGTGAATTTCATCTTGTGGATTGAGTTTCCAGCTCCCAGATCAGACAAGTCCCCAAAAAGGTAGGCATGTTGAGTTGGCAATCTGGCCACTCTTACCCATACTAATCAAAGGACCACCTTCAAAGGCAGAAGTTCCCAAAACACTCAGGATTAAGGTCATGTCACCTATGGTCATTTAGGTGAGATGCAAGTCTCTAGTATCAACGGCGTTATATACAGAGTCTAATCATCTCGTGGTCCACGTCTTATACGAACTCTTTGTATAGGACACCCCTGCTCCACGTCTCCACATGAATTGTCAGGATCTACCATTTGTAGTAGTTTACAATACTTGCAAACCTCTACAAAGCGGGCTGTATCCGTAGTGTCACAAGGATCAAGTATCCCACCTTAATCCTTATACTACAGACCTATTAAGGTTATCACTTAAGGCATGATCCACTTGTACATTACATATACATGCTTATGTTCACATAAGATAACCAAGGAGCTTTGTATATTGGATATGAGTAAATGCCAGAATTAAATAACACTTATTTTATTCATTGAACAATGTGTATCTTTACAAAACAACGAGACTCCGGGAGAATTAGGACACCAATTCCAACACTCCTCTCATCATTTATGGCCTCAATCCATTGTCTAGCATCAAGACTATTAGTAGTTTCTTTAAAACTTCTAGGTTCATTGTTGCTTAGTGAAATGGTAGCACTCAAAGCAACACTAGCAAAATCTTATTTAACATATCTAGTAGGGGGCACAACGGTTCTTCTTGTCTTGTCTCTTGTTAATGAATAGTTCTATAGGTTATTTTGTGAATTTTCTTGTTCACTAGTCACATTTTCCTCAGCTTTCACTTTATCTTCACTTTCAAATTCTAAGTTTTGCTGTGAAATAGAGGTTTCAAAGACTTTTTTTGGCTCCACCTCAAACCTTAACTGTTGGCATGGTTGTCGGTTGCTGTTCAGTCAGCATAAACATCTCACTTTCTCTGAACACAACATCCCTGCTATTGGTACATCTCTTCTCAATAGGATGCCATAATCTATAACCTTTAACTCCTGGTGTGAAGCCTAAAAACATACACTTTACAGCATAGGTTTCAGCTTGCCTTAGCTTTGGGGTATATGCCCCACATTCCCAAATATCTTCAAGTGTATTAATTTAAGAGGATGACCAATCCACTTCTCTTCAGGTGTTTCTAGCTCAATAGAGTGGTGTGAACATCTATTTAGGGTATAGATTGTATATGAAACAGCTTCTGCCCAGTATTTCTCAGGTAACAATGCATCTGAAAGCTGACACCTCACCCTTTCAAGCACTATTCTGTTAAGCCTTTCAGCCACCCCATTTTGTTGAGATGTATACCTCATTGTTTTATGTCTTACAATTCCATTTTTTCTGCAAAATAAGTTGAATTCCTCTCCACAAAACTCTAAACCATTGTTAGTTCTCAAATGTTTAATTTGTTTGGAGGTTTGTTTTTCAATTAAGGTTTTCCATTCTTTAAATTTTCCAAAAACTTCATCTTTAGTTTTTAAGAAATATACCCAGATTTTCCTTGAATAACCTCAACAAAAGAAAGAAAATACCTTGCACCACTTAGAGAGGGAGAGTGAGTTGGACCCCATAGGTCAGAGTGCACATACTCTAGAATTTCCTTAGTAGTGTGCTGCTCTTTTGGAAAGTTCTGCCTTGTTGCCTTTCCAAGTATGCAATGCTCACAAAAATGCAAATTATTTCCAACTTCTTTAGAAAGTATGCCCTGTTTTGATTGGACTTGCAGTCCATTCATACTAATGTGTGACAATCTCTTGTGTGATAGTTCATCTTCAGTAAGATCTTCATCTAAAGTAATTAAAGTTGGTTGTGTCATCTGAACATCTTTGATGACATACAACCCATTGATCTTAGTAGCCACAAGTTGAGTCTTTTATAATCTCAAAGGTTCCTCCAATTCCCCTATATTCACACCCTATGGAGTCAAACATCCCCAATGATAGGAGATTTCTCTTTAAAGTAGGAATATGCCTCACATTCCTTATGAGTTTCATTGAGATATCTTTTATCTTTAAGGAAACAGAACTAATCCCAACAGCTTTACATGTGTTGTTATTTCCTATGCAAATCAGTCTTCCATCCCACTTCTTGTAGGTATAGAACCATCCTTTAGATGACATCATATGACTGAGCATCCAGAGTCTATAACCTAATCTTGGGTCTCTATAGAGTTCTGGCTTGCACACTCATCAGTAGCTGCCAAAGCATCCAAGTACATGATGGAATTTTCTCCCACTGCTACCTCTATTTGTTTTCCACTTTTATTCTTTTGGTTCATCTTTCTTTCCAAGGAATAACAATCCTTCTTCACATGTCCCATTTTGTGGCAAAAATGGCACTTGATTTTAGATTTATCTTCATCATTCTGTTTTCCTTTACCAGGGTTCTTTGTCTTCCCTTTTGAAAATAGCCCTTCACCCCCTTATTGTTCTTTCTTGGTCATTTGTAATTCAAGCTGAAATAATAGCTTCTATTGTGATCTCCTATCTTCCTTACTTCATAGCCACCTTAACATCTTTGAATGAATCTGACAATGAATTCAACAAGATGAAAGCTTCATTTTCTTCACCTATATTATCTCCCTTTGACTTGAATTCTAAAGATAATCTCTTGAAATCATTTAGATTTTCTGTTAAGGACTTAGTAATGTCCATTCGATAAGTAAAAAATCTTTCCCTTAGGAAAACCTTGTTTGATAAATCTTTATTGAGATATATCTCATTTAGTTTGTTCCAAAGACTATAGGCAATCTCTTGATCAATTATCCGCCTTAGCACACTGTCAGTAACATTTAAGACTATAGTTCCATAAACATTTACCTCCATAGTCTTTTATATATATATATATATATATATATATATCCTTAGAGTGATGATGCTCGATTTTATGAAGTGAAAATGTGAATGATATGCGATAGTAAAATTGCGTTGTGCACTCAAGTTTCCTCAGCGGAATCCAAGTGTAAATTCCACTGAGTTTCCTGATAAGTTCAGGGTCGAACTCAGAGACTTGTGAAAATAGATTGCGTTGGTAATTTTATGAAAACTTTGCGGTATCCAAATAAATAAATTGTTGGTTTGTTGTTGGTTGCATTAATGAGAAGATAAACAAATGCGGCGGATTTGAGAAAAATTAGTTGTGTGATAGATACACTGAGTATGCGATGAATGGGTTGAGAAGATCTTTAGCTAGCATTACTTGGGAATACGTCAGACTATGTGATCATGCTACAACCATGCACAGAAAGTCATTTTCCAATGCAAATACGATGCTCCTAAGTCTAGGACGTATGTATTGAATGCAAAATTGTCCATAGAGCTTATCCCTAAGTCTCTACTCTTGTATTATGCGATGGTGCAAAATGCATAAAAGCAAGGTGGCCGCATACAATCATATCCTATCTCTAGGATGCATGATGCGTTGATAACAAATAGTGCTTATAACTAAGCTTCTATCTCTTGATTATGCGTTCTAATCTGACTCTCCCGAGCCTAGATTCTAACCTAACCTTCCCAAGCCTAGATCCTGTCCTCAGACTACCCTCCCGAGTATCTCTAATAGACGAATGAAGCATACATAATACAAGATAATCGCATAGAGTGAAGATTCCTTAGTTGTGCTAGCTAAATGCTTCTCAACCCATTCAACTAATTTAGCTACTCATGCGTAAATAACAAAGAGTGAACAGATATAGAGAAATAGATTCCATTTCGATAAATGAGTGGAGTACAAAATAACAATGGAAGTTAAAGGTAGAGAGCCTGGTAGCAATTCCTTGTTGACCGAGGCTTTTACACTGTAATCTATATTCGGTTCTAAAGATGTTCCCGCTTTTGCAGGCGTCGGCCCTCTCTCTGTCCTTGAAGCTTCCGGTGCTCTCCCAAGCTTACCGGAACGATCTATCGGCATAACCTCCTTTCTCTCGCGTCCGCCTTAGAACGAAAGAAAATTATGAACAAGGACATATGAAACATCGAAACAAAGAATGGTGAACCTCTTTTCTGAAGAATGCCTCTGGTATTTATAGAACATCCAAGGTGAACGGCGACTTCTCTCTCATGATTGTACAGATGGGACGACTTTAATTCCTGACTAACGCGTCGAATATTTGTCACTGAAAAGCTGAATGTACTTGTGATCGTTATCGGCTGTCAACTTAATTCGGATTCGACTGTCATCAGCTTTCTGTCCCATCGGGATTAATTAGCCTTTCACCAGATGCGCCCACCATGTTGCGCTGACCAAGTTGCGGCAATCCTTCTCGAGCGAATGTTTGCGATCACAATCATCGCAAAGCCTTGCGGTGAAGTTGCGCTCGACCAATGATTTCCTATGATCGCAATTATTGCATTGTGTCAATGCATATTCTGCATAAAAACACTAAAATCAATTGTTCCTATGCGATGAACGCATGCGACCGCAATATTATGAAATTGATGCTTGATGGATGCAGTTTAACATGTTTTATCAGTGCAATCCGACATTGTTTAAGAACTTAGCACTATGATAACGTGCATTTCTGCCCGTTATCACACCCCCAAATTTAAACAATGTTTGTCCTTAAGCATAAGCTAAAGACTTCCTTTAGCAAGTCAACCACAATGTTCTTTTCTTAGATTTCTCAAGGATACTTCGTTCAAATCCTATATACTAAAGTTTCCTTAAGTCTTGTTCAAACCTCCTCTCAAAATATTTCTAAGACCTAGAGAACGCAAGCTTAACCTTCAAAAAAACTTTACTAACTTCCGAAACTTCGCATGATTTATTTCAAAAAGAAAATTTTCTACCAGGGTGTCAAATGATTTTATCCTCACATATTTCTTGTCATTGTTATAATTTTTTTTTCTTCTGACCTTGCGCTGATCCAAGTGCCTTGCCTTCGTTTTGGCTTACCCCCACGGGTGTCATACGGACATCCAACTACGAGCAATGCATTCTTTCTCAGACTAAACACATACTTATTTGGCAGTGGAGTTGCGGTCATTTATTTATGCATTGACCCTGGTGACTTACTTTCGTTTTAGCTTGCCCCCACATGTGTCATACGGACATCCAACTACGGGTAAGTGTCTTCCACAACTTAACTCTTATCAACATGGGTTTCCTATTGCGTTGACAGTGGAGTTGTTATTCTTAATTTTTTTTTTTTTAAAGAAAATAGCAAGGTCGAAAATAAATACCTCACTCCCAAATTTAAAATGCGGCAATGTCTTCATTGCCAAAAGATTGAAATGAGTCATACGATGTTCTTAGAATGTGTTGTAAAGAGAGTTTGAAAGAAAGCTAGAAAACCTCTAACTTCTAGAAATATTTCATGAGGTGACTATCTTAAAGTTAAGTTGGCCTTAGTATATATGAAAGAAAGATAAGCATATTTTTCATCATTGAAATCATAATTGGCAAAAAGACAGCATGCGGTAACTACTAAATTTATCCGTGACAAATGATTGCGGTAATCAAAGAGGATGCAGTGATAAGACTTTTAAAACTAAAATGTGATGCGATAGCGCAAAATTTGAAATAAAGGATAAGGAAGAATACACTCCCAAATTTGCGCTGTCGCCCGCTTTGTGTATTGACGCATCCATCTTTATGGCAATCTCTCTTCTTTGGATTGTGGTGATGGAGTGAGATAATTTGCTACTTCATGTAACATCTCCACAATCCTGTGCCTTAATCGTTGTAAACGAACAAAGAGAGGGTCAAATGATATTAAACAAAACAACAATTTTGTTTTAGAGATAATAAGAGTAAAATGTAGATAGATAACTAATGATTAAAGTGACGAAGGAATGAGAGTTCAAGAATCAAACAAGGGGTATTCTGGGTCTTTCAGCTTCACGAAGGTCTTTTCTGGCTGGAAATCACCTCCGCAATATGCCTTACTCGCTATCCATTAACCTTGTATGGCTTCCATCCTCAGTGATCAGCTCCACTGCACCATGTGGGAATATTTCTTTAATGATGAAGGGTCCGGACCAGCGTGATTTTAATTTTCTTGGGAAGAGCCGCAGATGTGAGTTGAAGAGTAAGACCTTTTGCCCGACTTGGAGGTTCTTACCACATATGCGTTTGTCATGCCAGCGCTTAGTGTGCTCTTTATAAATCTTCGCATTTTCATATGCGTTAATCCTCCATTCTTCTAGCTCGACCAGTTGCATTTTTCGCGCTTCTCCTGCTTTCTTCAAATCAAAGATCAGCTTCCTTACCGCCTACAGTGCCTTATATTCCAACTCAAAAGGCAAATGACACGCCTTACCAAATACCAACGTATATGAGGACATACCTATGGGTGTTTTAAATGTAGTCCGATATGCCCATAACGCATCATCAAGATTTATTGCCCAACCTGTTTGTGAAGGCCTTACTACCTTCTCAAGTATCAACTTAATTTCTTGATTGGACACTTCCGCCTGGCCATTCGTCTGCGGATGGTATGTGGTGGCCACTTTGTGGAGAATGTTGTATTTGCGCAGCAACTCCTTGATATTATGGTTGACAAAGTGGGATCCTTCATCACTTATGATGGNGCAGCAACTCCTTGATATTATGGTTGACAAAGTGGGATCCTTCATCACTTATGATGGCACAAGGAGTGCCAAAACGAGTGAAAATATGTTTCTTCAGAAACTGGGAGACTACCGCCGCATCACTTGCGGCGCATGTTATTACCTCTACCCACTTGGATACATAATCGACAGCTAATAAAATGTAATGTTTACCATTCAAATGAGAGAATGGTTCCATGAAATCAATCCTCTATATGTCGAACAATTCAAGCTCCAAGATGGTGTTCATTGGCATTGCATGTTTCCATGAAATGTTACCTGTGCGTTGGCACCGATCACACTTCATTGCGTAGTCAGCTGCATCCTTGAACAATGTAGGCCAAAAGAATCCACTCTATAAAACTTTGTCTGCAATGCGCTGCCCACCATATGGTGAGTCGTGACATTGCGATAATATGCGTTGTTGAGTAGAATTTGGTACGCATAATCGAAAAATCTGGTCTGCCCCTCTTTTATACAAATTCGGCTCATCCCAATAATAATATTTGCATTCGTGCTTGAGCTTCTTCTGTTGGTGGTAAGTGTAATCTTCAAAAAATTGCTCACAAACTAAATAATTGACTATGTCTGCATACTAGGGCAATTCTTCAATATGGAACAACTGCTCATCTGGGAACACTGCACTCACCTCAGACTCATTGCGGTCAACCTCAGGATTTTCCAGTCTAGACAAGTGATCCACAACTTGGTTCTCTATCCCCTTCCGGTCAATTATTTCTATGTCAAATTCTTGAAGGAGGAGAACCCATCTGATCAATCTCGGCTTTGTGTTCTTCTTTGTCATTAAGTATTTTATTGTCGAATGATCAGTATGGATGAGTACCTTTGTCCCCAGCAGATATGCTCGAAATTTTTCCAATGCAAAAATTAACGCCAGAAGCTCTTTCTCTATGGTGGTATAATTTGTCTGAGCAGGATTTAATGTTTTACTAGCATATGCGATGGGATGCAAGATTGTTTTTCTCTGTTGCGCTAAAGCTACTCCCATCGCATACCCGCTTGCATCGCACATAATTTCAAAAGGAATTGTCCAGTCAGGTGCAATTAGTACGAGTGCGATAATCAGCGCATCTTTCAAAACTCTGAATGCGTTGAGGCGGTTATTGTCAAACTCAAATTTTCTGTCAGCCTCTAACAACGCACTCAATGGTCGTGTTATTTTCGAAAAATATTTGACAAGGCGTTTGTAAAATCTAGCGTACCCCAAAAAGCTTCGTATTCACGCTTATTGGAGGTGGAAGTTTTTCAATTACTTCGATTTTTGCTTTGTCCACCTCCAACCCATCCCGGGAAACCTTGTGTCCCAACACTATACCCTCCTTTACCATGAAATGGCATTTTTCCCAATTGAACACCAAATTTGTCTCTTCGCATCTCTTCAGTATCTTCTCCAAGTTGGCTAGACAGACTTCGTAGGTGTTCCCATAAACAGAGAAGTCGTCCATAAAGATTTCCACAGAGTCCTCGAGATAATCTGAAAAGATGACCATCATGCACCTTTGGAACGTGCTTGGTGCATTGCAGAGGCCAGACGACATGCGGCGAAAAGCGAAGGTCCCATATGGGCAGGTGAATATGGTCTTGTCTTGATCTTCTGAAGCTATCATAATTTGGTTGTACCCGACATAACCATCCAGAAAGCAATAAAAGTCATTTCTAGCTAGACGGTCTAGCATTTGATCAATGAACGGTAGGGGCAAATGATCTTTCTTTTCCATGCAAATTCATTATTCGGTGATGGTCCTTTGGTATTAATTCATTGTTTTCATTTGGGACTACCATCATGCCGCCCTTTTTCGGCACACACTGCATGGGGTTGACCCACGTGCTATCTGCTATAGGATAGATGATGCCTGCATCTAACCATTTAATGATCTCCTTTTTTATGACCTCTTTCATCGTAGGGTTGAGTCTGCATTGACGTTCAATCATTGCTTTGTGGTCCTCTTCAAGACGAATGCAGTGCATACAGTACGCAGGGTTAATTCCTCTAATGTCGGCAAGCGTCCAGCTAATTGCTCGCACATGCTTCCTTAGAATGCTCATTAACGCATTCTTCTGGTCTTCGTTGAGCGCAGAGGAAATGATAACAGGCAACTTCTCATTCTGCCCCAAAAATGCGTACTTCAAATGGGCCGATAGGGTCTTTAATTCCAGTGTTGGTGGTTCTACTAGAGAAGGTTGCGTTATTTTTCTTTCTTCTTTTTATGTTGGCTCTTCTTCTTGATTTGCGATCATTTCTTCTTCCTTGTTTGTTTTTGTTATGATCGCATTACAGGCAGCAACGGATGCGCTAGCATCCTCTTCTTCATTTTCTTCATCAAACTTTTCTTCTTCAATCGCATTCTGGTCATCATTTAAGTCATGCAGGTCTTCTTCATCCGAAAACTTCATGGCACAAATTATGTTACACTTGAGCTTCTGTCGATTGATTCTCAAAGTGATCTCCCCTTTATGCACATAAATTTTAGCACGACCCGTTGATAGAAAAGGTCGCCCCATAATGATGGACACATCTTTGTCGGTCTCATAGTCCAAAATGATGAAGTCGGCTAGTAGGATAAATTTGTCAATAATAATCAGCACATCCTTCACCATTCCCTCTGGATGCACCTGTCACACCCCGCCCCAGACAACTCTCTGAGCCTGGGAGAGGGCGTGACTGACAGCAGTTATCAACCCTTTTATTAACACTTACTGCCTAATAACTCTTGCGAAAAAACTCTGATACCAATGAACAAATTCATATACAATGGACTGATTAAGTAGGCCCATTTTATATTACAACAATGTAATGTTCATACAACTCCAAGACTTAACTACAAAGTTTACAACAACAACTGTAAAACCCTCTGGAAGTGTAACTGTGGCTTGTGGCAGACCTTGACCTTAACAGCACCCTGGAACTCCTCACCTTTTGCTACCTGGGAAGAAAAAACATGAAATAATAGAATGAGCTTCACAAAGCTCAGTGAGTGGTAAGCAACTTCTAGAGTCTATTTCAACTCATAAATAACAAGCATATCACAAATACGAGGTTACAATGAAACCTCAACCTTAAACGAGTCTGGCCTCAACTTTTATCTACGCACACGGTAGATAGCTAAACTGATAACTAACTAGAATGAGTATGTTGTCTACCTACACACATGGTAGATGTTTAACATATAATATCATAACCAAAACATCAGCCTATGTTCACATAGCTCTTCCTATCATGGGCTCAGAAACTAGGCCCGTCAACCCTCTGACCATCCCATTTCAAGGATTTTCTATCCCACAGGCTCAGGCACTAGACTCCTCAGTCCCCTGACCATCCTGTAAGGATTCACTCTAGGCTCAGGTTCTAGGTCCTTAGACCCCCTGACTATCCCATTTCGAGGATTCTCTATCTCACAGGCTCATGCACTAGACTTCTCGTGTCCCCTGACCATTCCATGAGGTTTTTCTTACGGGCTTAGGAACTAGGTCTATTGACCCCCTGACCCTCCCGATCACATAATCTCATTCTCATGCTAGATACTCATTCATAACCTAAGCATATACAATTTACTCTAAAAGATATTCTTTAAGACTTAAAGGAAAGTACCACTCACCTTAGTCGTTTAGGAACTTTTCTCTCTAGAAGTTCCTTGATCTTCTCGGGCTCCTCTTTTGAACCATAAATTCCAGATTCAGCTTAAAGCTTAAATTACTCATAGTTCTAGGCTTTATCTCGAGTTACTTACTTCTACAAATATTCTCTAAAATTTCTCAGGAAGCTCATCTCAAAATCTTAGCTCATAACTTCTCGTGGTTTGGCCGGAAACATCAAAACATCAAGACTGGCCTAGGTTACCCGACAGCTTGACCCCTCGGCCTTGTCTTCCTATTCCAGCCCGATTCCTTGGAAATTATTCTCCGGCAGCCCCACCATGAATACTATACTCTTTTAGATTTCAAATGAATTTCGAATCACATCACGCACAAGTATTCTGGGAGAACTCCGCTTCCTAAGTTAATGCTACTTTCTGACCTTTCTGTCCGACAGCATCTCCCCTCTTGGAATCTCTTGACCAACGCATGGTTTTACCATCAACGCATAGCCTCCTCCCAATACACTCTTCTTTATGTCCTTTGAAGAGAATTGAGTTCTCATCTGAAGTCCTTGGCCCTACTTATAGGCGTCCAAGGTTGCTCTAAGGCTGACACCTCCTATTTGGCCGCATGTCCAAGTGTCTCTTCCTTAAACCATCAACGCAACTTTGGGTGTCCTTCTTCTACATAGCCAACGCATGGGGCTTAATTTTGCATGTCTCCTCATGCACCCACCTCAAATCCTTAAGGCTTAAGACTCCTTTCTAGCAAGACACATGTCTGATGACGTCCTCCGTATGAGCTCATCCTTCATATGCGTCCACAAACCCTTGGATGTTCAACACATAGTATGCCATCAGCGCATAGTTGGCCATCAACGCATAGTCTATAATAAATGCATAGTGTAATCATTAACACATAGTGGGTCATCAACGCATAGCAACCCTTGGTTTTCAACAAGGCACCATCGCATCTTCTACAACGCAACCCAACTCACTTAGTCATCGCAAGCCTTAACAACCACAAGAGGCAACCACCATGCGTCCAACCTAGCTCATCGCATGGCCTATGTCCAACGTATCCATCATGCATGCCATTGTCAACTTTCAATGCATAGCATGGTCGCATGGCCTCGACGTATAGGACGGTTGCTTAGCATCAGCGCATAGCTCGCTCGCCATCAACGCATAGGTCGCTCGACAGCATCGACGCATGGGTTGCTCAGTCGCATCGACGCATAGGTCACTCGGCTGGTCCAATGCGTCCATCGGGGCCAACGCGACCCTCGCATGTCCTCGAGCCCTTGTCTACCCTTTGCACGGCCCGCCCTCGTGCCATACCAACCCATCACCCTCAGCTGCCTTCATTCAGTCGTATGGACACATACCATCGTGTCCAACGCATCCACCGTATCCAACGCATCCATCATCCAATGCATCCAACGCATCCATCATTCAACGCATCCAATGCATGGGTTAGAGGCAATGCCTCTTGCCAATACTTCGGCCAATCATGCGTCCAACCTTACAAATGCATGGTTGCCTTTTCAAAATTATGCATTAATATGTTCTCCTAACTCTTAACGCATGGGTTCTTTTTGACCTTACACTTAGCCAAATTTCATCAATAAAAGCTTAACTCAAAGCTATTCAAGGAAAATCTACTCAACACTTAGAAATTTCCTTCACTTCAAACATAGGATTTAACTTCCACTTAGTTAATTCCTTTCAAACACTGCTTAAGTAAGAAAAATGGAAATCCGGTTTCACAGCACAGAGATCTATCAGCCAGTTGGAGAGTCACTGTTATGGGCACAAGTTGCCCCACGTTTAGCTATCTAAAGATTAGACAGAGGCATCAAATTTATGTTGGCTCCCAGGTCACATAGGGCTTGCCCGATGTACAATCCCTTCTATGGAGCCAAGGGATGGTAATGCTCCAGGGATCGCTCATCTTCGATGGAAATTATTGATTTGGAACTTTATGTTAACGCCACCATGGCAAACTTACAGCTCCCCTCTTTTTAGTTACCATATCATTTCAGAACCTTTGTGTAGGCAGGAATTTCCTCAATCGCTTCACTAAAAGGAATATTAAACATGTAATTGCTTTAATATAGATAGGAAGCGTTTTGTACTGTACCTGTTCGTTCTTTTTTCTCTCCTTAGTCTCTACGGGAAAGGGGGTAATTACACTTTCACAGTTCAACGTCTCAGTTGGCTTGAGGTTGACGCAACCTCTGGTTCTACTGCTTTTTTTTTCTCTTTCTTCTTCTTGCGTCACCACGACTTCCAGATTCTGCCGCAATGGGAGCTGTCCGACTTAAGCTCCTTCTTTCTCCTTCCACAGTCTTTCCACTTCGCAATGTCACAACCTGACATTGCTCTTTACCTGATCCCCCCGGGTTGTGTGGAAGTTCAGTTAAACTCGGTAAAGCCCCTTGCGGTCTACTCTTCAGCTCACTCGCAATCTAACCCATCTGTAATTCTTGATTGCGAATGGACGTAGCCTGACTTTGAAGCACGGTTTCGTTTTTCTCTATGTATTGCTTCAATAGGCTTTCCAAAGAAGAGGATTGCAGTGGTTTGTGAGCTATTTGCTTGATTGTCGTTTGATCGTTGTTGTGTGGGAAGAATCCTGGGCTCTTCTTTTTACACCACGGATTGGAAATTCTGTTTGCTGATTCTTCCAAGCAAAATTCGGGTGGTTTCTCCACCTGGGGTTGTAGGTTTCGAAAAGGGATTATTTTTTACAGGTAAACAGATTGTGGATTTTGCGGGCAATCTTCCATCGTATGCCCATCACCGCAAGTCGCACACCTTGCGGTGTTTTGACTGATTGTGTTTGAATTTACCCGGTTTTGCGGTGTTGGGCTGCTGAATCGCAATTCCCTAGATTAAGTTCATCATTGTGGTCATCTGGTTTTGTAGTGAAACAATAGCACCATTACTTGCGTCATTGTCTTTGAGTCTCAATCTTTGGTCATCTCTCTCCAATCTTCACGGTTCTTAGAGATGCGATCCAAGATATTCTTCACCTCGTCATACGTTTTTATCAAGCAGACCACCAACGGCTGCCGCATTCGCAGCAGTCTACAAACAGCAGGATTCAAACCAATGATAAAAAAGTTTCCCTTCTGGAGGCAGTCCTGGCAACCCATTGTATGGACAATCCCTGACCACCCTCTTAAATACCTCGCCCAGGACGCTGAGCAGTTTCGTCCATGTCTTTGTTCAAAATTTGTAATTGATTTTCCTTCGTCTGGCAATTCTCAGTAGGTGGAAAAGTATTTTCTTCATAAACTTTCTCCAGGGGAGGGGGGCGACCTGTTCCCAAGAAGTGATCTCTCCTAACTCGAGGGATATGCCATTCTTCAGCCTGAATCACAGTCAGAGAGAAAATGGGAATAAAGTTAGTCGAACTTGCTTCGACAGTAAGATGTTCAAGGAACATAAAAATATTGCAAATTTCAATAAACTTCGGAGGTGGAGGCGTGGGGGTCCTGCCACGCCCTTCCTTCCGAATTATCCTGGGCAGTCTAGATCATCTCAGCAATCAACCCGGCTTCATTTCGAATTGGCTTCGTCGAGGGCAAGGCTCATGATTCCTCTGGAGAGAAATCAAGAGGTTTGGCGATTGCATAGTCCTAATCGGATCTATTGCGATCGTTTGCCAGTAGAATTGGATTCGTCATGACATTGTTATCATTTGGTGCTCCATTTTCAGGCTGCTCCGCCATATCTTCTTTATCTGATAGTGGTTGTTGTTGGCGGTCTCCCAGTCTCCATCTAAACGTTCTCTCAATCTCCAGGTCGTAATTCGCTAGAGATTGAGAGTCTGCAAAGAAATCAGAAAAATTACCGTTAGCACTCTATTTTGCCGAAGTCCCCGGCAACGATGCCAAAAACTTGATGCTCGATTTTATGAAGTGGAAATGTGGATGATATGCGATGGTGAAATTGCATTGTGCACTCAAGTTTCCTCAGCAAAATCCAAGTATAAATTCCACTGAGTTTCCTGGTAAGTCCAGGGTTGAACTCAGGGACTTGTGAAAATAGATTGCGTTGGTAATTTTTATGAAATCTTTGCGGTATCCAAATAAATAAATTTTTGGTTTGTTGTTGGTTGCGTTATTGAGAAGATAAACAAATGCGGCTAATTTGAGAAAAGTCAGTTGTGTGATAGGTGCACTGAGTATGCGATGAACGGGTTGAGAAGATCTTTAGCTAGCGTTACTTGAGAATGTGTCAGACTATGCGATCATGCTACAACCATGCACAACAAGTCATTTTCCAATGCAAATGTGATGCTTCTAAGTCTAGGACGCATGTGTTGAATGCAAAAGTGTCCATAGAGCTTATCCCTAAGTCTCTACTCTTATCCTATGTGATGATGCAAAATGCATAAAAGCAAGGTGACCACATACAATCATATCCTATCAACCACATACAATCATATCCTATCTCTAGGATGCATGCGATGCGTTGATAACAAATAGTGCTTATTCCTAAGCTCCTATCTCTTGATTATGCATTCTAATCTGACTCTCCTGAGCCTAGATTCTAACCTGACCTTCCCAAGCCTAGATCCTGTCCTCAGACTACCCTTCCGATCTCTAATGGACGAATGAAGCATACATAATACAAGATAATCGCATAGAGTGAAGATTACCTAGTTATGCTAGCTAAATACTTCTCAACCCATTCAACTAATTTAGCTACTCATGTGTAAATAACAAAGAGTGAACATATATAGAGAAATAGATTCCATTTCGATAAATGAATGGAGTACAAAATAAAAATGGAAGTTAAAGGTAGAGAGCCTGGTAACAACTCCTTGCTGACCGAGGCTTTTACACTATAATCTCTATTTGGTTCTAAAGATGTTCCTGCTTCTGCAGGCGTCGACCCTCTCTCTGTCCTTGAAGCTTTTGGTACTCTCCCAAGCTTATCGGAATGATCTATCGGCACAACCTCCTCTCTCTCGCATCCGCCTTAAAACGATAGAAAACTATGATCAAGGACGTATGAAACTTCGAACTAAAGAATGGTGAACCTCTTTTTTGAAGAATGCCTCTAGTATTTATAGAACATCCAAGGTGAACGACGGCTTCTCTCTCATGATTGTACAGATGGGACGGCTTTAATTCCTAACTGATGTGCCGAATATTTGTCATCGAAAAGCTGAATGTACTTATGATCATTATCGACTGTCAACTTAATTCAGATACGACTGTCATCAGCTTTCTATCCCATCGCGATTAATTAGCCTTTCACCAGATGCGCTCACCATGTTGCATCGATCAAGTTGCAGCAATCCTTCTCGAGCGAATGTTTGCGAACACAATCATTGCAAAGCCTTATGGTGAAGTTGCGCTCGACTAATGATTTCCTATGATCGCAATTATTGCATTGTGTCAATGCATATTCTGCATAAAAACACTAAAATCAATTGTTCCTATGCGATGAACGCATGTGACCGCAATATTATGAAATTGATGCTTGATTGATGCAGTTTAACATGTTTTATCAGTGCAATCCGACATTGTTTAAGAACTTAGCACTATGATAACATGCATTTCTGCTCGTTATCAGGTGATTGGAATCTTTATAGGATATGAGATGGCCAAAAGAGCCTTCTGCTATCCAAGAACTGCTTTAATTTTTGCCTTCCACAACTCAAAGTCTAATCTTCCATCAAAATTTTCAATTTCAACTCTTGTTGCAGTCATTCTTAAGCCTCAAGATTTATGATCTATGAATCTTGATCTTCAAGAATCTGAATCTTGGTCTATTCTTGGACTATGCTAAGCTATGATACCACTTGTTGAAAACTTATAGCCTAAAATTGTTGGCCCAAAGAAATTTTTGTGAAGAAAACACTATCACATAGCTCTCTTTTCTTCCACACACGTGGATATCACTTAGAAAGAAGATAATCAGAAAATGAATTCCCTTCTACTGCCAGTACATGCAAAATATGGAATTCTCACCAATTTCCTCTTTGTTTATTCTCTTAGGACAACGATGAAGATATTTTGTTAGATTAACCAATTTTTAAAAGAAAACCTTGATTTGTTATGAAGAACCAAAGGAGATTAAGAAGCAGAAGAAGAAGAGCAAAAAAAGGAACATAGAAATCTTAAGTGTTTCGACCAAGATGCCTACATCCACTATGCAAAAGGGAGGATAAACTTCATTGCTTTCAATTTTTGTAGAGATTTTTACAAAGATGAACTTATGTTCTCATAACTTATTTCTATTCTTATTTATATGTAGAGATTACAAAAAAAAAAAAAAAAAAAAAAAAAAATGTAAGTTGAATGTGAGCTAGGTGGTTACAACAGAAAAACTAGGTAAGTTTTCCCATCTTTCTTAACACATTTAAAACACCAAAGATCAACAAATCGGAATATCAAGAAGCTGGCAACAGGTCCACATTGCTGAACATAAACTTTGGCAAAGCCATGACCATCCGATCCTGCAAGTCACGAAGAACAATGTTAAATCCCTTCAATTTAGAACCAAGCTACATGATGCGTCAACATTGAGTTTGACATCTAACATATTGTAATTTAATTAGTTTTATATTCTAACATTTATTGTTTCTTTTTATTCTAATTAATATTCTATTATAAGTAGAGGTGAAAGTCGGTTTTGGAGCTAACTAAGAACCAAACTAACACGATCGGTTTTATATAGAAGGGATTTAAATCAATTTCCAATAAAGAACAAAATCAATGGACTGGTTTTATTTGGATAAATCGATTCTTGGTTTTTAACCTTTTTTCGTCTAATTTTTTAATTTCGTTTCTGCTTTTGTTTTGAATCGATCATTTTTTATATTTTTAAATTAAGATTGGGCCTATTTCTTTTTTATATATATTGAAATTGGACATTTTTGTTTTCTCTTGATATTTTTCTAAAGAACAAACATATACATGCACCATAATAATGAGTCTTTTTTTCTAAATAACAAATAATAAGTCTTTTGTCTTGAAACATTTGTATATACATGCACCATAATAATTAAAACACTGAAATACCCAATGTTAGAGTTTATTTTTAATAAATATATATACCATCTATTCGATTTAGTTTTGATTAGTTTTTTCAGTAAAACCCGATTCGAAACAATCATTTTTAGTTTTTTTCCAATGCAAATCAAACAAACACGTTGAGTTAGTTCTTTTTTTTCGATTTTTTGTCACATTCCTAGTTTTTAGTTTTAAAATTAAATTTAACTTCTCCCTTATTTCAATCTTCCTCTTATTGATACTCTCTCTTAGGGGGTTTATAAGGCCTCCAAATTGAGTTGGGTGGAATGCGTTATTATAGCCCACACAATGTTTGGGTCCCCTATTATTATAGTTCACGATTACAATTTTTTTAATCCACAGTTAGCTACAATGAGAACTATTTGGACTCTATTTAACTTGAGTGAACACTATTTGGAGACTCTCTTTAACTAAATTGAACCTTTTTTTTTCCATGATGAACATGTTGGGAAAAACTTCCCACTTCTACTGCAGGAACAAGTAGAAAGTAACATAGAAATTAAAAGAAAGCAATAAACTTGGAAACATAAGAATTTACGTGGAAAACTCCCGACTCAGAGAAAAACCACGACCTACCAAAAAGAAATCCACTATG
This sequence comes from Benincasa hispida, assembly GCF_009727055.1. Taxonomy (NCBI): domain Eukaryota; kingdom Viridiplantae; phylum Streptophyta; class Magnoliopsida; order Cucurbitales; family Cucurbitaceae; genus Benincasa; species Benincasa hispida. The sequence continues at coordinate 40,400,910 of NC_052360.1, read as the reverse complement.
TAAAAAATTGTTACAATCGCACAAGACAACTCTTTCCTCCAATCCCAATTACAATAGCACTCTCTCAAAGCTTTTGACTGCTCATACCTTTTTTCCTACTCTTAAACTAGAGAATACAAAAGGAATTTAATTAGAGTTAGCACACTAAGCTTAAAGTGTTTCTAACTAGGACGACCGGAAACCAAAGGCATGGATTCTTTTTATAGGCTTAGAGCCCATGACTTTCCTAAACTTTTTTTTATGTAGGACAAGGCCATGACTTTCCTAAACCTTTTCAATGTAGGACGAACTCATGACTTTCCTAAATCTTTTTGATGTGGGAAAACTGCACTTCTAATATTTTTCCGAAAACCTAATAAATTCCACCTTGGCAGGATATTTGAAGAATCCACAACTTCTGCAACATCCATTATCTTCACCGACAATCATAATTCTCATCTCATTGAATTATAACCTACTTTACCATAAAAAGTAGACCACTTGGAATACCACCTCATAAGTTTTTCCTTTTTCGTCACTTGTAGATAAACCATGTTGATATTTATAGTGCAACTTCGACCTACTCGACTCACCTGGAAGTTCTTCAACTATCGACACAACTTCCACCACACACTTTGCATATCCGCCAAGTCAATGCCCGTGTGCAAACTTGTGGAACCATTAATATCACATCCTCTATCATGGTAAAGTGAACATACCATGATGCAAACTTGTGGAACCATTAACATCACATCCTCTATCATGGTAAAGTGAACATACCATGAGGATGAATATTTTCTGGCTTCAATGGAAGAGATTGTCATCTTTCTTGACGAAGGAGACAATGTTAGCATCCGACTCAGAGCTTTTTGACGAACTTGCTCTCTTAAAACAATCATTTTTCATGTGTCCAAACTGTCCACATTCCCAGTAAACTTTTTTATGCATGAACTCTTTCTTCTTTTTTCACTTGTTGGTTACAGTACTGAATCCTCTTGTGAAGTACGTCCTTCATTATTCAGTCTTCTTTCCTCAAACAAAAGTTTACTGGCAACCTCAACAAACACTAAAGTTTCCTTGCCATACATTAAGATTGGTTTCATGTGTTCATAAGAAAGAGGAAATGACTATACGAGTTGGAGTGCCTTATCTTCATCTTCTATCTTCACTCCTATCATCTCCAGCTTAGAAACAATGTTATTGAGAATAGCTAGATGATCTGATATTTTTGTACCTTTTACCATTCGCAATGTATGAAACTACTCCTTCAGGTACAACCGATTTGAGATGCTTTTTGCCCAATACATTGCTTCAAGCTTCTCCCAAAATTCTTTGGTTGCTGAAATTTCATGCACATTTGCAAGAACATTCTTTACCAAATTTAGCATGATTGTACTTGCAGCTCTCAAATCTATCTCCTCCCAATCTTCATCACTCATGTTAGATGTCTTAAAACCTTTATTAGATACACCGCTAGACTCTCCTAGACCACCATCACCGTTTAACTCTTTAAAAGCACCACTGTCTGGTCTTCCCTTCAAGGCCTTGTGTAACCCAGCTTGTATCAACACATCCTTGACTTGCTCTTGTCACAAGTTGAAGTTGTTCCTTCCATCAAATTTCTCCACATAAAACTTTACCGAACTTATAAAGTTTCACATATTTACTTCTTTTCCTAGCAAAACATCAAATAGTGAACAATTCACACTATTCACAAACACCTCAGCCTATTTCAAGAATTATTTTCTGATGTGGAAGCTCAGACAATGCTGCAACCACAAAGCATACTTAGAAATTCAAGAAACTCCGAACCTAATGCTCTAATACCACTTGTTGGGAAGAACTTCTCACTTTTACCACAGAAATAAACAAAAAAAAAAATAATAGAAAAATTAAAATAAAGCAAGAAAATTGGAACACACAAGAATTTACGTGGAGAACTCCCAACTTGGAGAAAAATCACGACCTACCAGAAAGAAATCCACTATGTGAAAAATTGTTATAATCACACAAAACAATTCCCTCCTCCGATCCCAATTACGATAGCACTTTCTCAAAGCTTTTGACTGCTCACACTTTTTTTTACGCTCTTAACTAGAGAATACGAAAGGAGTTTAATTAGAGTTAGTATACTAAACTTAAAGTGTTTCTAACTGGATGACTGAAAACCAAAGACATAGACTCCTTTTATAGGCTTAGAGCCTATGATTTTTTTTAATCTTTTTTATGTAAGATAAACACATGACTTTCCTAAACCTTTTCAATGTAGGAAAAACCCATGACTTTCCTAAATCTTTTTTATGTAGGAAAACTACACTTTTAATATTTTGCCAAAAAACCAACAAAACATTTGTATAATTTTTGTTTAATTTCTATATGTTCAAATACATAGAAATATATTCACATTATTTTGAATGATTTTCTATTTTCACTTAAATATAAAATAATATAGAACTGTTAAATTACAAAGTAATGTTTTCTTAAATTAAAATATAAAAATGTAATTACAAAAAAAAGAATTAAAATTTTCAACTTTGATTGGTTAAAAAAAAAATGAAGCATAAAAAATGTGATCAAAATCATTTTTTAAATTAAAGTATAAAAATGTAATTATAAAAGAAAATTGAAATATTAATGGAAAATGGACTAAGATAATCTACACTCAATACATACTAAGGATAATTTGCATCTCATATACGTAATATTATAATTCAAACTAAAATGATATATACCTCAAGCCCATATTATTATAACTCAACTAGTTTAGTTTGCACCCAAGAAATAGTATGCATCTAAAACATAGATTATAATAACTCACTTATTGACTATAAATATAATAATGTTTCAAACAACCCCTTAACCTTTATGTTTACTTTTCTTATTTTTTTCTCTCTAAAACCATGTTTTTATTTGTGTCTTAGGTCCTCTCTAACCGCTTTTCTTTTTCCAAACAATTTATCTATCTTTCATTCGGCACATTATTGAGCTATTCGTATTTTTTTCTCTCATCTTTCTCCCCGAACTTTTGTTTCCTATACGCTGATCTACATATATATTTTGTTTTCTCTAGCATCCTAATGTTTCCCTTTTCAAAAACCAAGTTAAATTTTTAAATGTTACTTTTTATTTTTTTTTTTATTTACTTATTAGAAACATATTTTATTTTTAAATTTATTAGAAATTCGAGAGTTTCTCTACAGAAAACTATGAAAATAAAATTTAAAAATAGAAAATCTTGTCAAACGAATCATAATTATCCATCATTATATATGTTTTTTAAAAAAAAAATAAAAACAGAAAATAGAACAACAATAATAAAAGTATTCAACCGGCCTAACTAAGTCACAAGATTGCACGAACAAATTATAATCATGTATTCTTTTTTTTTTCTAATACATGAGTCGCCATTTGGGTTTAAGACTTTTCTCCAATTTGGTAGCTTTTTATTAAAATAATAATAATAAGAAGAAGAAAGGGTTGGTCAGGTTACTTCTATATATTAAATTAAATTATATTGACTCTTTTTTTTTTTTTCGATGCATAAATTAAACTGAGGGAAAATCTGAATATTTATCGTGTCATACCTTAGAATAGCCACTGTCTAAATTTTTTATCATGTACATAAATTTAAAACATTTTGAACCATTTCTTATAGTAGTTGAAGGTTTTGCTCTTCACGTTTATGTTACATTTTTTAAATTGGTTATTTTAAATGTGCACGATTATAATTTATTTTATTTTTTTTTTCAAAATTATACATTTATAAACGTGGAGTAGAGATTTTTTCATTGATTGTAACAATTTCAATGACAGCTAAGACCTTTCACAATTTTATATAAAACTAAAAGTTTAGTGTGTGAACTTTTAAAATTTATATTTTTATATAGTTACTTTAAAAAAATATTTCTACATAAAAGGGCTTAAACAAAGATATATACTTTGTTAATGTCTTTAACATTTCATTTTTTACAAAAAGAAAAAAATTTATTGGTCTCCCTATTTTCACTAATAGCAGTAGCTATTTACAATTTAGCCTTCATCTACGTTATATATATATATATATATATATATATTATTTTTTATTTATTTCTATGTGCTTCCTGCATACTTCTCTCCCCTAATAATATATTTCATATATTCTCTCCCCCATAATTCACACACATTTCTTCCTCTTCCATCTCTTTTCTCCTTTCGGCGATGTGAGTTGTAGGCAGTAGACGACGGCGTAGAGTGAATTGATGGCTCGGCACGAGGTGACACGAACGACGTGGGATAAATCGATGATGCGGACGGTGTGGAGTGAATTGACGGTGACGGGTTGAGCAGATTCGATCGATGGCACGACGAGGCGAGCAAATCCGATCGACGACGACGGGGAGAGAGATCCATAGTGACCATGGCTAAAGAAGAAGAGATGAAGATGGAGGGTTATGTATTATAAACCCTCATATAAAGATGTATTTTATTTTTTTCCTATTTTTATATATACTGTGATATACATGTATTTTTTTTTAGCTTTTCTAGAAAATTTGATATATATTGTAGTATATGTATTCGTTTATTTAATATAAACGAGTACTTTATTTATTTAGACTTATTGTATTATCATATATATACTATGGTGTAAATGAAATTTATAAATATTTATGTACTATGGTATATTTCATATATTGGTTTATACTGTGATTTATGTCCAGCATTGAGTCAATCTCTAATTTATAAACTGTAGTATATTTCATATACTGGTTAAAATATTTTCAAATACCTAACAAAATGTTCTTAGGTATATTTAAAATAATCATGAATCCATCAAAATGTTTTAAGATATATTTAAAATAACAATTAATCCGTAAAAAAAAACCCCAATATATTGATATATACAAATAAACAACGAAAAATATTACATGTACAAATGAACAAACAATGAAATATTTCACATAATAACAAAAATCAACATGAAAAACGAAATGGAAATAAAATCATATTAAATTTCATTTTTCCTCTCCAAATGAAAATGGAAAAAATATATATATATATATCAAATGCATTTATCTCTACAATCGAAGGGAAAAATATAATAATAAATGCATTTTCTCTCTCAGAATAAATGCATTATACGTGTTTTATGTCAATGATTGAATTTATAACGGTATATTTCATATATTGGTTATAATATTTTCAAATTCCTAACAAGATATTCTGAGGTATATTTTAAATAATCACAAATTGGTAAAGAAAAAACGTGAAACCAATGAAAATAGAAAAAAAAATCATTACATGTATTTTCTCTTTCCGATTAAATGAAATAAAGGAAAAAATTTCAACAAATAAATACATTTTCTCTTTTCATTTGAAAATATGAAAAAAAAATCATATTAAATGAATATTCTCTCTCCATAATAAATGCAATTTTTCTCCCAATCATTAAAAAAAATTTGAAAATAGAGTAATATATATAAAATTGGGAATAAAAATAATAAAAAAATGGTAAATTTGTCCAAAAATCATATTAAAAGCCTTTCTTGAAAAAATTTCAAATTTAAAAACATTTTTGAAATATAGGACCTAAATATAGTTTTTTATGTAAACAGTCCCTTAAAAAAAATCTAATAGACCCTAAATTCTCAATTTGTGTGTTAGTCCTGGACATTCCTTTTTAAAAAAATTAAAGTATCTATGAGCTAAAAAATTAAAATTTAAAGTTTAATTAGAGACAAACAAAATAATTTATTGTCTAATATTACAGTTACTTTTTAAAAATTATTAAGATCTTATGAAATTATTAGATACAAAATTAAAAGATATTACACATTTTTAAACGACTTACTAGAATTAAAATTGAAAATTTAAGAATATTTAGTCATAATTTTCAAAACTAATCTAATTTTAAATACATTGATACATGATATCTAAATTAAGTAACGCCCATTAAAAAATCATTATAGATTTTTGTAAAATGATTCACCCAAATATAATATAAGCACAAATGAAATTTAGATAATTATGGATTTTTTTGTGTGGGTAAAATAGAACTAAAATTATTTCATAAAACCAATTTTTGGAAAACAATTTATTAAAGAGTTCAAAAGTATTTGTATATAGATATGTATACATGTGTTAGAAAAATTAAAAATGGAATTACGTTTTCCTTACATATTACAAGTATGTACACATATTTTTAAAATTCAATGAACGATAAAATATATATAATGTCACGATATTAGAGATAAAATTCCAACCTTAAGGAAGGATTACTGTTGATCTAAAAATGTCATATGTATACATACATTTAATCTATGTAATATAGACCTATATTTTTTTCCTTTGGTCCACACGCTTCCAAATACCACTGTCAATTGATTTACATAATTTTTACAGCTTTTAAGCTGGTCAACTTTTCAAAAAGTTAAAAAAAATACCCCAAATAACATGACCAAAGATTATTCCCCCCATGGAGAAAAAATAATAATTGTTGGAAATAATATTTGTTTTTAATTTCAATTTTCAAAACTTAGCTATACTCTTAACAACATTAAAATGAAAAGGTTTTAAAAAAAGCCTTACTTCCAAAATTACCAAAAATAAAAAATAAAAAAATTATCATATATGCTCTTGATTTCATATATTGTAATAAATTATTAATGGATTAATCATAATGTCAATAAAATATAATTGGAATTATTGTAATTGTAATAAAATTTTATTAATGGATTAATCATAATGTCAATAAAATATAATTGGATTGCTTTTAATCACGTTTACATAAATATTTTACAATTATAATTTGATTATGATTGAGACTGTTTACTTTGTAGTGTTTACTTTCAATTGACTTCTTGTTGTTACAATTTAGGGTCAATCAATAACAATAACGTTATAATGGTAACATTAACGATATTCGAAGGTAAAATTAGAAAATCCTTAAAAAAATATATGAAAAATGCTAGACATAATTTTCAAATATAATGAAATTGATCACTCTGGCTCTATAATCGAATTGGCTTAGTTGGTTACTTCTTCTCTTATTTATTTATTTATTTTTTTGGACAACTTCTCGCTTTGTCCCTTTACGTATTAAAATTGCCCAATGAAAATGGAAAAAAGAAAAGGAAAAAAAAAAAAAAAAATGAAAGAAAATCCATTTGAGTAAGGAAAGAATTATGGAGTCAACCCGTATCCTCCACTTTACATATCATTCCTACCAAAGATGTTTTCCCCTTTTCCTTCACAAAGACACCACATTTCACATTAACAACAAAAATCCCAAAAATTAAATTACGTAATTTATTTATTATTTATTTTTAAAAAAAAAGGAAAAGACGAAAAAAGCCTTAGCAGGGAGTTCCTCGTTCCCGTCAAACCTCATCCGTCCCCACGTGTGTGGAACCACCTCACCCAACTGTACATCTTCCACCAAACCCGCGCCGTTCCCCATTCTAATTCCTGCACGCTCCCGCATCCAAACAAAATCCCTTCAATTAATTAACTAATTATAATTAAAAAAATATTTAATCTTTTTTTTTTTTTTTTTTTTTTTTTAAAAAAAAAAGAATTTATAGTAGAGCATTAACCACCCGTCCGGTCCGGCGACCTCCATATTTAAAGTGGTTTGCCCATTGAGTCGATTCTTCGGCAGTCGCCGCGTGTCAGCATCGTCAGCGGACGACATAGCTAATCCCTTCTTCTTCTTCTCCTTCTTCTTCTCCGATTTGGCTCCTGTCTTATTCCCCCAATTTCCATTTCCATTTCCATTTTCAACAAACACATTAGATTTTTCTTTTTCTTTTTCTTTTTCTTTTCTCCATCAATTTCTTTCCATTCTATAATTGAAATCCGTTTTCCGCCGAGCTTTTCGGTTTTCATTTATCATTCCTGAATTCATCTTCTTCTCTCTCTAGCCATGGCCGTCGGTTGGTTTTCTGCGGCTTCCTTATAAAGCGATGTATTAATCCAAACCGCTTTCTTCCTGTAATCTTCGTTTGGAAATTGGATCAATGAAACCTCCGCCCGAGTCCCACGACGTCACTTTCACTTCCGCCGCCATCTCTTCATCATCTTCACATCCCTTCTTTCTTTGATTCTTGTTCTTTTTTATTTCTTTCCTTTTCTTTTCAATTCCCTATGCATTCTTTCTGCTGCGTTTCTACTGTCTCCGACAACTCCCCTTCTAAACAACCGCCTTATTCGATGCCGGACCTTCATATTTCCCCGGCCTCTCCTGCTGTCTCTGTTGCGTCCAGATCCGATCCCACGATTCGAATTTCCAATCATGGGCATAACCGGAGTCTTAGTAGTAGCGATCCTGGACGTCTTAGCCAGCGGAGTATTTTTGCTGCCGAGATGGTTGGACGGCATTCCTCCGCCAGGGAGCCTCCGGTTGACGTCAAGATCAATGATATTGTTGGGAACGGTATCTGCGGTATACTCTACAAGTGGGTGAACTACGGCAAAGGTTGGCGCCCACGTTGGTTTGTGCTTCAGGATGGTGTTTTGTCATACTATAAGATTCATGGACGTGATAAGATCGTCGTCAATGAGGAAACGGAGAAGGGATCCAAGGTCATCGGCGAGGTGTCGATGCGGAGGATTTCGAGGCATAAGAACGGGTTCTCTGGTCAGACTCATCAGGTCCCACTCAGGCGTAAGCCATTTGGGGAAGTTCATCTTAAGGTCTCACCAATCTGAACTGATTCTTTATAATAACTGCCTTCAAGTAACCATGGCATTCATTTTTTCTTCTTTTCGTGATCCTAATTTTCACGTTTTATTTTGGAGGTGCTGATATTGCGTATCAACATCTTCCTTCATTTTATCATTCAGTTTGTGTCCATTGTTAGTTTGTACGTTTCCTCCCCTTTGAAGAAAAGGACTAGTTATGTTTTTCATCCCTTTTTATTAATTGAAATTTAACGTCTTCATCCATGATTATAACTGATTCGGTTGGATTTTAGTAGAGTTTTCTATCTGATCCTATAAATCGTGAATGGGACTTGAGAATTGATGTTACTTTAATTTACATCTGGTTCTGTTGTTCATTTGCCACCATTGAGTTGAATTTTGATATGACAGGTTTCCTCAATTCGAGAAAGCCGATCAGATGACAAGAGGTTTTCCATCTTCACTGGGACAAAAAGACTTCACTTGCGGGCAGAGACCCGCGAGGATCGGTTGGCATGGATGGATGCATTGCAGGCAGTGAAAGAATTATTCCCAAGGATGTCTAACAGTGAGCTCATGGCGCCTATGGACTTCCTGTCTGTGTCAACTGAGAGGATTAGACAGCGGCTTCTTGAAGAGGGTGTCAGTGAGACAGCCATTCAGGACACTGAAAATATCATGAAGACTGAGTTTGCTGCATTGCAAAGCCAGCTTTTGTTGCTCAAGCAGAAGCAGTGGCAACTTATTGACACACTGCGACACTTAGAGGTACATTGAAACTGAATCTGGAATACTTCATATGAATCAAATTCAGAATTATTTTTCTGTTTCCTACTATGATTGGAACTTTCCGATTCGATTTCTTCGAAGCTGGGGCATACAGTGTTACTCTGTTTTAGAGATTGTATACATCTTTCCCTTCTATCAATTCTTCTGATAGAATGCAAGGGGAATTTGAGTTTGTAATTTTACTCTTTCATGACTTTGTAAGCACTTAAATCTCTTAATTTTAATAATTAGCTGCCACTTTGCTCAAATGCATTTTCCCCTCCCGCATGGTACTACGTTCATTGTTGATTCCATAGAGGGACTTAAGCCCAATTGATATATCGGTTATTTAGACCCATTACTTTCGTGTACATCTCTTCATCCGACAATTCTGATTGTTGTTTGGCTTTGGTTCTTGCACCATTGTTGATTGTATAGCAGATTGGTGGCGTTTGGCTCTATGTAGTAGGAAGAGATTGTCTCATCTTTCTATTTACACATACTTATTCTCACTGAACTGTTTTATCTGAAGCAGACTAAAATATTGTGGAGTAATTACATTTCTCCACTACAAATCTAAAATGAAGTCAAATAACCTCAAAATGCTCAAAGTTTTTCAAACGGACAAAACTATAGTTCTCACTTCTTCTCGCATATCTCCATTTGGTTATATTTAGGACAGTTTGTTTGTGTCTGCCCTTTTTGTTTAATTTTAATCGGTTCTTTCAATTTTGTATTCATATGTTATTTAGTTCCTTAATTGAAGTTTATTTACATGTTGGGTTGTTTTCATTTTTTCATGATTAAACATTGTCTTCCTTATGTCTTGAGTGAATGCTTGTCTGAGGCACAAGTCAGATCTTCCCGAGTTCAATTCTATATTGGAACTTATGTCTAGAGCACGTCTTTGGTTCAACATTCACTCTCTGTATAAAATAGGGTGTCCGTGATTTCTTGCAGATAACATGTATACCAAAACTTTTCAGATTTAATTCCTTTCTTGAGATCCCACCTACTTGCAGCTAAAAGCTAAAATTTTCTTCCCAAGACATTTGTATTCTGATTCCTTGGTTTTGTCATCAAGGATAGTAAAAGCTTCTGCTGCTGCTTTCCTCTTTCCTCTTTCTTCTTTTTTTTTTTTTTTTTCCCTCTTTCCTGGAAATGGTTTTTTAGGATCTCTTGATTTCTTTGCCTCATGGCTGAAGTTAACCGTGCTTGTTCCCTGCCCATGCATGCTCTTCTTGCTATATATATAGTTATAATATTAAGACCAATCAAATCATTTACGCCATTTGGATTGTTGCAAGGCTTAACCCTAACAGACCATTTGTTAATAGGCACTTGAGACATTTTCCCTCAATTGAGCTATTCAATTCTTGTGTTCTTGCCTTTGAGCTAGTCTCTTTTTAATATATCTTTGTATTTCTAGAATTTGATTCTCTAATTTCCACGAGTAATCCATTTTTGTTAGCATTGAGTAGACTTCTATTCAATTCTTGTGTTCTTGCCTTTGAGCTAGTCTCTTTTTAATATATCTTTGTATTTCTAGAATTTGATTCTCTAATTTCCACGAGTAATCCATTTTTGTTAGCATTGAGTAGACTTCTAGTCAAATCAATAACAATAGAAGTTCCGATAGAAGTTCACTGACTGACCATCTTAAGGTCAGTCATGTAAAACTATCTAATTCTGCATTTCATTCAACATTTTCTTTTGGTTGTTGGTGCTCTTCGTAAGTTACTCTCCTTTTGTCTTGTGTAGACAGAAAAGGTTGACTTGGAGAACACAGTAGTTGATGAGAGCCAGAGACAGTCAAATGAACCTGGGGCCTTGCCTGGTCTGCTGGAAAAGTTTAGTGGTGAGTTGTCATGTTTATACCTGCATAATCATGGTTCTATACTTCATTAATTTTGTATCATTGTGTTTTGGTCTGTCACTTTTTTTTTTTTTTGTTATTTTTTAAAAATAATTGTTATCTGAAGCAACTTTTGTCTTGGAATATGTGAGAAGTTAAAGAGATTTTTCCTTGTGTTAATTGCAGCTTTGTTTTTTTTTTTTTTAATGATGATATCTGAAACTTCTTTGTGGTGCTCCGTTTTCTCATAATGTGCTTATAATAAAGATAAACATGCTTAGAAGAATTTTTTGTGAAATCCTACACGTTGTCAGTGGAGCTTAGCACTAGACTTGTATCTAAGTTTGATGAACTGAGGTGAAGTTTAGCTTAGCTGATCTCTCTCAAGCAGCAGAGTGTGTATGAGATCTCATGGATGGTAGTAATAGTTTTTTTTTCTAGAGAAGACTATTGAACTAAGAGTCACTGGACAAGTCACATTTGAATAGCACTGATAAGAAATAGCTTATTTTTATATTCTGGAGAACAAGTCGCAAGGGACTAAATAACAGTATAATTAGCTGTAGATAATGAAGAATAATCAATTAAAAGATAAATATCTGACTAAGGATGCAATCTCATGGCTTGTTTTTTTTATTTATGTGTAGAATGGAATGACATTTAGCATAATGATTTCGTTTTTTGTTTTCTGTTTTTAAATCTTATGTTTTTTCCTCTCAATCTCCATGGTTTTCACATTCCTTAAAGAAACATTGGAATTCCTTGTCAAATTTCAAAATAAAAAACTAAGTTTTTAAAACCAATTTTTTTTTAGTTTTCAAAATATAACCTGGTTTTTGGAAGTATGAGCTGAAAGTCATAACAAAATAAAGAACTAGTAAAGTGGAAGTGATGCTTGTAAGCTTGATGTCCAAAAACCAAATGATGTTATCAAATGGGGCCTAAGTTTTTATAAAGGTGGGATGTAAGGTTGTCTTAATTCTTAATTTTAGGACAATTGGAATCGTGAACTTTCAGAGTCGCAGCCTGTAGGTAGAAAACTTTGAAAATTTCCTACTCTGGAAGTCTGATAACTGTGGCTAACCAATTACAACCCTGTACAAATTAATTTTGCATATTTTTTATTTAGTGTTTATATTTTATATTCTCACCTATATCAAGTATATAATGACAATGTTTGCAATTATTTTTTCTCCATGTTCACATATAACATATTAAGTCTTGTCTCTTTCTAAATAGTCTCGGGGTCCTATTTTACAATTTCTTAGCATAAGAACAATAAACATTGACTTATAATGTATTTATCTACTTAGTCTTCATGTGTTTGTACGCAAGTGCACATTCTTTTAGCCATTGGAAAATATTTCGTACTCTTTTTTTTTTTCCTCAACTTTTCTATCTGGCTACAGATGCAAGCGCAACTGAATCTGATGATGATAATGAGAGAATCGATGCTGCGGAGGAAGAAACGGACGAAGAAGAAAACACTTTCTTTGACACTCGTGATTTTTTATCATCAAGTTCCTTCAAAAGTAATGGATCTGATTACAGGATATCATCTTTTTCTTCTGATGATGAAGGCCTTCGTACAGTTGATTCTGAGGAGGAGGTGGATCCATCAATTAGATCTGTTGGAAAAAATTATCCTTATATTAAGCGGCGCAATAAATTACCTGATCCAGTTGAAAAGGAGAAGGGTGTCAGTCTTTGGTCAATGATTAAGGACAACATTGGAAAAGATCTCACTAAAATTTGTCTTCCTGTCTTCTTCAATGAGCCTCTTTCTTCTCTGCAAAAGTGTTTTGAAGATTTAGAATATTCATACCTCATTGATCGGGCATATGAATGGGGGAGAAGGGTAAGTTGATGGTCTATTGTTCTGTGTTATGCATATATTTCAACACTTTCCTCATGTCATAACTAGCAAAGGAGGAGATCTCATGGAAGATGTTGCACAAACCGCTAATGATCTCAAGAAATTGAAGTAACTTTCTGTAAAGTGAAAAAAAAAGAGCAGAAACTTTGCATATTTTCATGCTCCCTAACAGTTTCTTATTAATTACTTTATCTTTTTGCCAACTCTTCAGGGTGACAGCCTCATGAGGATTCTTAACGTAGCTGCATTTGCTGTATCTGGGTATGCTTCAACAGAAGGAAGAAGTTGCAAACCATTTAACCCGCTGTTAGGGGAAACTTATGAGGCTGATTTTCCAGATAAAGGTCTCAAGTTTTTCTCAGAGAAGGTATTTGTTTTTAGATTTATTTCTCTCTTTTGGGGGTAATAACCAGGAACAGAACAATTAAATGTCCAGCAGAATGGAAAAATGCCCACGGCTTGAACTTGATGCCTAATATAAACTACATAAGCATTCTCTAGGAAAAGCTAAACCTATGGGCAGAACAGTTACAAACCCTATCAAATTTGAAGCAAATATAGCTGATGTAGTTTTTTGGCCTCAATATCCTCCTATTTCTTTGGACCCAGAGATTTTAGTAATAAGTGGTTAATTTGGCCATAGGGATTTTTTTTTTTTCTTTTGTTTTATTTTACATATCTTTCCATTCAATTCAGTAATTCGAATTCCAATAGACCATATAGTTATTCCAGCAGTGATTGGATTATGTGACCGGATAAGGTGGGAATGAGAAATTAAATGGGATTGCACATAATCTTTCATATCCGCCTTCTTTTGAAATTTTATTTTTTAACCCATCATTATTTCATTGCTTTATTTATTTATCTCAAATGCATGGATTGCACATAATCTAGTTTGTGAATTTGAATGGAAGAGTGAATGTCTTAATTGTTTTTGGCTTGATCCAATATTTTCCCTCTCATATGGTATAGCTTTTTCAAAATTTGGTTGTTAGGTTAGCCATCATCCAATGGTAGTTGCATGCCATTGCGAGGGAAAAGGGTGGAGATTTTGGGGTGATAGCAATTTGAAGAGCAAATTTTGGGGTCGGTCCATTCAGCTTGATCCTGTTGGTCTGTTGACATTAGAATTTGATGATGGAGAAGTTTATCAATGGAGTAAGGTGTTACACCAGTGATTGTTTTACATTGTTTAAATTCTCTCTTTGTTAAATTTTCTCATTTAGAATTTTGAATGAATTATTTGGACCTTTATGCATTTCTTATAGGTGACAACTTCAATTTACAACCTGATACTGGGAAAGCTGTACTGTGATCATTATGGTACAATGCGCATACAGGGAAATCGTGAATACTCATGTAAACTAAAATTCAAGGAGCAGTCCATTATTGACAGGAATCCGCACCAGGTAATTTCTGTCTTTTATCATATGCCTGCGATATGGGATTCTTATCATTGGAAAACATAACTAATATTTTCCATTTATTCTGAAAACGATGTAAAATTTTGTAATCTTCATTGGACCATCGTTTCTACACCATGGCTCTTCATCATGGGATTCTTTGCCCTAACAAGAGGATTTAGGTAGAAAATGAAATCAATGTGAAGTTGTAAAAGTGTTCCCAGGCCACGTTGATTTTGAGGATTATGCTGCACTAACATCAATGATGTTGAAAATATCACCAGTTTAGTACTCTTACGAAGTTAGGGAGCATAGCCAATAAAATCCATTTTCTTTTGGAAAAATTTATTTTATACGTTCAGATTTTGGGTGCATGTGAAACTTTTGAACAGGGTCTCATTTATCATGAGTAAAAGTGGAGGTTATATGACGAGTTATTCTAGCTCTACCTTTATCACTCTAAGCTGGCTCATTTCACACACACACACACACACATCAAATATATATCTACTAGATGTCATCTTATTGTTAATGGTGAAGAACTTGTTAATTCTATTTCAAAGTGATTGCCTGGTGCTTTCATTTAATTGATTCAAGTTGAAATAGAATTTCTGATTTATGAAATATCAAGATCCTTGGATGGTTAAATTTTGACTGAAACTTGAAGGACTGATCTCGTGCAGGTACAGGGTATAGTTCAAGATAAAGCTGGAAGGACAGTGGCTACATTATTTGGAAAATGGGATGAAAGTATGCATTATGTGAATGGGGACTGTCCTCATAAGGGAAAAGGATTCGACTCTTTATCTGAATCCCACCTACTCTGGAAACGTAGCAAGCCACCAAAAGTTTCTACAAGATATAACTTTACTCGCTTTGCTATGACCTTGAATGAGCTGACACCAGGCTTGAAGGTAAACCTATCGATTACTTTATTGCAGTTTCCTACTAGATTTTCACGTTTGCTGGGATAATTTATCCGCTTTAGTTGCAACTCAAGAGATGAGATGATAGTTTAGAATTTCTTTTTCCCTCTTTTCTATCTGTTTTCATCAAATATTTGAGATTTTATGATATGCAGCTTGCAAAATGTTCTGGGATCAATTTGGTTCTAATGTTACTCAATATGCAGGAAAAGTTGCCTCCTACAGATTCGAGGCTCAGACCTGATCAAAGGTATTTAGAAAATGGAGAGTACGAAATGGCCAACTCAGAGAAGTTGCGATTGGAGCAACGCCAACGGCAGGTAGACTATAATTCTATGTTGCATGATTGGTCCTTTTTCAGGAGAATGTACGACTCATATTTGTCTTTTCTTAAGCTCCCAGTTAAATATCCTTCATATGCATTCTTCAAGCTTGAGGACTTTGAATTATTCCAACGATAACCAAACACTTTCAAATTAATATGTCTAGTTTGTGGAGATGCTTACTCTTCTCTCTGAGGAAATGTTTACATTCATAGTCAAATCTTACAACTACAGAGATTAGTTTTCGAAGTCTTATTTATTTATTCTATTTTGGTGAGATTTCAGAAGTTGTTAGATCAATAGAATAGCTTATGTTAATTCATTTGGTTTTCAGGCTCGGAAGATGCAAGAACGAGGCTGGAAACCGAGGTGGTTTGCCAAGGATAAGGTTAGTGATACATATCGCTACATTGGTGGATACTGGGAAGCGAGAGAGCAGGGGAAATGGGACTCATGCCCTGATATATTCGGTCAGATCCCTACTGATCCCCAACTCGAGTGAGTTGAACAGTTTTTTTTTTTTTTTTTTTTTTTAAATTCTTTTTTCACATATTTTTACCGGATGAGTAGCCAATAGCTTGCTCATTTGAGTGGTTATATAGTATAGCAACTGCCACTATCAACGTGGGTGCAAAGTATAAATTAGATGGAAGATGCTGGTCAGTCAAAAATGAAATTACAAAAGGAAAAAGAAAAAAGTGAAAAGCAGCCATAGTTTCTCAAAGTATCTGGTCGGCATCTCGTGATCTTGTTAGATTCATTTTTCCTTGTATTAGGTGGAAACATATCTCTCTTTCACAGCCAAGTGTTGAATGAAAGCATTTGTAGAAATATATATATATATAACATATACCCTAAATCCTAAATGACTATGATCATCATCTTGCTGATTTCTCCCAGCAGGTTTCTCAATAACGTTCCTTTATATATACTCACATTCACCCGACCAGTTGAAAACAGTGACCATAAATGCCAACACTTTAAGATCTATTGTGAAAATTGACGTCACAGATTTGGCTCCATCAGGAGAATTTTCAGCTATATTTTGTTGGTCAATATAAAAAATCTATATATTATAGTTTGCTAAGTTTCAACCATTTACTACTCTGTTTTGCCCCTCTAAATCCTTGGGATTAGAAAGAAACTTTAAATTAGGAAGTTTGTATTTGGTACGTAGAATTGTATAAACTTTAAAATAACAAATTTATAAAGTGAGATGAGAAGGAAGTTTCTGCAAATGTGAAACTGTAGAATGAATCCTGACCATGCAGTGAGTTCGAGATGGAAAAGGACGTGTTAAATGATGACAGGAAACGATACAGGCCTTCCATGTTAACCAACTGAAGTCCGAAGGGACATTTTGAATAGATAGATAGAGAAATATGCATACATCACCATCACACTGTTCCTATATAATTTATATAATTTTATAATATTTAAAATCTTGGATGCCTACACCACAACCATCCTTTCTTCTTACATTAATTGGTTGAACCTTTTTCCTACTTCATTCTGTGACGTCCAAAGCCAAACAGACAAAGATCTGTAGCTATCTGTCCCTCATGTGAATGCCTTCAAAACACCCATGAAATATTAAATACTTTCCTTCCACCTTTGACTCACTTTGCGATATGGTTATCACTTTACTTGTTTCTTGCTTTTGACTTTTGTTTTCAGTTTTAACCCGTTTGTTTAATTAGGATAAGAGAATAACTAGATTGAGTTTTGATTCATTATTTCTAATTTTGGCCTCTTAAGTTAGTACATGTCATGGTGAAAATTTCCCATCGAAACTCCCCAAGGGCCTTTTGTTTCTTTTATCACCTAAAACTCTCGTTTTCACATCGTAACTATTTTCTATTTCTTTTTTAAACTATGTTGTTTCATTGATATTTATGTAGAAAGTTTACGATATACATCTAAATATTATCTTCCTTTAAAGAAATAATGATTAAAAATGATCAATTATAGTCTAATTAAGCCACAATCAAATCTCAACTAATTATAACAACTTTCGTTAATTTCCATTGACTTTGATATTTTGAACTTTGGTAATATTGTCTATTCAATTCCTTACTTTAAAAGGTTCAACAAATCTTAGATGTTCAACATTATGTTATCGATATAAAGTTTCTACTACAACTCTAAATTTTCAAAATTTGTATTTAACAAGTTAACATTATTGGTAGACATTTTAATGCTTATGTGACAAGCAAATTTTATTGTCTAATGATTTAAGTTTGGGTAACTTCGAGCATTTAATGACAAAGTCTAAATTAACATCGTCAATGAGATAGATATTGACACCATTAAATGTAAAGAAGTATTAATTAGTATAGTGATGGAATAGTCTCATTTATTAGAATCTTTTTGGAGTAAAATGGTTAAATAGACATGATCTTCAAATTTTGGTATCATACTCAGAGTTAAATAATTATGTTATCATTTTTGTTTGTTAATTTGGTTCTTTAGAATTGTAGTTATTTAAATTCCTTGGTCACCAAATTAACATAATAATAACAATTTCAACTCTAAAGTGGCCTCTAAACTATTGTTTTTATATTAAAAATTTCCAAAAACTTCATATTTATTGAATGCCAAATGTTGAACTTCATACAGCAAAATAAGAGATATTTGAGACGAACATTAGGTTATATGTTTGGTCTTCTGAGCTAAGCATTTATATATATATACTATATATTATATAGTAATATTTAATTTTGGGTGTGTTCACTAACTAAGAGAGAATTAGGAATAGGAATAAGCCTGAAATTAGAATGAGAATATAATGCAATCAATTTAGAGTGAGAATGATATTCCTTTGGTGATGTTTATCTGATTCTTAGTTTGTTTACATCTGGAATTGCAATGAAAATACACTATTACCATAATGCATTTTTATATTCTAATCCATAAGAATATCCTACAAAAGTTATAATGTCATTTTTTAAATTTTATTTACTTAATTCAAATTTTAATTATTCACTTATTCAAATTTTTATACTCTAATATATTTTAATGCCTCAATTAAAATAAAAATATTTTCAAAAATAAAATAGTAATTATTTTAAAGACTAAATTATACAAAAATATCCTCAAACTTTGTGTCAAAAATACTCTTGAACTTTTAAAAGTTCAAAAAAAATACTTAAATTTCCAAAATCATTCAAAAATATCCTCAGTGTTAGTTTTGGATAGAAACGGTTAGTGTTTCGTGTAAAAAATACTCTAAAACTTTCAAAAATTTAAAAAATACACTTAAACTTTAAAAAGAATAGTAAAAAAAAAGTACTTTTACTGTTATATGAACAAAAAACTGTTAATACTGTCTTATTCTCTATTTTCCATCTTTTTTCTCACATCATCCCTTGTTCAATACCTCTTACTCCCCTTTCTATTAATGGTTTGACATTTGTTTATAAAAAATAAGTAATTAAATAAAATTGCACACTTCAAATAAAGTATGAATAAAGGAAGTATCAAGGAATTTTAGAACTTAAATGTTTTAACAAAGTTGTACATTACTATTTGAGTGTGTGTTAATAGTCAAATACATTTTTTGTTTGACTATTTATTGTTTTGGTATGTTTTAAGGGAGAAATTAATTTTGAAATTTTGTGTGATTTTGTGAGACTTTATATTTAAACTTAAAACTTTGGTTGATGAGAAAATGGTGGAAGATAAGAATTAAAAAATTAAGAGAACAATGAAATTATTTATATGAAAAAAAAATGATGATATTTATATAATTTGTTTTTTGTTTGTTTTGAATTTAAAAAAATTTCAAATAAACTGATCACCATATTAACTGTATGAACATTTTTTTCAATTTTAAAGTTACTTTTGCAACGAGGTATTAATGGTTTTTGTTCATGTACTAACAGTGATGATATTTTTTAACTTTTTTTAAAAGTTAAGGGTATTTTTGAAACTTTTAAAAGTTTAGGGATATTTTTAGATCAAAATTTTAACAGTTTCCATCCAAAACTAATGACAAGGATATTTTTGAACTCTTTCTAAAAGTTTAAGAGTATTTTCGAAACTTTTGAATGTTCAAGAATATTTGACACAAAACACAAAGTACGGGAGCATTTTTTATAATTTAGTCTATTTTAAATTTCACTCCTCTCGTTTAAGTTTCAATCTCGATATAAATACATTGAAATACTTTGAAAAGGAAAAAAAAAATAGTGAACAAAAACAAGAACGAGAAGGGGAGTAATATTGATCAAAGTAACCATACACAAAGTTCAAAAAGAGGGAAAACAACCATGGAGTGACCTAGTAAGAGGCATAGCTAAATCCATGTTTATAAACGTTTTATTTATTTTCTTTACCGTTTCTTTGTATAAAGAAATGGGCCAAAATTTTAGCCTTTTCTTTTATGTGTTTTTGCTTACTATAAGTTATATTGAAGATGAATCCTTTATAATGAGACAATTTCTAGTAAACTTTATCGAAGAAATGATATTCTTATTCATCTACTTTTGATAGAGAATTTTCGATATGATTTTGAGTTTAGCAGAGAATCGTTACAGGTCAATGAGATAAGGAAGAAAATTAAAAGAGGAGTTAAAGAATCCTTTAATGGGAAGAAACCGCATTTCAAGTCTAATTGGGATCTCTAATATCACAATGCCATGTGCAATTTGTATATTTTTAATAAGAAGATGTGTTCGAGAATGTCTCTCATATTTTTCTCTATATGAACCCCACAAGTGTGGGTCCCACAAAATAAAGAACGTGAATGAGATTGATCATCATTTTGGGAGGAATTTGGAATCAAAATCAGTTTCTCAAATTTAGGTAGATCTCACATTTTATTCTCATTCCTGATTTTGGTAAACACGTGAATGAGAACGAATAGGTTCCCACATTTTTTGTTCTCATTCCTAATTAGTAAACAATGTCTTAATAAATTGAAGCAATAGAATAACAATTGACTTTTAAACTTATACTTCAAATTATGTATTAGTTTATATAAAATTTGAATTTACAAACTCAAAAGTAAGTAATTTGGACATTCTTTCTTCCTTTCATTCTCTTTCTTTGAGTTCAACAATATGTTTGGAGGATTTGACTCTATAACCTCTTAAATCAAAAAGTATGTCTAAACTAGTTGTGTTACACAAGAATCTAAACTTTTTTTATGATGAAGACCTTGAACTTGAACTTCCGATTTCATAGAAAAACGAGTACAACTCAATATCATAAGAGATGAAATTACAAGTATAGAGTAGAAAAGGAGAAAATGTAAGAAGTGGGGCCTTAAATAAGAAGATGAGATGTGTATTAATATTTGAATAATGTTGTTTGATGGGAACATGGTGAGGGGGTGAATTAATTGGTGGATGAGCACTCATTAGGCCTTCTTTTTATATCTTCATTTCATATGTGGATCCCATTTCAGATATCTACAATCATGCCCAATCTAACCCCCACTCTTATTTGCTTCTCACCTCCAAATTCTTCCTATTTTTCACTATTTTTTATCTTTAATGTCACTTTTTATGAATTGGACTTAGTTGTCCAAATATTTAACTATTACCCCAAAAAAAAAAAAAAAAAAAAAAAAAAAAAAAAAATCCCAACATGAAAAAGAAATATTAAACTACTTCAATCCGTACCTTGCTTATTAACAATATTATAATAATGTGTCTTTTTTGTTTATTTTAAGACTTCACAATCTCAATAGTGATAATAAACAATTGAATTTACTTCTATTTCTAAGTAAGTATAAGATTACGTTTACATTTCCAACACTATAGCAAATTTATTAGATCCTTTTCATTTTTTACAATATATGGAATGAGCGAATCGAATCTCTAACATTTGTAGTTGATAGTACAACTTTTATGTTAGTTGAGCTTTATATGTATGTGTGTATGTGTTTTTACAATGTAACCAATATTTAATGAGCACCCATTATAATTTTTTATTATAATAGGTAAAGTCCCATGAAGCTCTACCTTAATCAAATATTATTGAGATAATCTAAGTCACCATTTGTTGCTTGGCATTTGAGAAGTACTTTATGCACATGACTATGTTTTATGAGGCTCACTGCTTTTGTTTAGATTCTAATGATTCTATCCACTCAAAGAATTGAGGCTTGTATAATCAGTTGATGATAAGACCTAATCTGACTTTTTGTATAATACATTCTTGCTAGATCTCTCTTACCTTTTTACTATAATTTTTGTTCCTAGGTTTAGCTGAGGGGGACAAAAGAGAGAAGCGGATAACAAATATATATCTCTATATTTTTGCTTTTGACTTCACTCAAAAGCTCCACGTATTGATAAAGACATTCAACATCTTCTTTCTTATAACTAATGTGAAATCGTATACACTCTCAAAAGATATTAAGGGTAATATAAGAGACGGTAGCTTTATAAGTTGATGAAGTAGTGAATCCATTATTAGTAGGTTTAGATGATTAAATTTGAATGATCCAAATTGGTTTTAACAGTGAAAGAAAGTTGATAAACCCAAAAAGGGATGTGTACTCTCATTTTGTCTGTCTCATAAAACATTTGGTTATGAAAAGAAAACAATCCTCAAGGCCTACAAATTTAGGTCACATGCAAGCATGGCCCTCCCCTTTTCTCTTCACCGACACTCCAACTTAATCAAACACTCAATTCTTTTAATTTCCCCATTTGATTCAAACATTGTTTTTCAAAACTTACTCAAATGTGTTTGTGGAAATTTTAGTTGCTTTGAAACTAATTAAATTAAACTTCCCTTTTTTTCATATGTTTCCCAAAATATCTTCTCTTTTTCTTTTTCATCTCTAAATTCCTACTTAAAATCTCAAAAAATATGGCCTTCACTTTCACTTTTCAAACACACATTCCTTTTTATACTTTATGAGATAGTTGAGTTTGTCAAATTATGTAGGATTCTAAAGCTCCACTATAATAATTATTCAAATAATAATCGAAAATCAACAAGAAAGATTAATGGTTTGGAAATTGGAACTCTACTTGGTTGTTTCTTTTAATTCTTTTGATTTTGACCAATTTTTTGTCTACTTGTTTTTTGTGAATATAATGAAAATAATAAATCCAAATAATGAGAAAAAAACAACTTGACTTTCGGTTGGTTCGATAGGGGCTGCCACTACACTCATGCTCTTACATTATCCCCTCCACGATTTTCTACTTATAAATTTTTATTTAATATCTTTTGGGACAAAAATCTTGTTAAATAAAACAATAAATTTTAATATACTATCTTCAATTTTCAAAATACCCATTTTTGTCTCATTTTATTTCGGTCTTTATTGTCATCCTTGGATGATAATTTTGTTTCAAAAATCTAAAAAATATGTTTTTTTTCTTCTTCAAAATTTGAATGAAATGATTTCAAATATGTATATTAACTTACTAATGGTGGTGTAAGCACAGTAAATACCAAAAAAAAAAAGTAATTTTAAAAGTTCAAATATGAAAATAATTAGTTTTTAAAAGCTTATAAATTAAAATAGATATCTTACAAATTCCACAATAAAATAAAGGCCAGGGGTATATGCTATGGTTTCTATTTTTAGAAAAATATACTTTTTATTGTTGGAAATCTTTCAAGTTATTCTTATATGTGTGAATATTATTTATATTCGTTATAATTTGTTAATAACAAGCATTTACCTAACATGATACTTTATAGGTAAACATAAACTTAAATAAAAATTTAAACCACCTATAAGATTGTTGGAATTTATGTAAGCTTCTTAGAAAACAGAAGGAAGAATTCAAAATTTTATCCTCGGGCTTTATGCTATATATATTTTTTTTTATTACAATAATTATCGAGACGATGGATTCAACCCTCAATTATTATTAAATTAAACTAATTTGACTTATGTCATATCAAATCATCATTTTAATATTAAAAAGATTAAAATTTAAAAATATCAAACACAATATCTAAGACCCCATTTGGTAACTTTTTTTTTTTAATTAATCCTATGGACACTACTTTCATCTTCAAATTTCTTCCTTTGTTATCTACTTTTCACTATTGGTTTAAAAAATCAAGCTAAATTTTGAGAACTAAAAAAAACAGTTTTCAAGAAATTATTTTTGTTTTTTGGAATTTGACTAAGAATTCAATAATTATACTCAAGAAATATGCAAACCATTGTAAGAAATGTGGATGAAATATGTTTAAAATTTTATTTTTAAAAAAAGACAAAAAAAAATTAAATGATTACCAAATAGGACCTCTTTTAAAATAATAATGACAAAATTGAACCACGTTCAAATATTAACCATTAAATAAATAGAAAGGTTTTTTTTTTAGAAAAAATAAATAAAAGAAAAACCCAATAACAAGCTCATTACAAAACAATGTCAATAGACACAAGGGTGACAATTTATGCACGGTAAGGAGAAAAAAGTAACGAAGAGGAAAATTGATTTGAACCATTTTGGACATTAAATTATTATTTATATTTTATTTAATAATTTTGATGTAATTTTAATAATTTTCAATTTTATCCATTTAACGGTAATTTTGACCTAGCTCTATTTATGAACAATTTTTGAAGGATCATCACGTTGTTGACTGGTTATATCTAATGAACACAGAAATATATCTGTAGTACGGAGATTACAATTGTCGGCAATTAATTGTGTGTATGCGCGCTGTCTCTTATACACATCTAGATGTGTATAAGAGACAGGTATAAAGGAGTTTGTATAAGACCAGACCACGAAATGTTTAGTCTCGTTATATGACGTCGTTCATAATTGAAACTTACATTTCACTAGGATGACCATAGGTGACATGACCTGAATCCTGAGTGAGTTGTGAACTCCTGCCTANCACAGAAATATATCTGTAGTACGGAGATTACAATTGTCGGCAATTAATTGTGTGTATGCGCGCGCGTGTGCGTGCGCGCATGCGTATGCTTGTGCGTGTGTATGTGCGTGCATGTGTGTGTTTTTAATATGATTATTTATTAATTTTTTACAATAATAAAATGGGAGGCAGATCTCTCTCAATATCATGGTGAGTGGTGGTGGTTTTAGAAGATCTTCTTCTTCCCCAAAATCAACACAAAACATCTGTGTGTAAAAGAAAAAAAAATTGTCTTCTCTCAGTAAAAATCTTTTTCCCTCTCCCAAAATCATCAGAGCCCACAACTCCTGTGAATTCTCTTACCTTATAGAGAATATGGAAGATTCTCTTGTGGTGGTGGTCATTTTTTTTGTTCGTGATCGCTCGTTAAGAGGAATTCTCGAAGATCTTTTGGCTTCAAGGATATGTGTATCTTTTAACCCTATTTCCTTCTCTGTATTTATTCTTTAGCTTGTTGTAATATTTTGTTAGAATGCATATTTTATGTTTCTGTTTTTTTATTCACTGTGAAATTGAAAATTGGGACCGATCTCCGTTTCCGCTTCAGACTTCACAATCCTGTAGTGTAGTTAGAGAGTCTTTAGGTTCGTTGAGTCTTTCTAGGGTCTATTTTTAGTCCTTTGATACTGTATTTATACCTCATATTTTTCTATAAAATAATATCTTGGAAGAAATACATCGTTCGCATGGTATCAGAGGCCAACTAGGGAATCACCACCAACATCCATTCATGCAGCCGACCCAACCTCTGTTTGTTTTTTGTCCGTTCGTCGGACTCTCTAATGTTGGGGTTGATGCCCTAAATATCGTGGGTCCTATAGTTTGTAATTTATTGTACAAATAATTTATTTATTTAATAAAATCTGAGATATTTTATTCGACATTTAGTAGCATTTACCCAAAATATCAATAAACAAACATTCAAGGTTATCTTCTGTAACTTAAACATGTATGTATAGACATACAGATGGATTGTGTTTTAGGGATAACCCGAATGGTCTATAGTAGATGGATAAGACTGGATATCTTATCCTAGTGACACTACGAGTACGACCCATTTTGCAGATGTTACAATTGTTGTAAAGTGCTATAAATGATCTGATCTTGATCATTCATGTAGAGACATGTGAGCAGGAGTATTCTATACAAAGGAGTTTGTATAAGACCGGACCACGAAATGACTAGTCTCATTATATGACGTCGTTCATAATTGAAACTTACATTTCACTAGGATGACCATAGGTGACATGACCTGAATCCTGAGTGAGTTGTGAACTCCTGCCTATGAAGGCGATCCTTTGATTCGTATGGGTGAGAGTGGCCAGATCGCCGACTCAATAACCTTACCATTTTAGGGATTTGTCTAATTGGGGATTTGTATGGGTGAGAGGATTGATTCCGAGGCTTGAACAATGTGGTATCACACCCTCTCTTGGCCCGAAAGGGTTCTGGTTAGTTGGACTGTGACTTATTGTTCATTAGATGGATCAGTGGTACTTAAAAAGTTAGATGTAACTACAAGAGCAAAACGGTATTTTAGCCTAGTTGTACTTATGAACAATTTATGAAAGGTCATCGCACTATTGACTGGTTACATTCAATGGACACAGAAATATATTTGTAATGCGAAGAATGTAGCTATCGATCTTTAGTGGAGTGCCCGACAATTAATGGATATTGAATAATTTAATTAAAGGAGTTTAATTAATTATTCAATTAACATTGGAGCTTCAAGCTACAAATCCATAAGGTCCCCACTTTACTCAACAGGGATTTAATGAGAATCGATTATGGATTAATTTGGATTGTTCAAATTAAATGACGGAATTAATTATATGTGATATAATTAATTTTACTTAATTATATATAATATAATTGTTATATGTATTTGATACATTATGATACAGAGTTTATTTGAGAGGAAATAAATATTTGAATATGATTCAAATATTAATATTATGAATTGAATTCATATAATTGAATTTAATATAAATGAGATTTATATTAAATATCATATGAGAGAATTAAAACTATAAGTTATATTGTATATGGTACAATATTAAACCATAGATTATATGCTATATGTATATACATATACATATATATAGATATACATATATACATATACATACACACACTTATATATGGCCATTTGGAGATTGATCGTGTTTTGTTCATGACTATCTTGGAGAAGAGGATCAAATGAAGAGAAACTCGTTCTTCAAAGGTAGAGGTTTCTAAACCCTATTCTTCCTCTTTCTTTAATTTTTACTTTGCATGCTGTAATTTTTGTGTTTTTTGCATAATCATGTTTATGTAATTTGTGTTCTATGAAAACAAAAAATTGGAACGATCCTCGTTTTCGCTCAGAGCCTTCACAGGTTTCTACAATTGGTGTCAGAGCGTAGTTTTGGTCCCAATTTTTTTTTTTCTAGAATTGAATTACGATTTTGGTGGGTGTTCATTCTGTAAAATTTATTCATGTGGTGAATATTTTGTTGAATGATAGTTTGCAATTTTGAATATCTATGAGATTGGACTATATAGATTTATCATTTATTTTTCAAATAGGTTTGTAAGAACCCTTTGTTTTTTGGCATAATTTGAGATAGAGTCTGTATATGAATGTATTGAGTCGTTCGTGGTTATTCCTGGTGATTTTCTGGAGAAAATGTGGCCCAAATCGGAGAAAATTCGATGAAGATCGCGTCTTTACAGTAGGCGACTATATAACAGTATTACAATATTGTGCCCCAAGGTTGCAACGCTGCGAAGGGTGAATGGATCATCTTTTCCGTAGCGTTGCAACGCTAGGTCACAATGTTGCAACGCTCCAAGACAGAGAGGAGGAATCGGTTCGCGTGCGGTTCGATTCATGGCTCGACTAGTTCGCATCTGGTTTGTTTGGTTCGAGAGTTTTGGGTCTGATTCGGGTGCTGACAGTTTAGTTCGTGCAATTCAAGACCCGATTCACTTGTTTCGAACCGGTTTGACTATTAATTTGTAATAGTTAGCTGTTTTAATTCATTAAATTAATATAACACTTATATTAATTTAATGTATGATTTATTTTTAATTTAATATAAGTGTTATATTAATTTAATTAATTGTTTAGGTGTTCAATCCCAGTCCAATAATTATTATTTAAAATTATGCATTTAATGTATGATTTATTTTATTATTATATATTATAATGTATGCCATATAGTAAAAATATCAACATAGGTTATGCATAATTCATGTATCATTTATATTTTAAATGTTATAATATATAATTGCATGATTTTATTTTTATAGCATGCTCATGCATCATATAATATAAATGTTATAGTATATGCATGCATGTATTAATAGCATATCCATGCATAATTTATATTATAAGAGATAATATATAATATGTATGGATGGATGGTTGTATGTTATTAATTATTTCATTGCTTTAATATATAAGTGTTAAATATGTTTAGTAATGAATGGAATTGCATGAAGCATAACACTATTTTAGGTAATTTTATAAACGTTATATATATATATATATATATATTGCAAAGATATTGTAATTAAAGTGTGGGGTGGAGGATCGAACCTCTAACCTCGAGGTCGATAATACGAGCACTATGCCAGTTGAGTTATCCTTATATTGGCATATCGTTATAATTTTACTAAGTACATCATAACATGCAATGAATGATTTTAATTTGTTTTATTTCTTTTATAAAAGTTATAATTAAATGAAAGAAATTAAAATCAATAATACAGAATTGTATACAAACCTTAAGTTAGAATCATTTTTTAAAATAATTATAAAATATGATTCACATAAACCTAAAATTACATTTCTAATAAGATTAGAAATTAAGTTTAATCTTTTAATCAATTTAATAGGATTAAATTGATTCTTAATTAAAAGATTAATAGCAAATCCACATCAGGATTAGTGTTCACTCTTAATGAAAGAGCAATAGTCTGGAGGAGCACCAAGTAGAGGTGCATAGCTAACTTCACCATGGAAGCTGAGTACATAACGGCTTGTGAAGCTGCTAAGAAAGTTGTGTGGCTCAAGAAATTCCAAACAGATCTGGTAGTAGTTCCAGACATGTCAAAGCCCATCACCCTTTATTGTGATAATAGTGGTGTTGTGGTTAACTTTCGAGAGCCTCGGAGTCTCTAGTGCAGGAAACATATAGAATGGAAGTATCATCTCATTCGAGAGATTGTGCATCGAGGGGATGTGATCATCACGCAGATAGCTTCGGAGCACAATGTTGTTGATCTATTTACAAAGGCCCTCACGACTAAGGTGTTTGAGGGTCATCTGTAGAGTATGGGTATACTTGATAGGCCACATCTAGTCTATGGCAAGTGGGAGATTTTGTATTAGGCGCGTGTTATTAATTTATAGCTTTGCGTACTGGTAAATTAGTATGACTTTTATATTGTACACCCCACTAACTTTAAGACAAGTAAGAGATTGTTGGGGTTGATGCTCTAAATCTCGTAGGGTTCTGTAGTTTGTAATTGTATTCTACAAACATTTTATTTATTTAATAAAATATGAGATATTTTATTTGACATTTAGTAGCATTAAACCTACAAACCAATAAACTAACATCCAAGGTTATCATCTGTAGCTTAAACATGTATGTAGAAACATACAGGTGGATCATGTTTTAAGTGATAACCTAAATGGTTTTTAGTAGATTGATAAGGTTTGAAACTTTATCCTGGTGACACTATGAGTACAACTCGCTTTGTAGATGTTACAATTGTTGTAAGATACTACAATGATTTAATCTTGATCATTCATGTAGAGACATATGAGTTGGGGTATTTTATATAAAATAGTTTGTGTAAGACCATACCACGAAATGACTAGTTTCATTATATAACACTGTTCATAATTGAGACTTACATTTCACCAGGATAGCCATAAATGAAATGACCTGAATCCTTAGTGAGTTGTGAACTCCTGCCTATGAAGGTGTTCTTTTGATTTGTATGGGTAAGAGTGGTCAGATCACCGACTCAATAAGGCTACTATTTGAGGGATTCGTCTAATTAGGGAGCTGGGAACACAGCTACACAAGACGAAATTCACTCTTTCCCCGACGTCAGAGTAAGTAAATAAATTGCTCCCTTAAGGGTTGATTCCAGGGCTTGATCAATGTGGCACCACACCATTTCCTGGCTCAGAGGGGTTTAATCATAATTGGACTATGACTTATTGTTCATTAGAGAGATTAGTGATACTTAAGGAGTTAGATGTAACTATAGGAGCAAAACGTAGTTGTACTTACTAGCAATTTGTGAAGGGTCATTGTAGTTATATCCAATGGACTGAGAAATATATCTTTAGTGCGAAGAGTACAGCTGTTGGTATTTAGTGGAGTGTACGACAGTTAATGAATAATTTAATTAAAGAAATTTAATTAATTATTCAAGTACTATTAAGATACCCTCTAGCTCAACAGAGATTTAATGAGAATTAATTTTAGATTAATTTAAATTATTAGTATATGAATATAACAGTCTCCATCTACGACTACGTCAATCGACACTCTCACATTTTCACCATTCATATCATAATCGACTACGGTCCCAGTTGTGACGACGTTAGTTTTAGACCCAGTTGCCAACAAAAGAGAAGTTCATCCTATTTTGAAGTCGTTGCAAAAGAAGGCAATCGGTACTAGAATATATCATGGAGAAATTATACTAAATTATATATAAAAACTTATTTTAATTCTGTTTGATGTCATAATTGTCCTTGATTTATGTTCTTTAGGTAAATCGGCCTACATAGAACAAAAAAACTCAAATCACATGTATTATCACTATCACATATTACAAAAAAAAATAATAATAATAATAAAAGACATGCAAGCTCCTCTTTTTCTTTTTTAACTTTAACTTGTTCAGAATTTATTTTTTGTTTCAATGACTTTGCCTTTACCTAGATGGGAAAATTATATGACACAAATTATTACACAACATATTGTGGAAAACACGGATAATACAATTCTTGTTTATTCACCCCTCCCCCGCTTCTCCAATTCGAAAAAAACCTTATGAAAAGAACATCATATACATTAAGTTTGATTAAAGGACTCCAAAACTTTGGAAAGAAAAGTATCAATGTGAGTGATAATTGGAACATGTTATCCATCTTGATGCATTTCAATGATATGTTGATTAATAAAATTATAAGTAAAACTTAATGTCAATCAAGAGCCATCATTAATAAGATCCTCAAGCTCTACATATTGCATAGACATTTAAAAAATAAAAAAAGCTCAACTTGTTATAAAACAAATAAGACAATGCATAAAACAACTCAGAATTTAAAACATGTCAATATTATAGTCTTTGAAAATAATATTTAAATTTGAACTATACAACAATATAAAAAAACTTTATAAACAAGTAAGATCACAAAGCAAAATCAACATGTAAAATTACGGTAGAATAACATTTGAAGTCACAACTCTTATATGCAAAAACAAGTCAATCTCTATCTATATATTTAATGCTATAACTTTGAAATTCCATACTTGAGGAGGAAAAATGTTTAAATTGAATGTCAAAATGGTTAAGATAGGAGTGCTTGAATTTGTGATTCAACCTACCAACATTCTTTAGTATGTACATACTAGATAGAAAAAGGGTAGCAAGAACATCAAAAGTGTTACGCAATAAAAGATCTTATGAAAATGACAATTTAAATAATATAAAATAACGTAACAAAATCGGCACATAGATATACGTGGTTCACTAACGATGTGTTAGCTACATCCACGGGATAGAGGGAGTACGATATTATTAGAGAGAATGTTTTTTTAATGTATCAACGACGCCTCTAAGGTTAGAGAGTTTATACAGCGCACTACTCTAAATCCTAAAGTCATAATTGTAAATAACTACAAATAAATAAATATACTAAATACGAATTCTGAATATAGGACTTGGAGGCGTTGGCGTTGCCCCCAAACCCCCACCAGGTGCACCTCCCATGAACCACAACTCGTTGATTGGGCAACAAGATCCCGTACTTGATTGTCCGTAACACAACAAACAAATTCAAGACATTCTAGGAGAAGATTTAAAAGAAACAATTTTTCCTTCGGTTTGAAATTCATGCAGAGTACTTTTTCTTATTTATCATTGAGATGCATCTAACTTCAACATATTGCCCGTCTCTACCTCAAACTTCATTACACAGGGAGATTGAAAATTTTCTTGCCTTCTTCTTCATTTTAAAGATCTTGCCTATCTCTAACTCAAAATTCATAATCTACAAAAAGAAAAAAAGTAAATAAACCATTACCAAAGAATAAAAAGATGAATCACGAATCCACAATACAAGTCGAACTGAGAAGCAGCGGCGGGAGGTGACCTTCAAACAGACGGACTGTGTGGCGAGGTTGAGCTTCAGATAGATATGAACATCGTGGCGTGAGGGTGACCTTCAGACAGAGACGGACGGCATGTCATGAGGGCGATGGAAGACAAATGAATGGCGAGCTTCTTTCGACGATTTGTAGGCGATTCGTAGGGAGATGAGAAGCAACAGCCATGCAAAGGAGACAGAGTCGAGTGGGAGATGAACATGAAACAGTCGATCTGCCCTTAATTCGTCTAAACTCTAAGAAAATGAAGGTCATCTTAATTTCAAAATTGTCATTGAACATAATTTACTTGAATGCCCCCAATGTTAAAACCATTAAATATATTCTTAATTTCAATCAAATGGATTGGGTTTTCATTTTCGAATTAGGTAACTCTTAAAATTTAAATTCCAAAACCTACTTTTTTTTTTTAATTTTTTTTTAAGAGATCTAATTTCTCACCATTTAATAATTTTAATTTAGCTTAGCTAAGAGCATAGTATTAAATTTCCGACGAAATGTCAATATTTTCATCGCGATATCGATATGAAGGATAATTCATAACCATTATATCGTAAAAAAATCCACAAAATATAATAATTCAGCAACAAAACATCACTAATGTAAATTTGATATAGATAATAAATATGTTAACTTGTTTAAAAATCATAAAATATTTATTCACTAATTTAAATTTATTTTTGAATTTTTGTTTTTATAATTTTTCCCGAAGTATCCATCGAAAACAAAATGTTATCAATATTTCCATCGAAATTTTCATAAAAGTAAGATCTCGATATTTCCATCAATATCGATATTTTAAATATTGACCTAGAGTTAATATGAGGTATTCATCTGATATGTTTTTCCCACTCATCTTCGTGGATGAAAAAGTCAACCACAGCTAATTTTCTTCTTAATTACTTTTTAATGATAATTTGTATAAGTCATACATATATGACCATAAATAAAAATCACAATAATAGTCATAGAAGTCATGAAACTCTACAAACAAACAAAAAAAATTGTCTCTCGCCAAAAACATTTTTTTTTTATTTTTATAATTTAATCTCTAAAAGATTGTCACTATATATTGACCGTTAATTATAGTAATTAATCATTGACGCATAAAAAAATCATAATAGTTAAAAAGTCCAAAATTTTCTAACTTTTTTCTCACCAAAATTGTGTCCGGTTCCTTTCCTACATTTAATGACTCTGTGATAAAAAAAGGGGCTAGTTGCATAAATAGAATTCAAGCCCAAAATAATAGAATATATAGTACAAGGATAAAATAATTGCATATATAGATCAAAAAAATGGTAAAAGACTAAAAAAACTCATGCCTAGCCACCATTTTGTTCGCTTATTCCCGATTTTCTCAAATTAAAAGCTATCACTAATAGCAGCTATCAGTGATAACCGTTGATAGTTGCTATCAACTGCTATCGCTAATAGCTTCTATCAATTGCTATCGATGATAGTTGCTATCAGCGATAGCTTTCAATTTTAGAAAAATTAATACAATCTTGAAATATTAGCTTTTAATTTGCTATCAATTATTAGTAGCTATCATTGATTCACTTTCATCAATTGGAATCAACGTTGAAATATTACTATTTAAGGCTATCAGTGGCTATCAATGATAGATTTACAAATAGTGATCAACTTTGAAAGAAGACCAACAACTTTGATTACCATAGTAGTTATCACTAATAATCTTTTATCATGGCTATCACTGATAGCAGCTATCAATCGTTATCACCGATAGACTTTCATCAATTAGAATCAACCTTGAAATATTAACAATTAAGGTTATCAATGATAGACTTCTATAACTGGTTATCACCTTTGAAAGAAACTCGATATATAGATATCACCAAGTTTTTTCACCGATATCACTAACATCACTCATATTGTGGTTAGCTTTTTTCACTGATAACATCACTATTAAGATGCTATCAATGATCTCACTGATATCATGCTATCAGTGATAGTTCTCTATCACCGATATCATGCTATCAGTGGTAGCTTCTATCACCGATAACATGCTATCGGGTAGCTTCTATCACCGATAACATGCTATCGGGTAGCTTCCATCGTCGATAACATACTATTAGTATTAGCTTCTATTACTAGTAACATGTTATTAGTAGTAGCTTCTATCAATCATAGCCACTGAACATCTTTTTGCCCCTTTCTTGTCCTTCCCAAACATTTATTAGTCCATTTTCTTTTCATTGATAACTTCTACCACTGATAAACATGCTATTAGTGATAACTTCTAGACATTCCACTTACATTTTAGTTCGAGATTCAACTTTATTAATTAAATTCACTAAGTTGGCTATCAATGATAAATTTCTATAACTGGCTATTAACTACGAAAAAAAATATTAGTAGCTATCACTAATAGACTTTCATTTTCTATTTATATTTATTATTTGTTATAATAATCAAACTTGATGATTGACTTGTTGATGTTAAGTAACTTATGAATTGGGTATTTTCAAGTCTTGTGTATGGATCTCAGCTTCATAATTCTTGTAAAAAAGAAGGGGAAAAAGAAAAATTTTTAAAATAAAAGAAAGAGAAGAAGCAGAAAACTAGAAAAAAAAGGGAAAGAAAATTAAATAGAAAGAAAAGGAAGCAAAAAATCGGACAAATGAAGAAAAACTAAAAAAAGAAAAAGAAAGGAAGAAGCAAAAATCGGAGAAAGAAAAGAAAAGAAAATAAAATAATAAGGGAAGAAAAAAAAATCGAAGAAAGGGAAGAAAATAAAAATAAGAAAAGGAATAAGCAAGAACTGAAGAAAGCAAATAAAATAATAAGCAAAAACAGAAGAAAGAAAAAAAAATAAAAGGAAAAAAATAAAGGAAAAAGAAAGAAATGAAATAAAATAAAAGTAAAGGAAAGAAAGAGAAAGGGGAAAAGAAGGAAACGAAAGAAAAAAAAAATAAAGGAAAGAAACAAAAATCAGATAAATGAAAGAATAAATTTTTTTTTAAAAAAAAAAAAGAAGAAGAAGAAGAATAAAAAACGAGAAAGAAAATAAAATGAAAAATGAAAGAGGGGGAAGAAACAAAAATCGAAGAAGAGAAAGAAATATAAAAGACTAAAAAAAATGTGTACAACAAGGGAAGACGAAATTGGAAATTAAAAAAAAATCAAAAATTGACTAGTCAACTCATTCATATTTACAAATTTTTTAAAGATATAATATATTTTTAGATTTTTTTTATTATTCTACTATATATTACAAATATAAAAAAAAAAAAAAAAAAACTGTCATGAATTAAAAAAATAATAATAAAAAGAAATTAGAAAACTCCATTTTTTTTTTCTTGCAAAAAATGCGTGAAATTCCCTTTTATAACTATTTTTTCACACTTCCCTCTAACTGTGTTAGAGTGCATGTATTATGGATTATATATTTTGTTGTAATGTTTTGTGAAAACTGAAATCAATAAAAACAAAAAAAACCACCTTATATTTGTAAATAGTTTCAGTCGACGTCGATGTTTACAATTTTATATATAATAAGTGCTCTAATTTAATAAGGACATGCATTAAAAAAATTACCATTTTTGAAATACTTACCTCGAATCCCTCGGATAAAATGCTCTCCGATTCTACTTAGCTACCATGGGTTCATTAAATAGAAGGGCTGAGCTGAATTACCACAATGTTGGGATGGGATTGGGAGCAAAGGAGATTTGGCCAACATGTGCTTGGCGCGTGCGCCTGATCTGGTGTTTCGCATACAATGAAGGTTATGTTAGAACCCTGACACGTGGAAGCCTCATTGACGCCTCGTTAACAATGTTGGGCAAGAATAACAGTTGGCAGCGTCCCATACCTGTCTCGCTGTTACAAAAACAATTAAAATTATTCAAAAAAAGACGTGGGAAGTGGGGTCCACATCTGCCAGCTCAGACAACAACCTTCCCCTCTCTCCTTGCTTTTCTGTTTTGACATTTGCCTCACCTCAGTCCTCAATTATAATTCTTATTTTATTTATTTTAATTCAAAATGAAACTTCTACTTTTTTAAAAAAAAAAAAATGAAAAATTAAGTTCCTTCTTCTTTATTTAATTATTATATATGTATGTATTGTTTCCTAGCTTGTAATTTGTTCAGATGACAACATAAAATATTCCCAATTCCTCATTACAAAAAACATTAAATAATTATCCATGCAATCATTACTGAACAAAATACAAAAGAAAATTATTTTTGTTAATGTTCCTAACGAACACGTCATTGAATTATTATTATTTTTAAAATAAATTATCAAGTTACAGACCAATGAAATTTCTAATACTATAAATAGTCATAATACTTCTTTTCTATTCTAAATTATCTCTATATTTTATTTGTTGAATTCTGTTCATTATTTGTATACTCTACCGGCCAACTCGAAATATTAGATTATTTTTTCTTAGTTTGTTAAATAGCTTGATTTTCTTTTTTGAAAAATTGGGTTGATTATATTATTTCTTAATAATAAAAGGAAAAAAAAAAAAAAGGATTTTAGGTGCTACTTAGATTGTGTTATTGAAATTTTGAAATATTATCAAGTTCAAATTATGCTGTTTTCAATGTATCCAAAATGCATCATATTCTTTAAAGAATAAAAGAAACTAACCTAACCTATAAATTGAATGAATGGCTAAGCATCAAAAGTTGGCAAAGATAATATAGACTTGAAATCAAAAGAAGATGCTTTGTTGATTAGAATCACTAAAATTTAATGTACATTCAAAGTATATTTATTTTGTTATATAAAATTTAATAATAAATTTATTCTGTTCTTTTAGTTTAAAGGAAAGAGAAAAA
This sequence comes from Benincasa hispida, assembly GCF_009727055.1. Lineage (NCBI taxonomy): Eukaryota > Viridiplantae > Streptophyta > Magnoliopsida > Cucurbitales > Cucurbitaceae > Benincasa > Benincasa hispida. Next base: position 40,364,027 of record NC_052360.1, on the reverse strand, counting down.
ATAGCATTGAAAAGATAATGCCAGGGAGAATTTCTTGAAACAACTTTAGGCACCAATCTTGGATGTTCCTCAATCCAAACACCACCAATACTTCTCCTATAAGTTATGCATAACTATATTGTAACTCTCGACAGCATACATAAAACTTTTATATAAGTTGTTATTGATATTAAGTTCAAATTTCGTCAACGATCAACTGGAGTTCGTTGTTAAATTAGTTTCTTTTCCTAAAGTTTCTAAATAATTAACGCATTTGTTTTAATCTGCTGAGAGCGACCTGCCTCATAAACTGTCAATAATTTCTATTAGAGGGACAACTATTTAAGTCCCAATGGTCCAAACAATCTTTAAACATATTGTACTACCTGAAGATAGATAGACATCCAAACTTTAGGTATATTTGTTTATTTCTATATATACACAATAAAATGAATCAAACAATATATTAGTTAATAGATACATTTTATTCTACATATACAACTTTTTAATTAAAAAAATGTAGAGAAGTTGAAATATCAATTAAATTATAAGGAGTTTTAGTTATATTATTTTTTACTATATGTGGGATAGGAGAATGGAACCTCTAATTTTTAGGTTGTGTCATTTTAATTAAATAGACTAAGTTTAGGTCAAAACCATTTCGAATTTAAATAATAATAATTTTGTTAAAATACTCTTTTCATCTTTCTACTTTTAAGTTTACTACCATTTCAATTCTTATACTTTTAATAAATTTAAACCTAGTCCAATCTTGGTATATCTTAGTCTTTCTAAAGTTTTTTCCCTAAAATTAGTTAAATAATAATAAATTTTATACATGTATATATGTATATATATATGATTCAGATAGCCTGAATCAAAGTTTAAGGGATTTATAGCAACCTTCACACTTGATATCTATGATCTTCCTACACTAACTTGTTCTTATGGAAAATATCAAAAAGTTAAGATTTTGATAATCATTTCGTTTTTTATTTTCTGTTTTTTAAAATTAAGTCTGTAGACACTACTTCCACATCCAAATTCTTTTTTTTGTTATCTATTTTTATCAATGATTTAAAAACCAAATAAAATTTGAAAACTAAAAAAAGTAATTTTTGAAAAACTTGTTTTTGTTTTTTGGAATTTGGCTAATAATTCGACCATTGTACTTAAAAAAATGCAAATCATGGTAAGAAATTCGAAGAAAATAGACTTAATTTAAAAAAAAAAAAAAACGAAATAGTCATCAAACAGGTGTTAAAATGAAGTGAAATAAAATTTTCAATATTAAAAGTGGACCCCCTTAGTGGCATAATGCCAACTTCGATTCCTTCTTTGATTAAAACACATCCATATTTATATAAGTATTGATACCCTCCTCCAACATTGCCATTTCTTTCATTTCCCCAATATTTTGTGTTAAGTAATAGGACAACCACACAACAAATATTCTCTTTTCCTCATTTTGGCTCTTCTTTCCCCCTTTAAATTCAATCATTATTAATTAGCAACTCCCTATATCCCTATAACCTATGCTTTGTTTGGCCATTATTAAAATCCTTCATCTATTTTGGAATGATAAAAGGAATTGCACTCCCCAAATAATTACTCTTTTTTTTTTTTTGGCTTCATACCTAACAAAAACACCTTTACTGTGTAGTTAGTAGTATAAATGAATATAAACATTCGGTTTAACCTTTTTTCTCCTTTTTCTTTCCCTAGAATTGAGTTTGGAATACACGTTCTTCATTTCTATAGTTAATGTAATGCAAAGTTTAGCTAAAAAATTCTTCAATGATACCCATCTTTAAGAATGATATGTTTCTCTCTATATATTCATATATACAATAAATGCTTTTTTCACAAAAAAAAAAAAAAATATAAGTGATTTGACGTAGGCAAAAACCACTTTTATAAGGTTTATAATCATTCTACAACATGTCTTTAAATCAAATACTTTAGGGATTTGAACTTACGACCTAAAATGGGGAAGTACTTCAACATGAAGTACCAGTGTCAATGCAGGCCAAAGGCATTTATGCTTGAATTTTCGAAACAATTTATACAAAGTACAAACGAAATAGTAAGAAATTACTTTTTGTTCTTTCTCAAATTTGGCCCAATTTTAAGAAATATTTTTTAAAATATGGAAATAAGAAACATGAACGGTTATAAAAAAAAGTTTGTTTCTGAAAAATGAGAAACATAAATAGGAAATAAGAACCGAAAACGTTATGAAACGGACTCTAATTTTTTTTTCTCTACCAATTTTGGAAGTGTTGAAAACCATGTAACAAATATGGGTTTAAATTGTTGGTGTCAATTCCCATCTAAAAAAATTAAAATAAAATAAAAACTTCCAACCAAACGACTTTAAATATACCAGTTTGAAATTACTTGTGTTGCGCGTATATCATAAATTTTAAAATATAATTTCAACGAAAAGTTAAAATGTGACTTTATTAGATTTGATGCAAATGTGAGTTTATAACTATTACAAAGGTGATATTATATAATCTTATATATTTTTTTAATATGCTTATGTCATTACTCTTCAAATACATCTTGAGAAAGTCGATTGTATAAGTATATGGGATACAGTAGTAAAACTTTTTGAAATTCCAAGACTTCATTTTAATTCTCTAAGAAATCTTACAATTTTTAAATGAATTGAAAAAATTTATATTTATATATTCCACTTTTCTAGGTTTTTTTTCATATTATTTTGATATATATGCTCCTTTTTTACATTTGTATCATCCATGGACGATTATTGGCGCATTTAAATTATTTTTTAACTTAGATTTTCAGTCAATTATAGTTTGTTTATTACAATTACCAGTTATTCAATAAATTATTAAGTTGTTTTTATTTATTTTCAATATTTAAAACGATGAGTAGGAAAAAATCTATATTTTTAATGGTGTGAAATGGAAGGTTTATCAGTTTCTGAAATTCTACGTAATAATTGTAATGAGGTTACCTTTAAATCTTTATAAAATGAAATTAAAATCTTACTAATTCTTTACTTTCTCTCCTCGTTAATAAATCTGAGAGAATTAAAATATGCTTTAATTTAATTTAAAATTGTACAAATTATAATCTTTATGGTAAAATTTATTAAATCATAAAGCTAATTTTAATTATTTTAACAACTACAGTTATTTAATATAGAACCAACGGCTGATTAAAATCTCAAGTGATTGAATTAAAAAAAAAAAAATTTTAAAAATGAGGAACCTCCGAAGAAAGAAAAATTAAATAAATTCAATGAATTGAACGAAATTATATTAATACTGTGCATCACATGTTGGGCACGTAAATTCATATTTTTTTCTTGAGTAATCATGGAGGGTTCTCTTTTATTTTCTTTGTGTGGATCCATGGTCTTTAGCTTTCGAGAACTTTCCTATCTCCTTTACCAAATCTCAATCTCATATTTTTAAGGAAAGCAAATGATAGTATTTTGCTAACTGAATTTGCAAGTACAATGAAATCGATCAATCTAAAGTTTAAAATAACAAAAAGATAATATATGTGTGTGTGGAGGGCGAAATTAAACCTAATTATTTAATTAAAGCTAAGATTTGGGCAAAGGTAGTTGGGTTGAAAAAAAATGATTTATAATTAACTTGACCCATTTGAGCTAAGAATGTAAGTCGAGCTAAGAGAGCAAGTCAGGCTAGAAGACTAAGCTAAGAAAAGCAAGTCAAGCTCATAAAATAGCTTGAGCTAGGATGTCAAGCTAATAGGCTGGCTTTTAGCCATTTAGAAGCGGTATTGTGAAATATGCATCTTAGTTATGCAAAGTAGTGTGTGTATATATAGGAGAAGAAAAATAAAAATAATAAGAATATAAAGTGGGAGACGGGTCAACAAACTGTCGAGCCCCCATTTTGAAGAAGCCAACCTGTCAAGGCTGACAGTCGAGTTGTGAAGCCCACTAACCTCAAATCAAGTTCAGTTTTTTTTTATAAAAAGAAAGAAGGAGGGCTCGGTAATGGCCAACCCACAGACAAGTTCATCCTAAATTGAGCTAATATTGCAAATAATAATTGGTGAATCAAGCGTCAAACTACCTAACTATCAAGCACATTAAAGGTTGAAGTGTGTAACCGCTCATATAATGATGGCTCAGATGAGAAATGGGTAAATTAAATATTGGTAATGGCTTGGACGCCCAAAAGTCAAGCTAGCTTCAGTTATTAAATTGACGACCTATATAATCCTTGAGTCGCAGTCAAAAAAAGGTATGCTTTAAAACGTATACTAATTTTCTACTAGTTGAATTATATTCAAAACTGATTCTAACTTAAGCATTTGAGTGAATTTGGCTCAACACCAGACCGGTGTTAGCTTTGCTCATTTTTCGCAGGATATCGAATTACTCTTCCTAAAAAAATATAAATTCATCGTTAGTGCACTTTTTGGTATTAACAGTTGGAGTTGTCTATGGGGAGTGAAATAGCAAAATCTTTGAGCTCTACCACTACATTTTGTGTTTGAACCATGAGCAACAATGTGAATATATAGAATCTCTCAATTGATGGGGATGATTCAGACCGTGAACATCATCCAAGGCGATGACCCACACGTATTCCAGAAACTCACGTGGGTGAGACCACCGGCTTGAAAATGAGCCAAATCATAAATATGTGGCTCTAGTCGCCAAGGTTGATGGCTCAGGTCAAAACCTGAACAAGATCATGGAGATGCTTAGGCAATCAAACCTAATCATCGAGGCTATCAGGCAGAATACATATACCCACGTGAGGAAAATAAACGTGATAGGAAGTAAAAGCACAATCCATTGAGTCAATGCACCACTCTAGTTGTTTAAGACCCAATCAAAGGTAAAAATCCAACGATTGAAGGGGTCGAGGGTCTAGGAAGGTCCAACGCTTGAAAGGGTGGGGGAGTCCGAGGTTCTTGGACCAAAGGCATCAGAGAAGCTGGTATTGAGAGGGAACAACAGGCGTGCGAACAATCTGGACCTAAAGAAGCATGCACTTCTTGATCACCATTCTCGAACTCCTACTGTTCGAGATTATGCTCCAGCCAAGAGTAATCCCATAAGATCTTAACATATAAGAGGCGATCGACATTCCGGAGAGGTTATCGAACAGAGGCTCAGAGGATGGTATAGACAGAAAAATTTGACCTGGGTACAAATTTATGAGATCTCATCAACCAAATACGAAGGAAGCAAGTCGAGGATGATAAAGAGATGGATAGCCGACCATGGGCAGTTGAGTTAAGACGCATCCAGAACTAGCTCGAAGATATAAAAAAGGCACAAGATCACGAGGAGTTAGACTTTGATAATTTATTGGATTAGGTAGACCCACCATTCACGGATAAGATCATGCAGGAAATGATACCCCTTGACTCAAGTTACCTACCATAAAGTCCTATAATGAATCAAAAGATCCAATAGAGCATCTAGATACGTTTTGGTCATGGATGGAACTCCATGGAGTCCGAGATGCTATCAAGTGTCGGGTATTCTTGTTTACTCTCATAGGTCTTGCCCAAAAGAGGTTCAGAAAATTGAAGAGGAGATCAATAGCCTCATTCTGAGAACTGGCAAAAGCGTTCATTACCCGGATCCTGGGGGCGAGATTAAAAAAAAAAAAAAAAACCTCACTCATCTGCTCACCATAAAGAAAGGAAGGAATGAATCATTTGTTGGGTTGAAATCCCAAGTGTTGCGGAAAAAATGCAAACAGTTTTCAGATTCTAATAACAAATTAACAGAGAAAATAAAATCTAGAAACCCTTACTTTCATTGACGACTTTTGAGGGCTTCACCAACCTTTTGGATCTATGATTTAATTCCTCTACTGTACAACAAGTGAACACCACAAAAAGATTTCACCAAGAGGAGGTGGGATCCTTGGAGAAAATTAGGGAGAATATCTCTCTCTCACTCTAACTCTCCACGTTGGGGAGTTTATTATAACCAATTTATTTAAAATCATTATTTATTTATTTAATAAAATAATTCAAATTTAATTTATTTAATTAAATAACAATACATTTATTTAATTTAAAAAATAAATCAAATCAAAATTTAATTTATTAAAATAAATCAATTAATTATTAATTAATTTAATTAATTAATAATAAGTAAATATCTCATATTTAATTAAATGTACATTAGAATCATATTCCAATACATCCCTCTCTCATAACCTATAGTTGTAATTCAATTAATTAAATTAAATTAAATAATTAATTAATTCTCCAATTAATTAAGGAAAATACTTATAAACAGAAAAATTCCAAAAATTTTATACTTTATAGCAAAAAGTTCTAAAAGTACAAAATACTTTTGGAATTTTTTGTTATAAAGTGTAAATATTTTTAAATATTTTTTATATTTAAAAGGCCCCATTAATTATTCATTAAATTAAATATCACATATTTAATTTGACTTTATAATTAAATTGCATTCAATTATATTAATTTAATTAATCAAAAGACTAACTATTACAAAATTAATAAGGTGAATCAGGTCTTGAACTGCATGAACTAGACCGCTCAACACCCAACCTACCCACAAATCGCTCGAACCAAGCGAACCGGACGTAAATCAGCTGAACCACGAACCGAATCGCACGCAAACCAGAGAATCTTTTCCGTTTCGGAGCATTGTAACGCTGTGACCTCGCATTGCAACGCTACATAAACAATTTTTCGTCCGCTTTTCGCACAATTGTGATTTGCGTTGTTTCTTTTCTGATTTGGGCCTCGTTTTCATGAGTACGCCACCGAAAAAAACTCACGAACGACACTAACAATGAATTACAGACTCTATTACAATAATTAATGCTCAAAATAACGAGTCCTTACAAACTAATTTGTAATAATTAAATCAATAAAGACTACAGACCAATCTCGAAACATCCATAAATCGCAAACAAAACATTCAATCATTCATCACATGAATAATACGATGCATGCCTACCATTCATTTGTAAAAGAAAATTCTAGAAATAAAATAAAATTGAGAAACCAACAACCCCACTCTGATACCAATTGAAGAAATGGTGAAGTACCGCAGCGAAAGTGGAATCGTTCCCAATTTTTTTTTCATAGAATCCCAATTTATAGAATATAAATATTGTGCATTATCCGAAAAATTACAGCATGTTAATGAGGGGATTAGGAAGAAATAACATTTACTTTTGAAGTCACAAGGTCTTCACGTATTCCCTCGATTCGATCACAAACTCTCCGATCTCAAAAAAAAAAAAACAAAAAAAAAATAGCCACCAACAAGAGGTTAACCTCTGTATTCTCTTGGAAATAAGAATCTAGGAGTTGTGGGCTCTGAGTTTTTGGAAAGATGGAAAAAATTTTAGAGGAATAAGAAAAACTATTTTTTTTTCTATATGTGTTCTCTGGTAGTAGTTTTTTTTAGAGAGAAATAACACAGAGAGTATTTTCTCTGTTCCAAAACCCAGTGAAGAGAATGTCACGTAACCTCCCATCACACACATGTTTTCCGAGGGAGGGAAGTTGTAACTCACTCCCTTTAATTGGTTTAATTCAAATTAAAATATTATATATATATATATATATAATAACATAACATATTATAGTTTTTAATTTGTATCAAATACAAATATAAAGCTACAGTTTTATTGACCCTCAGATAATAACATGGCATGGAAACAGTAAAATGGTGGCAAAGATAGCACAAACACCAAAAGTTCCTCATAGTATGAATGACTGTCATGTGTTTAGAGCCTTTAAGAGGATGATGAGATGGTTGCTTAAAGGGTAGTTTAGTATAAATCACATTTATACTAAATTTAATTACATGAATCTCATCTATATAATTAGTATTTGAATCATATTTGAATATTTAATTTCTCTCAAAATAAATTTTATGTTATAATGTATCGAATACATTATATTAATGATATCACATACAATCAATTTAATTAATTACATCACATACAATTAATTTAATTAATTACATCACATATAATTAATTTAATTAATTATATCACATATAATTAATTCTCTTAATTAATTTGAACCATTCAAATTAGTCCAAATTAATTATCAATAATCTTTGTTGAGTTACATAGGGGATTTTATGGATGTGTAGATTGAAGCTCTTTAATTAAATTACCCAACATCCATTAACTGTCAGTCACTCCACTAAAGACCGACAATTGTACTCTTCGCACTACAGATGTATTTCTATATCCATTGGATATAACCAGTCAACAATGTGAAGACCCTTCACAAATTGCTCGTAAGTACAGCTGAGCCAAAATTATCGTTTTTCCCCTATAGTTACATCTAACTTTTTAAGTACCACGAATCCCTCTAATAAACAACAAGTCATAGTCCAACTATGACCAAATCCCTATCAGGCCAAGAGAGAGTGTGACTACATTGTTCAAGCCCTATAATCAGCCCTTAAAGGAGCAGTTTATCTACTTACTCCAACATCAGGGAATGAGTGAACTTTGTCTTGTGTAGTTGTGTTCCCAGCTCCCCAATCAGACGAATCCCCAAAATGGTAAGCATATTGAGTCGGCGATCTGGCCACTCTCACCCATGCAAATCAAAGGACTGCTTTTATAGGCAGGGGTTCATAACTCACTCAGAATTCAAGTCACCTATGGTTAACATAGTGAAATGTAAGTCTCTATTATTAACGGCGTTATATAATGAGACTAATCATTTTGTGGTTCGATCTTATAGAAACTCTTTGTATAGAATATCCCCGCTCACATGTCTCCAAATGAATGATCAAAATCAGATCATTTGTAGCATTTTACAACACTTGGAACATATACAAAGCGGATCATAAGATAAGGTTGACATTCAACATGTAGAAGAGATTTGGATCTTAAACACTCTAATTACATTGATTTTAGTGAATTAGTAAGCATGTTCAAGAAAAAAATAGGAATAGGGTTTGCAGAATACAACCTTTGATGAATCTTTCAATTGATGCAATCTATCCATGAATTCTTATCTACACCTTGTTGTAGACTACCACAAGGAACTTCTCTACTATTCTCAGACCTTGGATTGGATTGTAGGATCCAAATTGAGAGAGATTTGGGTGGAAATTGAGAGTTGGAGAGAATGAAATTTTTCAGAACTTTCACACTTGAAATTCATATTGGATGCCTCATTTCTCTTCAAATCAACTTGTATTTATGTAATTTTGAACATGCAAAATAAATAATGTGGGAGATTGATATTCAATCATCCACTGAAAAAGTGGAATAGGTGGAGGTAAATGGAAAAAGTGGGAAAATCTCACTTTTCCATATTTTTCTTTTTTTTTTTTTAATTTAATTTGATTTTCTAAAACAAATTAAATTGAAATTTAAAAGAAATAATTTCGAAATTTATTTATATACTTTTCAAATTCAAATTCATCATTATTTAAAATACATTATTTTAAATAAATAGTTAATTAAACTAATTAAATTAATTAATTTAATATCAAATATTAAATTAATAAAATATCTAAACCGAACATGAATCCCTATTCATGAAATTAATATTTAAATCTTATTTAAATGTTGTCAATTCTCCAAAATCATTGAATTCGTTAATTAAACATTTAATTATATTGAATGTAATAATCCAAACCCTAAATCGAATTTGAACATTTCAAATTCTCTCAATACTCTATTTTAAGGCTTAATCCTTTTACGAGCTAGTGGAGGGACCTAATGAACCTACAAATCATGAGCTGCAATAATTCGAGATTACTTGGCTAAACTCTTTAAACCGAATTAATCAATATTCGTTAACTATCGAGACACTCCACTATAGTTCAGTAGTTGCACTCTCCTCGCTGTAGACATATTTTTGTCCATTTGATTTAACCATAATAAGTAAGTCGATTATTCACAAGTTGTTCGTATTTACAACTATGTCAAAATTACTGTTTTATCCCTGTAATATATCTTGCTCCTTAAGTCTCCTCTGACTCTCTAATAAAAAATCGATTTATGGTCCTACAAATAAACCAAGGCCCTCTCAGCCATAGAGAAGGTGATGCCTTTTTTGTTCAAGACCAGAAATCAGTACTTAAGGGAACAACCTATCTGCTAACCCTAAAATGGGAATGAGTGAATTTCGTATTGCAGGATTATGTCCCTAGCTATCTATCCGATCTTACTTCTAAAATGTGAGGCTTATTGAGGGAGATGTTGAGTCACTCTCACCCATGAAAATTAAAGAATACTCTTGAATAAACAGAAGTTCATAGTTAGCTTAGGATTGAGATCGAGTTACCTTAGGTCATCGAATTGAAACAGTCAATTTTAACAGTAAACAGTCGTTATTAATAAAAGTGACTACTTCGTGGTCCGGTCTTATGCAAACAGTCACTTTGGGATCATAAAAGTTACTTTAGGATGTCCCCACTCGCATATATCCACATGAACGACTTTGGGATCATATCGTTTGTATCATTATACAAAGCGGGTCGCATCCATAGTGTCCCCAAGATAAGGTATCCAACGTTATCTCCTACTTATAGACCGTTTTGGCTATCTACTTAAACTTGAACGTTTTTATGTCTCTATATAAAGTTTAAATATTTATGTTACAACCATGAGTTCGTTTAGTTTATTGGATTTAGGAATCTATAAATTCAATTTATATGTTTAATAACAACTTTAATAAAATAGTCTCAATAACATCTTTATTGAAAATAGAAATATGTTTAAAGTTTACAAACTGTGAGTTTTAGGACATATAACCCAACATCTCACAGACATAGATACGGCCAACATCATATCCGTAGTGTTATCAGGATAAGGTATCCAACCTTATTCATCTACTACAGACCGTTTAGGTTATCATTTAAACGTGATCCATGTATATGTCTCTACATATATGTTTAAATTACATAAAATAATCTAGGATCTTTGTTTACTGGATTGGGTGTATGCTCATAAAATAAAAATTATTTTATAATAACAATTTATTTATATAGAGTTTACAAACCACGAGAATACAAGAGAGATTTAGGACACCAATCCCTATAGGATCCTTGCCTAAGGAAGGGAATCTCATGTGTACCGAGTCAGGAATGTTAAATTTGAAGGGAATTTAGAATGTTAAGGGACCCGAGGGAGAAACCTGGGAAGCCAAATCATCATCTTGGAATCCATACTCCTTCTAAATACGATTTCAAGGCCTCGGGAACGAAGTCGATATCGTCAAAATCGGTTAACAGATCGATCCTATGAGCTAGGGCTAGAGTGTTCTCCATGAATAAGAATAAACTAAGTAGAAAATTATCTCAAGTAATAGTGGAAGAAAGATGAAGATTGGAGTGCGTTGAATTTTGGTAGCCAAATGAATCCTTTTTATAAAGAAATTTGACACGAAAAACGAAGAAGAATTTACCAAGGCTAAGCTAAAGCAATTGATTCCCTTAAGGTTTGAGAAAGAACTCTTTAGCCAGCTCCGTCTAAAGACTATAAATAACCTAATTCGAGAGAAGGACAAATGTAGAGGGTGAAATTAAGTCTAGTTAATTTAATTAAAGCCAAGATTTAGGCAAAGGTAGTTGGGCTGAGAAAATGCTTTAATTCGCTTAACCCATTTGAGCTAAGAGAGCAAGTGAAGCTAGAAGACCAAGCTAAGAAAAGCAAGTCAAACATGGAAAATAGCTCGAGCTAGGAAGCCAAACTAATTAGCTTTTGGGTGGGTTTTAGTCATTTAGAAGCAATATTGTGAAATATGCATCTTAGCTATGCAAAATAATATATGTATGTATGCGTTTGTATACATACATACATACATACATACATATATGTGTGTGTGTGTGTATATATAGAAAAATAAAAATAAAAAAATAATTATATAAAGTGGGAGTGTCGAACCCCCATTTTGAAGAAGCCAACTCGTGAGGGTTGGCAGTCGGGCTGTGAAGTACGATTGACCTCAAAGCGAAGTCAGCTTTTTTTAAAAAAAGGTGCCGACCCCACAACCAAGTTCGTCCTTAATTGGGCTTAGCCCAATTGAGGTAAAGGGTGTTGCATGGCCTTTTAGCCATGCATAAGAGTTTGAAGAGATGTAATTACATTGCAAATAATAATTGGTGAATCAAACATCAGAGTTCTAGCCAAGAATCGAGCACACTAAAGGTTGTTTAGCAGGTCAGATAATGATGGCTCAGATGGAAAATGGGTAAATTAAAGATTGGTAATGACTTGGAAGCCGAAAAGTCAAGCTAGCTTTTTGTTATTAAATGGATGATCTATATAATCCTGGAGTCGCAGTTAAAGAAAAGTACGTTTTAAAACTTATAATAATTTTCTACTAGTTGATTTGTATTCAACCCAATTCTAACTTGAGTGATGGAGTGAATTTGGCTCAACACCACATTGATGTTATCTTTACTCATTTTTGGTAGGATATCAAATTACTCTCCCTAAAAAAATACAAATTAATCGTTGGTGCAATTTTTGATATCAACAAAATATATATATATATATATATACACACACTTTTTTTTTTGTCTGGCAATAAACATCCTTACAAATGCATGAAACTATCTATAGAGAATAGAAGATATTTAGATGAATTATTCAATTTTTTTGGGTATAAAATATGAAAAGATGAAAATTTATTGCATTATTTTGAAAACTTTTTATATTGCCTCTTAACCAAATTTCCTTGGTTGACCTTTCGGCTTTCAAGCCATAAAATTATTCATTATCAATTAATGTAATTAAATAACATGTGTTGTGAAAAAAATCAAAAAAAAAAAACGTTTCCATTATGACCATTATGATAAAATAAAAATAGTAATAAGTAACTTGAATCATTAATTAATTGAATAGAAAATAAAAATAGAAAGAAAATACAACATCTTTACAAAATTGTAAAATACTATTAATCCACGAAGCTACGTAGGGACCAAAGACACGTATCTTTCCTCGAATTTTTATATTTTGAATATAAAATTTAAGTAATATTTAACAATATATATATAAAAAACCAACTTTCTTATAGAAATTTTAGTGTGGTGTAATGAGGCACAACTTGATAGTCAAGGGTGTGGATTTGAATCTTGTTTATGTAATTTTAATTTATAATTTATTTTAAAATCAAATTTTGGTAGTGCGGTTGCCTAAAAAAAAATTTAGTATTTAAAAAAAGACTTTTAAGACACCATTCAAAAGATATTATTAACTTTTTTTTTTTTTACTTAATTTTTAGTTTGTATTTTTTAGTATATATTTATTTTAATTAATTTTAGAGTTAAATTACAATATAATTTTCTTGTTTCTCGTCAGGATATACGTATCATACCATTCACAAAAGTTTTCGATTTTTTCTCAATCTTTTGAGTTTTCATACTTTTAGATCTATGTAATAAATCATAATACTTTTTTAGGGTCTATATCAATATAAAGAGATATTTTAAAAGAAAAATAAGAATAGAAACCACATAATCATCTTAAAAAAAAATTACTTCTGATACTGATATATCTTATATAGAAATCAAGAGAATTACCTACAGATCCTGATCTAAGAACTAAAATTTATAAACATAATGATAATATTTAAGATTAAGTTCGTAGAGCATATTTACTACAATGTCCTTATCAACCTCATAATCCTATTTTTCAATTTAAGAAATTTTGTTCGATTTTAAAACATGAAAACTCGTATAATACAATTGTAATATGTATTAAATTAGTTAATTTATGGAGTTATGTTTTTTCTTTTTTACATTTTTTGCAATTTTTTAATTACATAATGTTCCCTGTACAAAATTCGTGATTCTACAGTGATACTATTAATAAATAATGCTACAACTAAATTAAATAAGAAACAAAAAATAAAACAAAAAAGCTCTGTGAAAATATTGTAAATGTTTAAATAAGTAGGAGGGACATATATCACATCATGTAATATAAATTTGGACAAAATTGTCTAAAAATGATTTTTCTCCTAAACCACCTTTTAAAATAGTAAGATGAAGATGTTTTTTTTTAAAAGATCTTTAAAAACTTCATTTTTAAATTAATTATTTACAATCATTAGGTTTTATATTTTCACAGAAAAAATATGTTTTGTTATTTATCTATCTTTTTTAATGTTTATCCTCTAGAAAAATATGGGAAATTACTTTTTTTTTTAGTTTAAAAGAAAATTTCATCTTACAAAACTAATTTCTTTTTTAAAAACTACCATTTTTTGAATCACTATTTTACTTGATGAGATTTTGAGTGAAAGGTCCCACATGATAAAAATATCATTTTGACCCTGTTCAAGTATCTTCGATTTACTTTTTTCCTATTAAATTTTCCACAGTCAACTTCTATTTTAAACCTTAAGCTTCATTTTTCTATTTTGTTTTTCACCATATTTTTACCAGTAAATTTGTTGTTATTTTTAAAAGAAAACATTTTGAAAAAATAAATTTATTGGGATTTCTTGTATGGATTGAAATTTTTTAAAAGATCTTACTTGAAATTTCCCTTAAAATCTCAAACTACAATTTTCCCTAAGTACATTAAACTTCATAAACGAGTGAAATTAAAGGTACTACGATAACACATTTTAGGTGCTATCATAACAAAACAAATTTATGAGATATTTTCTCGCACAAGAATAAGGACACGTATTTGATTGACGAGTCAATATAATTTTGTTACAATACACACAATGTATTTTTTTATAACCAAGAGAGCCTTCCTAAAAAGAAAAAGGCAAAACCTTTGTAAAAAGAAACCAGACTTGATAGTAGTCAACATCCGAAGCTATTTACATCTTCACCAATGGAACTTTGGCCACATGAGTCAAAATTCAAAATTCAACCATTTTTTTTCTTTTTATTTTTCCCTTTTCTTTTTCTATTTTTAAACTTTTTCTCTTTTTATGAGTAGGGCTTAGCTCTTGAAACAACCCATGACCAAACATATTCTTTTTGGAAAGAAAGTTTCTCTCTCTTTCAATACGAAAATCCATCTCTTTTTTTTTCCAAAACTCATAACCAATTAACATTAGAAGTTAGCTTACTCTCAACTATATTACATTTTAATATTCATTCAAAATTATTATTAAAAACTATATTCATTCAAAATTAAATTGAATTATATCTTAACTAGCTAAAAAATTCTCGTTGAAGATCAATAATCTCAATATGAGTTGTAAATTTGTATTCTCTCTATACTTTGAGCCATAAGAGATAAGAAGAAAAAAAAAAGCTATAATGAAATGATGCAATAAACCTCTATATTTGGATTTATTCAGAGTTCAAAAGTAATTCTAGAAGAATTTTTAACTGTTTAAAACTTGCAACTTAAATCATACATTTTTAAATAATTATCATTTTACAATTAAGGTATTAAATATATCATTTTAACAACAAATGAAATAATTTGTGATGTATGGTGGTTGAATGACAAAAATTGAAGTATTGATTTGCCAAATATTAAAACCTTCTTTTTCAAGGTAAAAAAATTACTAAGTATTAATTTATTTATCATCATAGTTGATTTTTCAAAAGATAGTTGGAAAAAAAAGTATTTAAAAAGCTTCAATAGTCTCGAATTAAGCATAAATTAAATAAAAAAAAAGTAAAAAAGACTATTAAATTATTATATAAAAATTCAAACATCAATTTAGGAAGATTGCTTCTTTTCACAATATAACTTAGGAAAATACCAACATTCTGTCTTTTGTTCGATTAATAATAATAAGCAAAGGTAACATGCGATGTGATTAGGTGGGAAGACGGAACGTAAAATTTGAAAATAATTTCTGACCCTTTTATTTATTTATTTTAAAATTTAAACTATTAACTATATATAAATAATTTTTAATTATTATATGATCAAGCGTAGAAGACAGCGGGGCCCACAGCAACAGCAAATCAAACAATGATGCCTTGGATCGCGAACGGAACATTTTCCCCCAAAGCCTCATGAATGGCATTATTGTATTTACAACCAAGTACAGGGGCAAATCTGTAAAAACGTCCAACATATTTGTATTTTCCTCCCTTGCCCTCTTCCTCGGCCCGCATGCGGAGGGTATTCTCGGCCTTACGCATCCAAATCCACTAATTCATTATTTGCTAGAATAAAACTACTTTGGTCAATTTGTTGCTATATATTTATATATCAGTTACTTGAAAATTAGCTAAAAGAAATATATATAAATGAAAATTAAGTTATTTTATTATTATTCTTCATTTTAAGTTTAACCATAGAAACTTCTTAAAACCTCTCGCCTTTTTAGTTACGTATAACGCATCAAATACTACATTTAACGTATTTGTAATTATTTTCCAAAAGTCTTGTAGTAATAGTAATCCATTATTAAAAGCTACTTTTAAAGAGTTATTATCGTTAATTTTTTATTTTCTAATAAATTAAAAAAAATTATAGATGGACTGACTAATTATAAAAAACAAATTAAAAAACAAAAACAAAAACAAAAACAAACATTTAAAAATCAAATATAGAATCTTAGAAAGTAAATAAAAAATAGAATTGAAAAAATATTTATAAGCTAAATTAAAAAAAAAAAAAGAATGAATTATCCAATGAGTAGTTGCTAAATATGTACAGTAGTAGGATTAGACAAGGGAGGAAGAGCAAGTTCCCCAGGAAGGCAAAAAGCCGCCTCAATTAAATATTTTCTTCAGAGTTTTAAGTTTAACTCTGTTCTTTCGTTTCCTCTCCCCCTTTATTTACTTTGTTGGTTTTCTTTTCTTTTTTCATCTCTGCCTCGGCCTCTGTTCAGCTTCTAGCCTTCCCACCTATTTTCTCATCACAGCGCCTACGAAAAGCGTGGAAAGAACTGCACGACACACAGAGATAATACTACTAATGAGCCGGAAATTTTGTTCAACTATCTTTAATCTTCTCCAACCCTTCTGAGATGCAGAGCTAACGAACGGAGGGAATAGCAGGGAGGAGAGGTACAGAGGAAGGAAGTAATCGAGCGACTCAGCAAAAGGGTGTTTTATATGCGCTTGGAAAATGCGAGACGCGCTGCCGTCTGATCACACCAACCAAATCCTTTCTTCTACCAACAAGAAGAAGAAATCCGATGACGATAAGGTAGACAAAGATTCACAAAAACCCATCACACAGATGCAGATGCTCGCCGTTCCTCCGGTTCTCGTTGTAAATCGTAGCCGATCACAAGCTAGTTCACGAAGGGTCACGCCCACTACTTTAACAACCACTCCTTCCATAGCCACAGCGGTTTCTCTCGACTCTCTTTCCGGCGACGGCACTGGAATTGTTGTGCCGACGGCTGTGGAGAAGCACCTTCCTAACGGGGATCTGTACATTGGGAGTTGCTTGGGGAGTGTGCCACACGGATCGGGTAAGTATTTGTGGACTGATGGCTGCATGTATGAGGGTGAGTGGAAGAGGGGTAAGGCCTCGGGGAAAGGGAAATTTTCTTGGCCTTCTGGAGCCACATATGAAGGCGAATTCAAGTCGGGTCGGATGGAAGGGATTGGCACTTTCATCGGATCCGACGGCGACACCTATCGTGGCTCATGGAGTGCAGATCGGAAACACGGTTTCGGCCAGAAACGCTACGCCAACGGCGATTTCTACGATGGAACCTGGAAGCGGAATGTTCAAGACGGAAATGGCCGTTACGTCTGGAAGAATGGGAACGAGTATGTGGGTGAGTGGAAGAACGGGTTGATGTCCGGTCAGGGGGTTTTGATTTGGGCCAACGGGAATAGGTACGAAGGTCAATGGGAGAACGGAGTTCCGAAGGGTAATGGGGTTTTCAGTCTTCTTGACGGGAGTAGCCACACCAGTGAATGGAATAAGGAAATGAAAATTCAGCAATTCAACGGAAGTTTCGATTCGCCTGATGCGAAAGAGAAAATCCAAAGCAATGGGGTTGTTGAGGGTGAGAATCTGACCGCAACATTCAGGAAAAGATCTTCTGTGGACGCTGCCAGAGGCTCTTTGACGGAGAGGAATTTTCCGAGGATTTGCATTTGGGAATCTGACGGGGAAGCCGGCGATATCACTTGTGATATACTCGATAATGTGGAGGCTTCGATGTTGTATCGAGATGGATTTAGACAGTTTAAACGAACTCCTTGTTGTTTAACCAATGACGCGAAGAAACCAGGGGAGACGATTTCCAAGGGCCATAAGAATTACGAACTCATGCTCAACCTCCAACAGGGTATAAGGTAATAATCGAATGAGTTGCCTTAGTTCATCTGAAATGCTCGTTTCTCCTACTGGGTATGCGAGTGACCATGTTTTTAGGGTTTTTTATGCTCTGGTTCTGATTGGATTTTCTGTAGGTATTCTGTTGGGAAGCACGCTTCAATTCTTCGGAACCTTAAGACGAGTGATTTCGATCCCAAGGAGAAGTTCTGGACGAGATTTCCACCGGAAGGATCGAAAATTACGCCCCCTCATCAATCCGTAGAGTTTCGATGGAAGGATTACTGTCCCTTGGTGTTCAGGTATTGAAATTTCCAAGTTTCTGTTCAATTTGATTTATATATTGTTCAGTCAGTGACTAAGCTTTCTTTGCAATCCTTGTGTAATGTAGACATCTGAGGGACTTGTTTCGGGTTGATCCTGCTGATTACATGCTAGCTATTTGTGGAAATGACACCCTTAGAGAGCTCTCTTCCCCTGGAAAGAGTGGAAGTTCCTTCTACTTAACCCAGGATGATAGATTCATGATAAAGACGGTGAAGAAATCCGAAGTGAAGGTCGGTTATTGTCTCTAAGTCCAACTTCATAATCCCATATGATTCTGATTAGCTTGGTGTAGTTTTTTTTGTTACAAGTTCTTTTGCTCCATTTGATGGATTGCCTGATATGTTGGAGGATGATATTGATGAAATTTAATCCATCTCTTTTCAGGTTCTCATAAGGATGTTGCCAAGTTATCATGACCATGTATGTCGTTACGAGAATTCTCTTGTGACCAAATTCTTTGGCGTGCATTGTGTAAAACCAATTGGTGGCCAAAAGGTGCGTGTTGTTTCTCTGGACTTTGCTTTTTTATGTATCTCAGATATGTTACTGTTATAATTTATTTTGCTTCTAACTTAATCTTTTGTTGTGTAACTAGACACGGTTTATCGTGATGGGCAACTTGTTCTGCTCTGAATACCGAATTCATCGACGTTTTGATCTAAAGGGATCCTCCCATGGCCGAACAACAGATAAGCCTGCAGGAGAGATTGATGAAACCACTACACTGAAGGATCTTGATCTTAATTTTGTGTTCCGCCTTCAGCAAAGTTGGTTCGAGGAATTTATCAGGTAAGTTTCTACATCCAGAATATATGGTTCTTGCAATCTTATTTACTCGGTGTTAAATTTAACATTAACGTTTTGAAAATATGACAGGCAAATTAACCGAGACTGTGAGTTCTTGGAAGCTGAGAGAATCATGGATTACAGTCTTCTGGTTGGTCTTCATTTCCGCGACGAGAATAGATATGACAAAATGGGCTTATCACCATTTCTATTGCGATCTGGTATATAATCTTTTCTCCACAACGTTGTCATGTGAAAATATAAGCTGGGGGATTTGATAAGCTAAAAACCACATGTTCTCTATCTTGTAGGTTATAAAGATTCTTATCAGAATGAAAAGTTTATGCGTGGCTGTCGCTTTCTCGAAGCAGAGCTGCAGGATATGGATCGAGTTTTAGCTGGCCAGTACGTTTCTTGTCCATTTCTACTGTTTTTGTTCTACCATTGAACACTATTATGACTTACTAGATTGAATTATACAATCAGCATGGATCAATATTTTAACATTTTAATCAGTCATGCTTTTGAAATAGATGTGCAATGATTTTTAACCTGATACGTGACCATTCTTCCAGGAAACCTTTAATTAGGTTAGGAGCCAATATGCCAGCAAGAGCCGAGCGAATGGCTAGAAGGAGTGACTTTGATCAGTATACCCCTGGTGGGACGAGCCATTTGATCCCTTCAAGGAGTGGTGAAATCTATGAAGTTGTCCTGTATTTTGGGATCATCGACATCTTACAGGACTACGACATCAGCAAGAAACTGGAGCATGCGTACAAATCCTTACAAGTTGATCCGATCTCAATATCAGCAGTCGACCCAAAGCTTTATTCGAAAAGATTCCGAGACTTCATAGGAAGAATTTTCATTGAGGACAGGTGAAGAGAAAGAAGATAGGAGTGTGACTAAACCATCCAATTGATAAAAGATTTCCCAACCGAATCTTCGATCAACCAGACAACTTGAAGAGTTGGGTTGCACGCGAAACTTCAATTGCTCCAGGTTCGTGTAAGAAACTTGCATGGAGTAGGAGGTCAAATACCAATTACAAGTTGTGAAAAAAGCTTGACATTCATTGGCACATGCAAGTGTTTATGGCTGATTTTGCAGAGCAGCCAAAGTCTAGAGAAGAAGGGGGTAAAGCCTTTACTATATTTGTACATTCAATGCAAGAAAGAGGGAGATTTGGTATTGAAAGGGTTCTTCCCTCACATTGCTTTGGTTTTCATGGGGTGAATTTTTTTTTTTTTCTTTTTTCTTTTTTAACCTTTGAACATGAAGAGATTTGGAAGATAAGGTATATAGGTAGTGGAGAAAAATGTTGTTAGAGAAAGATTCAAAATGGGGATTTGGAAAGTGAAGGGTGGGAAGAAAGAGAGTTGGAATAAGAGAATTGTACAGGGATTACGTTTATGAATTTTTATTATTAATTTGTGAAATATATATTTTTTTTATTAAGAAAAAGCCCTATTCAATCTCTCTCTGTCTTGTTCTCGAGGTTCACTTTTTTATGAGTTTGAAGGAGAGGAAAATGGGGGTCGGTTGGTTTGCTTTTTGCAGTGAAAGAGAGCGGGAAGAGTTTTGTTTATGTTATAAAAGCCCATCAAAAGCAGAGAAAGGCAGAGAAAGATGCGCTGCTCTTTCTTGTTTTTGCCTTCTTTGTTCACTTCCCTCTCTTTTTCCTTTACCTTTTTATAAACCTACATTTATTAACATAACTACATCACTTAATAATTCAATAAGTATATGGTTTTCAGGTTAAAGAATTGATCTTTTGGCCACGTGTAAGAAACCCATTTGTGAAAAATGAATTTAAAACAAACCCATATTGTAAATTTGGAAGAAAATGGTAACCCCAATTGGTCAAATTGAGGAAGATAGTGGAGCCCATGTTACATTTGATTCTGAATTTGACCTTCTCTTCTCTTTGCTTTTGTGGAACTTCTATTGTCTGATTGCACAATCCTCATAGCACGGGTTTGTCCTATTAGTGCTTGTAGATCTTGTCAACTCTCTCTCCTTTTTTTTAAAAAAAATAATCCACTTGAATTTCTCTATTTACATTTTATTTTTCCCACCATCTCATTAAACTATACTTTCATTAATTTAACTCAACTTGGTTTACTCTCTTAATCTCTTCCCTTTTCAAACTTCAATTATTCTAATATCTACTCTACATCTAACACTACAACTTCAAATCAAATCACTCCAAATTACACATTCAAATTTCTTTAACCTACCTTTTAAACTATACATTTTCTTTCATAAAGCATAAACCTTGCCAGCTATACACATGTTACATAAATTTTATGTTTCTTCTAGATATAGAAGTTTTTTGGTCCTTCAACTTTTAAAATATTGATTTTCATCCTTACACTTTCGAATTTTATAATTTTGATCTCTATATTTTTTTTAAAATGATCATTTTAGTCCCTTCATTTTCATTTTTCTTTTGTAAAACTGTTAGCATGACATTTCATTCACTAAATTTTTTAAAGGAACAAATTGCAAATATAGCAATCAAGTCCAAAATATTAACAGATATAGTGCAAAGCAAAAAAAAATTGCAAATATAGAAAATTTTAGATTCAACTCTCAGAGTCTATCAGCGATAGATCATATCATTAAAGGAGTCTATCAACAATAAAGTCTATAAGTAATCAATTTTGCTATATGTACCATTTTTTAAAAAATGTTTGCTATATACTTATTAATAGCCTTAAAAGGACTACCCATCACAATCACCATTTCTTAAAATATAGCCATAACTTTGTATTCAAGAGTTAATTTTACAAACAAGAATCAAAATAGCCACTTTAAAAATCAAAATGAACTAAAAATGAAGAGTAACATGGACTAAAATAGTATTTAAATCATGGTCGGAGTAGCTTATGTTTTAGACCTAAATCAAGCGAAGGTAGAAGTATTTGAGGGTGAATTTACAAATGTAAAAAAATGAGTAGACAGCCTATATGGGTTTGTCTTGTCTGTGGAGGTGGAAATTTAGAGACAGAGAGGTCAACTGTCCTGCCTGTAAAGTCATGGAGCCTACTCTTTCAACCCTATGAACTCACTCACACACCCATTATAAAACAATTTTGTTTTCAAGCATTCATGACAAAAATTTCTCTGTTTTTTTTTTTTTTTTTTTTTTTCTTTTTTTAGAAAAACAAAAATAATAATTAAATAAATAAAATTGCAAGCATGCATGGCTAATTGGCCATATGCCTCAACGTGCTCACAAGTTTCTCTTCTCTGACTTAAAAAATAAATATGAAACAAATAATTATAATATTTTATTTTTGAAAAGATATATTATTAGATAAACTCGTTCATCAAATCATTACTCACAATACCCATTATCAAAATCAGCTATATTCTTGTTTGGCGTGAACTTCAATTTTTGTTTATACAATATTCACCAAAAAAGAAATCCAGATGATACTCAGATTTGGATCAGGATTATTCCACACTTTTATCAATTTTTTTTTTCTCGGGAAACAAACAGAAGATGAATCAACAGAGAAATTATCAAATGTCACGAAGATCTAGATATATCTAAATTCTTGCATGCTTTAAAAGTGAAAAGGGGGAAAAAATACGCTTCTGATTTTATAAAAATGAAAAAAGTGGGTATATATATAAATGAGAGTAGTAATCATTTATTTTTTAAGATTGCGAGGCCTTGATACATCAAATAAACATGATTTTCTTTTTCAAAATTAATTGCTATAAGAAACATAGGTTGAATTTTGGTAAAATACTAAAAGAATAATTATCCCACGATGAAAAAATTCAATGAAGTAATGGACATTAAACACTTAACAACACTTTCTTTCTGGTCGGCTATAGTTATTCTTTGGATTTAGAGTTTTCACTCATTTATTAACTTTTTTTTATGTTTTTTTTTAATTTTCTACTTATTTATTTTTAAAAGATTAAAAGGTCTCTCATCTTGGAGATTTCATAGAATGATTATGTTCTAATGCTTGTATTTGAACAATATATATTCTGATTTGCAAATAGAGTGTTTGGGATTAAAATGTATAAAATGAAATGATTTTTATTGTAGATTGTTGAAGATAAAGTTGTGAAGAGATTAATTAAGAATGAAAAATGTTTAATGTAAAGATGGATAAAAAAGGGAGAGAAGGGGGCAGTTTTCAGTTGAAAAAATCTGGTAGCACAAGGAGTGATTCAGAATGTAAAGAAGAAAGAGACAAAGGAAGGACAAGAGGACCCATTTATAATGTATGGTTATATATATATAGTGTGACAAACAATGATACTTTTAAAGAAGATGATGAGGACAATTCATTAAAGGATAAATCAAAAACATAAAACATAAAATGGGTACTAAACTTTTTGTTTAGCCACACAACTTTAAATATCATTTTCTTTTCACCCTTTAACTTTTAAATGTTGATGCATGTTTTTTAATTGGCTTTTTATATGTTTAGTAGATTAAAAAAAAAAAACAAACAAACTTAGTTTGTAAATAAGTTTAGTTTTGATAATTTTTTTCCTTTTTATTAAATCTTCAACTCTTAAAGAAATAATTGATTTTTTAGTTCAATTACAAAATAAAAGTATGTTTTTTTTTTTAACACTAGACTTCATTTGATAGCCGCATTGATTTTAATTTTATGCTTTTAAAGTTTATGCATATTTCTTTCTAATTTTCTTACAATAATCTCCACATTGAATTTTTAATTAGATTCTAAAAATAAAAATAAAAATTTAAGAACTAAGGTACTCCCACTTGATAACCATTTTTTAGAACTTAAAAAGTTATTTCTTAAAAGTTATTTTGTTTTTACTAATTGGCTAAGAACTCAAATGTTTAATTAGAAAAGATGAAAATCATTGGAAAGAAGTTGTAAGAAAGCAAATACAATTTTCAAATAAAAAATTAGAAAGCAAATGATTAACAAACGAAGCATAAGTTTTTAGTCACCAAAATTTGCCTTTTTTTTTTTTTTTTTTTTTTTTAAATATGAGTAGAAAGTGAAATAATGTTGTAACTAAAAAAAAAAAATAGACAAAGAAACTTACAAATTAAGTTGCTATCAATCTAGACTTATATTTTTTAATTTTCAAAACTTTGGTTTGAATTTTTTAAAACATCAGTAAAGATAAATAATAAAACGAATAAATTTATAAGTGAAACTGGTGTTTATAATTTTTTTTTAAAAAAAGTAATAGTTATCAATTGAGGTCTAAGTGATTGTAAACATAATTTAACATTATCCATCTACTAGAAATAGAAAAGATTGCAAATATACAAATAGCGGTAACATCTTTAACGATCAATCTAGCTATTTTGAGTAGAATCCAAAAAATAAATTATATGAAAAAGACTTCAATATACCAAGTGGAGGTATGATGATTTGAACCTCCAACTTTAAAAGAAGAATAGTTATTAGATATGTAGGATTTGGAAAAATATTAGAAAAACATTTATTCCACATTTGAAAGGTTCAAGAAAATGATGGAATCCAAACACTATAAAAATGAGTTTATGTCTTTGGTTCTTAATCATCCCAGTTTGAAGTACTTTATGCTTGGTATATTAGATTGGTTGTGTGAGTGGGTATAATGTTTTCATAAAGTATTCTTGTAATTGGGTTAGGGGAGTGTTTTATGTGTGATTGTAATAATTTTTCACATAATGAAATTTTCTGATCCGTGATTTTTTTTTTCTTATTTGAAGTCTTTCCACGTTGATTCTTGTTTTCCAATTTTATTAATTTCTTTTAATTCCTTTGTTATTACTTGCTTATTCCCATAGTAGTATTGGAAGGCTTTTCCCAAAAAGTGGTGTAAGAGCTTTAGGTTCGTAATTTCTTGAATTTCTGAGTATACTATGTGGTTGCAACATTGTTTGAACCCCTACATCATAAAAGAATTCTTGAAACGAGCTATGGTATTGAGAATAGTGTATGTTGTTCACTATTTGTAGATTTGCTATGAGTGAAGCAGATATGTCAAGTTTTATGAGTCTAATGAAGTTTGATGTGGAGGAATTTAATGGAAGGGTCGACTTTAGTAAGTACAAGTCAAAGATGTGTAGTACAATATGGGTTAGACAGGGCCTTGAAGGAAGACCAAGCAGTGATACTTCTGAAAAGTTAAGCAGTAATAGTGG
The DNA here is from genome assembly GCF_009727055.1 of Benincasa hispida. Lineage (NCBI taxonomy): Eukaryota > Viridiplantae > Streptophyta > Magnoliopsida > Cucurbitales > Cucurbitaceae > Benincasa > Benincasa hispida. The sequence continues at coordinate 40,338,605 of NC_052360.1, read as the reverse complement.
CTTAGGAGAGTCTAGCAGTGGTTCCAGCAAAAGGTTCTAAAAAGTCCAACTTGAGGAATGAAGATTAGGAAGAAATGGATTTTAGAGTTGCAACTACAATCAGAATAAATTTAGCTAAGAATGTTATTGCAAATGTCATTGACATTTCGACAGTCAAAGAGCTTTGGGAGAAGCATGAAGCAATGTTAGGCAAAAAAACATCTCAAATCAGTTGTACCTGAAGGGGTAATTTCACACGCTATGGATGGTGGAAGGTACAAAAATCTCAAATCATCTGGGGGGTATTCTCAATGGCATCGTATCTAAGTTGGAGGTTACCAGAGTGAAGATAAATGATAAAGATAAGACACTTAGAATCATTTTATTACTTTTTCCTTTTTTACAAACACATGAAACCAATCATGATATATAGGGAGGAATCATTAGATTTTGCTGAAGCTACTAGTAAACTTTTATCAGAGGAAAGAAGACTGGGGAGTGAAGGGCGTACTTCAAAGAAGGATTCAATACCGGTAACGAGCAATTAGAAGAATAAAAAAGAGTTCGTGCAGAAAAATGATTGTTAAGGATGTGGACAATTTAGGCACATGAAAAAGAATTGTTCTAATAGAGCAAATTCGCCAAAAGACTCCGAGTCAAATGCTAATGTTGTATCCATTGTCATAGATTATGTCTATTCATTTTATGAAGAAAGACAGTATTCATCCTCATGGTATGTTTACTTTACCATGTAGAGGATGTGATGTTAACAATTTCAATACAAGTTTGCACATGAGCATTGACTTAGCGATTGTGCAAGGTGTGTAGTGGAAGTTATTGATGGCTGAAGAACTTCTAGATGAGCCAAGTAGTTGGAAATCATACTATATAACCTTTAGAAAGAGTTTATCGACATGTGACAAAAAATAAAAATCTTGAAAAAGATGGTTTTTCAAGTGATTTACTTTTTATGGTGGAGTAGGTTATAATTCTATAAGTTGAGAATTACTATTGTCAATGAAGACAATTGATATAGCTATGAAATTTTCAAATATCTTGCCCATGTGAAATTTGTAAAATTTTGGCAAAATATTATGAGAGCGTTTCTCCTAAATCTGAAAGACTCAAGAAAGTGATGGACTCCAACACCATAAAACGGGCTTATACTTTTAGTTTCTAATCATTCTAATTTGAAACACTTTAAGCTTGGTATACTAGCTCAATTGTGTCGGTGGTATAATGTATTGAGAAAGAGCTCTTGTATTTGGGGTTAAAGAGAAATTTTTGTGTGAATATAATAATTTTTCATACAATGAAATTTGTCTGGTCCATGGATTTTTCTCCAGTTTAGAGTTTTTTCACATTAATTCTTGTATTTCCAATTTTATCCTCCGTTAATAGTGGGATGTTTTCTCCCATGAGAATATGCTCATCTTTGACATGTTACTTAAACTTATTGGGTAAATATAAATATATATATTTCACAGACATTAGGTTGATATTAAAAAATAAACTACAAATAAAGAAACTCCTAGTTGTGTCATATTGTTCTATATGTTCTATATTAATCAGTATTCATGTGTGAGTTGGAAGGCAGACCATAATTGAATTATTTATTTATTTATTAAAATTTAATTTTTTAAAATTAAGTCTATAAACCCTAATTTCATTAGTACATTTTCTTGATTTGATATCTTTCCAAAAATGTTTTTAAAAACCATGTCAAGTTTTACTTCAAAAAATGATTCTTAAAAGTTTGTTTTTAATTTTAAAATTTAATGAAGAATTCAAATATTTATCTAACAAGGAGAAAATAATAGTAAAAAAAAAGGAAGAAACAAATTACTTAAATTTGAAAAGTATAAAACTAAGGACGAAATCTGATAGTATGAGAACCCCTTTATTCTAGGTGAACCCATAATAAGAATAACTCCAATAAACAAAATGGTAACAACCCTAAGAAAGCTAAACAGATTTGGCTTAGAAGATCGATCGATGATAAAAAAGAAATGAGAACTTATTCCTAACTTCAAGATTTCGAACTCTTCACAATTTAATGATCAAACTAGATTGAAAGTTCTAATATATGCATTTGATAATCTAAACAAAGTTTCGAAAGTTGGAAAAAAAAATAATGAGATAGGATTGATGGCAAAGGTTGCATATATTGGAAGTGAATTATTTCATTGATTGGTTAATGAAAGCAGAGGAATCTTTCCTCGTAAATTGAACCTTCTCCAAAATTGTTGGGCCAATTTGATTGAAAGAACTTTAATAGCTGATAAAAGTCAATAAAAGGTAGTGGCATTTACAAACCCATTAAAGAAATTAAATGCCATTACCAAACAAAGAAAATGAAGCCAAACGATTAAAATGACACTATAAATTACTGAATTATCAGTTAGTAGGGCAGAATCTAGCGTAACTCATTATTTGCATGGTGGAGTATTATTCATATTCCGTCTTCTAATAATTAAAATCGGATTAAATTATAAGAAATATCTATATTTTTATGATTATAAAGTCGATGATTCCAATCCTTTTAACTTCTATTGTGCTCAGAAAAAGAGAAAGAAATTGGATTAAATTAGTCAAAACACAATTTAACTTTAAAATAGGTTTCAATTATACCTCAAAATAAGTTTCTAATGTGTGATCCTCAATGGTTACACCATTTATTTCATCTAATAAGATATCATCAAAATAATTTATATAATTAATTTTTAAACATCACGTCAATTTACTGAAAATAATGTTATAAATGTTGTCTAAATATGCTTTCCAATTTTTACATATTAATTGATGCTTCAATTTATACCTTATTTAAAAAAAACAAAAAAAAAAATAATGATATTTTAAAAAAATCAAAGTCTAAAAGTAAAGATAAAACTTTTAAAAATCTAAGAACATAATTTAAACGAGTAAAATTTTCATAAAATCCTTTTTCTGAGTTCATTTGATAAAATTTTTTTGAGGAGGTTAATACACCACCCTATAATTATTGGATTTTAAAAAGGAGAATCCAATGAATTATATATATATATATATATTTTGTTGTTCTTTAATTTTTATTTTGATTTGATTAGATTTTGGTGAACACTTACCTAAAGAAAAAAAAATGTTACTATTAAATTTAAGGTTAAAATGATAAGTTTGATCCTAAATTTTTAAGAGTATACTTATTTTATTTTCCATAACTCAAAAAACTTCTAATAAGTTTCCAAACTTTCAATTTGGAGGTTTTTTTTTTATAGAAAAGTTGACCTATTCACAAGAGCCTTTGTGATTAATTACCCGCTCTCTACAAGGGTATGAAATCTAACATTTTGTTTAGATCAGAGCACATTACTGCATTATAATATATCATGTTAGGAATAATCATGTCTATCGTATACCTAACGTGATGGTCATCTCTATCGCGATATTCATTTTTCTATTTTGTTTTCACATCTTTCTCACAATTTGTTGTGTTTTATGGTGCAAAAAATAAAGATTGCAATAGAGATAGTCATCACGTGATGGATACACGTGGACATCCCTAACGCGATACAACGTATAGTTTGCTGTGTTTTTCCTATTTTTCTCACAATTTGTTGTATTTTCCATGAATATTGAGTGGAAAAAAAATGAAAATCGCGATAGAGATGGTCATCACGTTAGGGCTACGATAGACATGACTATCCCTAACGTGATATAATATAAAATGCAGTAATGCGCTCTGACATATGTAGAAGGTTAGATTTCATACGTTTGTGGAGAGCAGATCATTAATCATAAAGTTGCTTGTGAAAAGGTCATCCGTATAAAAATTTGTGTCCGATACATCTTTGTAGTTAAGTTCGTTAGTTCTACACTTAAAACTCAAACATGTGGTATTATTTAAGGAACCAATTGAGGTTAATTAGTGAAAAGAAACCAAAAATCAAATACAAAATTAAATACTCTTAAAACTTTATAGTGGACATAATTCATCAATCTATTGAAAACCGCTCTAAAACACATTTATAACAAGTACAATTGACAATTGTTGTAGAAGTTGAAATTAAACTTAAAGTTAAAATTGTTACAACAAGTGGTATCAATAATGACCTTTATTTTCATCCGATTGCATTAAAGAAGATGAAGAAGGATTGCTTAAGAAAAGAAAGAGTCAAGTATTTTTTTTTAAAAAAAAAGGAGTTTCACAAAGGGTCATGTTCAAACTTAAATGAGGGCGGCCATTGATGTTGGGAAAAAGCCCTTTTCATTCCCAACATTGGCCCTTCTCTATTTGTCTTCTAGGGAACATTTTTTCTATTTCCCTTCACTCATTGTTTTTTCTATATACATAGCCCATCTACCTAACTTAACTATTTTTGCCCCCTCAAATCAAAATAAATAAATCCCTCTTCATTAAAAAGAAAACAAAGAATTTATTGGGGTATTTATCTTGTGGATTAGTGGAAGTTGTATCATTTTGTTTGCTCAAAATTGATGATTAAGTTGTGAGGCTCCACTTATACATCCAAAGCAAAATTGGTGGAACCAATCGGGAGATGCCACGTGGAATATAGTACACACGTTTCTTAGTTAATGATGCACATTAATTTCCTTGGAGACGTGTGGGTGGAAAGTTGAAAGGGATTGGGTTGGGTTGGGGTTGGGCCAACTTGGAAAGTGATTATTTAAAGACTTCAAATTTGTGAAGACTTGGTAGGGAGTTTAGGTGATTTTTCAGGTGAGGGAATGTGGGGGCACTACTATACTATTCTATTCTATTCTATTCTATTCTATTCTATTCTTTTCTATTCAATCCAATCCAAAAGCCAAGCCAGCCTCAATGTCAAAGCTTTAAATTAGGTGAAGGGTGGCCACATTCATTATTTTGACTCACTACATTATGGTATGCCTACTTACAACTGTCCTCTAAAAACACTTACCTTCAATTTGTGCAACTAAATATACAAAACAAGAGGAATTCCATGTTAGGGTGTTTCGTTAGAAACGACCTAAAGGAATTCCAACTTACTACTGTCTAAGAATGGTAGTTATAGAAATTTTAAGGAAGAACTCGATCTCGCGCTCAGTTTGTCCATACATAAATAGATATCATGCGTTAACATTTGTAGTCACACACGTAGGGTGTTCAAATGATATATGTCAAGTTATGTCTTAGTGACGAAGAGAATTATAGATTCATTAGTATATTTGAGTTTAATACTTGTTTAGTTAATTTAGATTAATGTGTACTTAATTAGTATTTGATAATTAATTAGTTAATTGTCATATTTTATTGTAAAGCTATAAATAGCCAATTTATAGTTGTAATAGGAGATTTTTTAATATCAATTTTATATAGAATTCTCTCTTAATTTAGGGATGGATTTTGAAACAAGAATTATCTGACACACCACATAATAAGTTACATATAATGTTACAGCTATCTCAAGAACATTAAAATAAACATAGATAATAAAGCGTTAGAACAAAACACAAAGTTTGGTAACTCATTTCTGTGCAATATTACCTACATCTGGAGACAATGTGCCATGAAAAAATATTTTTCACTAATGAATAGTTAAATGACTACAACATTGCACTTATTTGTACTTAGACTTCCCCACGAGACTTCCTCCCAAAAATTTCTCCAATATTTTTGTGTTCAAATGAAGACGATTTCGATTGTAATACTTAGGCTCCCCTTAAATATTAGATTCCATTTTCATTTAATGAACAAAGCTTCAAGATGATGAACAGAAACAACAAAAAGATTTATAGTACTTGTTGCTTCACAATCACGTGTGTTATGGGTCAATTTGGACCAGAATGCCCAATTTGCCCATCTTTGCCTCAGAGGCCAAGACCGAGGCGGACCGTTTTCCATTCTCGACTTAAGTGCCGAAGGTTTTGTGGCAGGCATCACAACGTTGTTTTCTTTTCTTGTCTTGCAGGTCGTCTTCCTTCCCCGAAATTATAAATTCACTGTCAAAGGTACGTGAAGGTTGAGTGAGTCTTCCTACTAGATTTTGTTATCAACAATTGGTACCATCTATGGGGAATGAGCTTATGACCTTAACAAACATAAAGAAATACATAGGTTACAACGGGATGGAAAAACACAGTGGAAATGAGTCAGATCAACAATGACATCCTAGGAGAACAACATAACTATCAATGAAAGATATGCTTGCCCTAAGCCCACCTCAGCCTTGATCTCTTAAGGAAAAGGCAGAGGAAAAATTTTCGACTTTAGAAGAGAGGGTAGCAATGTTGGATTAGAATTTGGCTCGGATGGTAGACCTTTTGGGAGCACAAGAAAGGCCATATGATAGTGTAGAGTAGCAACGTTTAAATCTCAAGTATCAAGCTATATGATAGAAAATCAGATCATGTGAAATACCTAAATACTTACATATCTTAGATGGAATTGGGAGTTTCATATGCAATAAGGTGTAGATCATTTTCTCTCTCTCTTATAGGATCGGCTCATTTTCTCTCTCTCTTATAGGATCGACTAAGGAGTGATTTTGGAAGCTCAAAGGAAGATCGATTGGTTCATTTAAATAGCTCGCCAGAGCATTTATCATCCAAATCTTGGGGGAAGAGATCAATGAAAATTGTAAATATATGTGCTGACAATCAGGCAAGAAAAGAAAGAAAGTTTAAGGGAATATATAGTCAAGCTCAACAATGAAACCCAGCGAGTTGAAGGATACACAGACTCAGCAATCTTGATAGCAGTTATGGAAAGGCTTAGGAATGAGTGGCTCTAGCGCTACATAGCAACTTTAAATGTGAAATTTCTCCATAGCAACCTTATCATTCTCCCCTTATTCGAGGACATCCTCGAATATAAAGGATGACATTGTATAGCAACTTTATAATCATCTCAAACTTTTGAAAGAAGTTTGAAAGGTTTGTCTCCTCCAAAATTAAATGTAAAATTTCTTTATGTACAATACTCTTCCACAATCGCCGTATTGATCCAGTCTTTCTTAATTATCCTCCCATGTGTCTTTAATGATCCATATAAAACACAAGAAAAATAATAGGAAGTAACATTAGTTGGACAAATCTCACTCTCATGATTTTTCTCTCTTAAATACTTTTTCTACGGCCTTTTTTTTTTGTTTCTTTTACCTCTCTTGTCTCATCATTCTCTTTTATCTTAGTCTCTTATCTCTTCTCACTTTTTTCTAGAGTCTTTATCATGACTCAATTTTCAACACATACTTCAAATATCTTCTCACTCTCCATGACTACTTAATCTTTTGGTTCATCTCCCTAACTTTAATCATCACCTTCATTCATCTCAACAACCTTACCATTGGAAATCTTCCTTTTCGATTTGTGGGTGATTCCTATCATTTTCAACTGGTTGGTCATCTTTAGGCATTAGACAATCTTCTTGATTTTTAATAGACTGTGTGGCTCTTGATGTGCTACCTTCAACTCTTCATTCAATTGCGATATATAATCAATAGATTTACATAACTTAGTCAAGCTATTTCGAAAAATCTTCTAAAAATTTGTATCACTATTGTGGGTCACATGATGATTTCTTCCTTGGTGAAACATTGTAAGGCGTCTAATATCTTAAACTTCAACAAATCTTATATTATTCTTATGAAAAGCATGTAAAAAAATCAAAATATAGCTTGTGAATAGTCACGAAATCCCGAAGTGTAAAAAATAATTATAGAGAGATGCAAAAGACAACTTTTTTTAAAAAAAAAATAAGTTTTATTTTTTACCAGCAAAGTATATTGAAATATGAATGAAAATAAAATAATAGAAAATGTCACGAGAAAATATTGATAGAATGAAATTTGGAAGAAAAAAAATTGAGCTAAAAACGAAATATTAGAAAGGATATATAATCTATTTTGAACTAAAGTTTTGATACCACATAATAAAGAAAACCACCTCAATTACGTTTGAGAACTTTATGTAGTTTAGATGAATCCTCACTAACATATAACTAAGAATCAAAACTTCAAAAAAAGATGAAAAGATTTCCTTATCATTGTTCTAAAGAGAAAGAAACTCAGAACGGAAAGTAAGTAACATGAAAGTATGACAAAATGAAGAGAAAAACTATAAAAAAATAAAAATAAAATAAAAACAAAAAGGTGTAGAAAAGAAGAATAGCATTAACTCTCTAAAGTTTGCTTTTTTTATCTAGTTTGATTCCATCTCTTTCGAGATGGATCAAGTCGTTACACTTGTTTATATATATATATATATATATATATATATATATATATAAGCATCCAAATAAGGTTCGACAAAGCAGTAGAGAGGCTAAAGCAGCAATAGTTCTCCAAGATTCTTGAGCAAAGGATGAGGAAGTGGTAGATTTTCAAGAGTTTACCTAAGAGAATGAACCGTTATGATCTGGAGAAGTGTTTGTCATTTTTATAGATCTTTTAAGGTTATAGTTTCATCTAAGTTAACTTAAAAATCATTCCTTGTCAATTTAACCGAGAATAAGGGAGAGTGTTTGCATATTGATAGATTAATAGATAGATATATTAATTTAACACAATAGATTGTATACACGAGCTATATAGATAAAATTGTTACATGATAAAATGTTGGTAGATCAAATATTAATAAGTTTTAAGGAATGATTTTATGATTTAGAAAATAAAAGAGATTAGTATAGGACTATTTTCAAATATAGTAAAATGAATCAAAATATTTCTACATATAACAAAATATTATTATCTATCAGTATCTGTCACTAATAGACTGTAATATTTTGCTATATTTGAAAATATTTTCAATAATTTTACCATTTAAAACAATTACCTATTGATATTTGGGATTTTGATAAATAATGTTAAAGTGAGTGAGATAACAAATCATAAGATTCTAAACATGTCTAATCTAGAATGTTTAAAAAAAGTGAAATGACGGGAGCTAGAGTGAGAGAATACTAATATATATGTATATAATCAATTTTCAATTGGGATGGTTAGACGTAAATACATGTATGTAGTAAAGGTATAAATGAAGAGAGAAGTATTGACACCCATCTCATAACCTAGTAAACAAAATCACAACTACTCAAAATTCTTAGACATTTTTCATTACTCATAAATTTTCATAATATACAACAAAATATCTATATTTTTTTTTTATTTGTCAGTGTGTAATCCTTACAAATCTACTCATAAAACTAAATACACGTGTTATCCAAATTCAAGTTCCTATAATCTATCTTTGTAAATGCTTCTGTTATAAATAAAAAAAAAAACAAAAAGATCTAATAATATTATACAAGCTCAAACTTTTCCCACTCAATATTCAAACTTAGTCTTGTTTTTATAATGAGTCAAAAATCTCCTAAACACTTATTTTATTGAATTATTAGTCGGTGTCATATTATTTTATTTATTTATTGATGAAATAAAAGTGTATAGAGACAAAATGTTTAATAAAGAGTATAATCCCAAATATTTTAAAAGGGGAAAAAAAAGAAAACAGAGAGCCGAAGGGGAGGAGGCTGCTGTGCCCTATTGACTAGACTGTCCAAATTAGAAAAGATAACATATTAAAAACACGGTCTGGGTTAGGTAGTCGCCATTGCCAGCAGGAGGTTTCCATTTGAGGGAACATTTTAACCCATCAATTTCCGGTACGTTTTCTTCTTCAAATCTTATTATAGATTTAACACCCTTTATTTAGCTGGCTAATCAAACTATATTAGATTCGAAAAGCAACCCCTTTGCATGATTCGATTCTGCTGCCCCTAAATGGTAGGGTAATGGGTATTGAAATTAGGACCAGTTATGTATGGATTATGATGTAATATTTGTATCATGTTTCGTAATTTTGAGTTTCTTGAAAAGGGAAATGCAATATGTAGAGAATAGAATCTGATGAGAGGGAACAAACAGTAGTTGACAATGGGAGAATGAAATTGAAGAGTGAGGAAGGGACTAATGGTAATGGTAATGGTGGTGGTGGATTGGTTGTGGCTGAAAGGAAATGAAAGAGATTGGGGAAAGCAAAGCACATGGCGAGTGGGATTGAGACGCCATTGTCGGGTTATAGTTTGTTGAAATTTGAAAGTAATGCACCCCAAGTGTTCGATCATATGCCTAAGTGACCCCTTTCCTTTTTCTTGGGTCCTCCATATCTCACTGACACCTTCTCATCACAAAATAGTCTATGTTTTCCATTTTGATATATTCATTGAGTTGTCATTTGTCACCATTCCATTCATGGGGTCCCTCTTCTTCATCTATATCTGCAATTATTAATGGCCACACCATTGCCTTTTTCGTTCTATGCAATATAGAAAAAAAATATGGATATGAATGATTTGAATTGGGCCCAGCCCATTGGAGGCCCGGCCCACATTGATTTGAGGAAGACCCAGAAGCTATATAGAGAGAAAAAAGGAAAAATGATCGAGTTGAAATCTTCAACCACAAAACTAAGACAATGATGAGGTAGAAAGAGACGTGGAGGGGAGGAGAAAATGGATTTGTGAAGGGAGAAAACAAAGGAACCCCACATCAACAAACCAAGCCATTGGGAAGAGTTTGCTTCAAAAAATTGCAATAATTTTGTTGGGCATTATTATGGTTTGTGAATTAATATAATAATAAAATATCAATGTGGGTGTGATTAGTGAAAGGCAGATCTCATTCTTTGGGCTCATGGGATGATGCTCAAAATGTGAGAATGCCTCAATTTTAGGTGACCAACACCATATGGTAGGTGACCTTATGAGATCCCACCACCATCCACTCTTCAATGCCCCACTTAGTGACTCAAAACTCTATTCACTCTTTCCTTCCACAGTTCCATTTTTTATTTTTGTGTGTTCTCTTTCGCTACAAATTTCTATCAAACGCCTTCGAGATAGCATTCGGGACCGCCATCGTTGCCCTTAGAAAATGTAACATAAATGTCTATCTACTTAGTTTAACTCGGATTGGCAAAAATAATTAAGTAACTAAAACGTTAATACTGCTGAAATGGTTGTGCTGAGTGTATGTGTGCCACTTAAATTTGTGAGAAAATAAGCCGAACAAAACCGTGTGAAATGGATATTGGCCCAGACACCTTGGTATGATAGCAGCGTAAGTTTGGCCCATGTTTGAGGCCCGGAAGGAAACTCACTTCGCCCCATGAATTTGGGCCGAGACACCGTAGTATGGCCCACTGCCAGAGCGCGGTGAGTTTAGGTTTAATTAATAAATTAATAAGTTATTCTACATTATTTATTTATAAATTAATATCTTTCGGAATTAATAAGTTTAGGTTTAATTTGATGTCTTAACTTTTGCGGAAAAATTTCAACTCTTTTGACCATTTGTATAAAATCTAGGATGTTTAGACATTTTTAAAATATAAGCGGAATGTTAAGACAACCCAAATTTCTTTCTATGTAGTTAATCCTATTTAATTATTTACGATCTAATGATGGAAAAACAACCCAAATTTTGTTCAAAAAAAACAAAAACATGATGGGTGCATAAATGGCTATCCAATTTTTAGATTCTTAGAAATTCGAAAAATTAGGATGAAAAATTAGATTACAAAAATGGGATAAATATAAATTTATACATCTAAATTTGTATCAATTAAACTTTAAATTAATAATCATATCTATTTAAGCTCTAAAGTTCTATGTGTGAATCAATTTGATCTATTTATTATAATTTCATTTTTCAGAACCATTAGTGCATAACTTTTACATGTGTTTACTTCTTTAGATGTAAGGATTATTATAAATTAGTGGGAACTTCGTGAATTGAATAGATAGTATTGGTTTTTCATTAAATCAAAACAATTTTTTTTTTGTATCTTACCATCTTCCTCCCTTAACTCATTTAAACATGATTTTATGATAGTTGTTCTTGCTAATTTGGTAAGATTTAGAAAAAGAAGAATTTTATGGCGGCTTTGATTTGATTTTAAATGAAATCAAGTGACAATTGCTATAAATCACTAATTTAAGTTTTAAATTGATAAAAACCTCAAAATTTAGGGGTAATTTTTTTTTTTCAAATTTCTTTATTTGTTCAACAAGGATAAATAAACATAATGCAACTACCATAAAATTTGTATTATATATTTTGAAGGTAAATATTTGATTCTCCCATCCCATAAACTTGCTGTCATTATTCACATTTGAGTTACATTTGTTGAAGTGATGTAGCTAAAACTAGAAATTTCGACCTTGATTTTTAAATTTTAGATTAGTATTCAGGTGTGTATAATTTAAATATAAATGAAGTCTTTTTTTTTTTTTTTTTGTACCAAATTGAACATTTAAAAAAATATATATTATAGATATTGAAGGTTGTCCAAAGCAAGTCCCAAAATCTATGAACAGGTCCAAGCCCATAACTATTGTGAAAAGGCATGGAGGATGCACATCCCAAAAGGAAAATGTTAACACCTTCGGATTCAACCCGACCAACCGAGTCGATGAACTTATACCAACTGAGAAATAATCGAGTTGTATTTGGTCTGGGACCCTACAACCTCAAGCGTCTAAAACAATCCTGACAATATCAATATTACACGTAACTAGAGGTGGGGGTTATAGGTCCGCCTGTTCGACGACCCCAAAAAGGGAGAGTAAGTAATTTTCAAGTGAAATTTTTGCGTGATTAGTTGAACTATACGTTCCTTATACTATCTTCTTACGCAGGACAACTTGAAACTAGTGGTAGACAAAGAAGAAACAGACTAGAGGTCAAGCCCATGAGAGAGCCACGACATCCTCCAATGCGAACAAGATCCAACGCCAACCATACTTATACAAATTTATTAAACTATATCCACTTTTAGTTATTTAGATTTTTAACTTAATATCGTGGTTACCATTGCTTTCATTTTTTTCAATTATAGAAAACTAAATAAAACTAAAATATAGAGAGAGATTCCTGATATTTGATACTCCATATTTATGAATCTATTGCTGCTATCTTTATTCTAAATAAAACAATTTTTAATTCCGAATGCTAAAAGAAAAAAAATACTTCATATATATTGGCTAAAAAAATACTTCATATTATAAAATAAAGGAAACAATAAAAAAGCCAGAGAAGATGAAATGGAGGATGAATTGTGTTATGTATTCAATTGTATCATAATCACTTTTTTATAGAATTTACAGAATAGGAAAAGATTAAGATATAAAGTTGTAGTTACTTACTAATATTAGTTTGATATTACATGTAATGTACGTGTTGCATAAAGTTTAAAAAGAGAATTTAATTATAAAATTTTAATAATGCAACTTTAATTTATGAATAAGAGATTTTTATTTTTTAAATATGTAATAAAAAAAATTATAAAAAAATTGGAAGTTGGATGAGGAAAAATAATAGTTATTTTAATTGGGTGTGAAATGTATTATAAAAGAATATATAAAAGAATATATAAACTAAAATATTTTATATTATTTTTAAAATACTTTTTGTGATAATTATCATTTTAGTAAAAATAATCTATTTTATTTTAATTGGTATCATTCGATTGGTTTCCTCATTTCAAAATTTAATATAAACATAAATATTATTATTATTATTATTTTAAATTCGTGGTCACTTAATTAAAAAAATGTATTTGATATTTGAATTTAGATTATTTGATTATCGTCTTAATTTTGTACTATTTTTCTCTTAAATTATATGATAATTATCTCTTAGTTATTTTTTTTATAATATTTTAATTTTGATGATTTGATTATCTTTTTAATTTTAAACTTTAATTCAAACCAAGATTTTTTTTTGATAGTCCTTCCTTATTTTTAAATATTTTTATTGCATGATTTGATTACCGGTTTCTTACTTTTAAACTTTAAATTAATCAAAAATAATTGTTTTTAAGTTTTTTAAATTTTGTGATATTAATCTCTATTTTTTTTTTTTATGATTTGATTATCCTTTTAATTTCAAACTTTTATTTAAATCAGTTATGATAATTTTTTTTTATTGGATGATTTGGTTAGCCTCCTAATTCTTAATTTTATATTTAACCAAAATATTTTCTATTTTTTTAATTTATTTTGGATTGGATGATTTGAGTATTCTCTTCCTTTTAAACTTTAATTTAAACCGAAGTATTATTATTTTTAATTATAATCTTGTCTATATTAATTTTTTTTTTTAATTTTAATTGATTTTGATAATGTGATTATCCTTCTAATTTCATATTTTAATTAAAATAAAATATTATTATTTTCTGTTTTGTATGAAATTTTATAATGATTCTTTCTTAGTTGAAAAAAAAAATGATTTGATTATCCTCCTAATCTCAAACTCTTCAAATTTTAATGTCAACAAAAATATAATTTTTTCCATGCAAACAGAAACCCTAAAAACTTAATCACTTTTAATTTGCATCGATGTTCTTCTTGATTTTAAACTTTATTTCAAATTTTTATGAATTGATGTGTTGTTGCAACAATTTTGAAAAGAGAAAAAAAGAACAAAAGCTTGTAAAAAATAGTAAAATTTATTATAACCCTTACACTCGTTTGGTGTGCATTTACAGAAATTAAAACGTAAAAAAAAAATTATAAAAGCATTAGAATAATAACTATCTTCTCTATCACTTTGTTGGCCTATTGCTTGAAATTTGAGAATTTTTTTGAATCTCAAAAGCAAAGTATTTTCTCCACCCAATATATGAGGGTATTTTCTCTACCTTGTTCAATATGTGAGGATGAATAGATCTTCTATGTGTATAAAAAAAAAAATACAAAAACATTAAGAAAAAAGTCACATTAAATCACTCTATGTATTTTTCTAAAAATTGAAAAGTAAAAAAAAAAAAAAAAATGGAAAAAGATGACATGGGTTAAACAAAAAGAGGGAGGCATAATATCTTCATATAGAAGATAGAAGAGATACTTGAAACAAATAAATTAAACTTCTTAAAAAAAATAAGAAAGATGTTGCTATTAACGAAATTTTTTTAAAAAAATACCTATAACAAAATTTCTAAAAAAAAAAAAGTTAGATATAGCAGGTTAACAAAATAATTTTTTTTTTAAAAAAAAAGAAATGAGATACCTAATGAAAAATGAGATGATGAAATTAGCTATTTATAGAGAAAATTTAGATAGCAAATCATATTTTGTTTTTATTTTAAAATTTTTCTCTTTATTTAATGTGAAGTAGAGATCATATTTTTTAATCAAAATGTGAATAAGATGTTAGAGGATAAAATTTGATTTGGTTTATTATTTTTTTTTACTTTTATTTGACTAGAGGTAGGTGTTAGAGAGAAAAATATGATTTTAAAAAATTATGTGAATAACATATTAAAGGATAAAATATGGTTTTTCTATTAAAAAAAATATCCTATTAATTATAGAGAAGTAGAGTTATTAAAGATAAAAATGTAATTTTTTTTAAAAAAAATAATTTTTGTGAATGAGAGATTAGAGAATAAAATGTGATTTTTAATTTTTTTTTTCTTTATTTAATCCAAAGTAGATATTAGAGAAATAATTTTTTTAATGATTTAAATGTAAAATTATGTATGATATATCGATTACTATAAACTAAAAGAGTTTATAAAGGGACAGGAGAAATCAAATGTTTATCTCCCATAACCCATTTTAGATAATATAAATTTAGTTGATAATAAACTATTATTGTTAATTTATTTATGAATATGATTTATGTTAAAATAATTATGTAATTATTAGTTTGTAACATTATATAATTTATAATGTATTACATAACACATATTACATATTTAAAAAAAATGTTATATTATATTTCTAAATATTTTTATCTTTATTTAACAAAATTCTATATTTTAAATTTTAAAATTTAAAATTAAGATACAATGAAAACATAAAAATATTGTTTTTAAAATTTGTATTGTTTAGATCACAGAATTCGAGTTGTACACATATTTGCTGAACTCATTAAATCGAAAAATATAAAATAAAATTCGAATTCTCTACCAAACAAACTCTTAATTTCGTAAATAATTTCAAAATTGCCTACTATTTTACTAATTTATATTGAAGTTTGAGCCTTTAATCCGTTTAACAATAAGAAGTAGGATGTGAGAAGTAAAGAAGAAGAGGAAAAAACAAACAGAGTATTTTAAGGCGTTAAATTGAGTACGGTGTAGTTATAAAATCTCCATAAATATATAAATGAAAGGAAGAAAAGGATATGAAATTCTTCAATAAATGTATACACTTTAATAATAAATACTATTAAAATCAAATTATTCAATACCAACTCATATGGGTGTTTACGGGTTGGGTTGGGTTGGTTTGGAAAACTTTTTAGACCCAACCCAATTGTTCGGGTCATAAATTTTTTCAATCCAGATAGCCCAACCCAACCCAACCATGAAATATTTGGGTTGGGTGGTTCATTTAATTAAAATTTTATTATAAAAAGAAGCAAAACATAAATAATCTAATTTGACTATTTTCATATATTGAATTAAGATTAACAAATCAATTCAATTTATATAGTGAAAATTTTCTTTCTAAAGTTAAAAAAAAACTAGTTAAATAAGAAATTATTCAAAAAAATATTGAAATTAAATAAAATTAAAATCAATATATGTATAAATAATTGTGTTATAAGTAATAAAAAAATATATTTTAAAGTTAATAATAAATTCGGGTTGGTTTGGGTTATATTAGGTGAACCCATGAACCAATGCAACTCATAAAATTTTCATTTATTTGAACCCAACTCAACCTGTATAGATTAAGTTGGATTGATCGATTTTTTCGAGTAATCGGACTTTTTAAACATCCCTACCAATTCATGAAATTGGTAGAAAAGGAACAAAAGGAAAAAAAACTACTACTTTCAAACTTCTAATCTAATTATGTCACCTACTTTTTTCTCTGATCCAACACTGTTTTAAAATGAGTATAAGTTTAAACTTATATCTTCATATTTTTCTGTAAATATGAATTAATTTTTCTACTGCATCCTAAAAAGATATGCCCAAACAAACCTATTTTTCTTGTCCAAATATTTTAATTACCTTTTATGAGAGAGAGTACATTCATATTTTTATTAAAAAATCGTATGGAAGTGGGAATGATTAATAGACCAAAATCTCTCAACTCATTGCACTATCACATCTTCTCGTCACATCGCTTCATCTTTAAACCCACTTTTCTTTCATTCTTTCTATCCTTTCTATACTTACTTACTCCGTCTCAAAATCTCATCACACTAATTTGATGAAAATTATTTAATTCTATAGTCTCATTATTCTTACTCCCGTATTTTCAATTAATCTTAAATTTAATTTTTAATGTTAGTTTATTATTTATTTTTAAAAAAAATATTATTAATTAGTATTTTTACTACAAAATTTAAAAATATTTTCACGTATTATATTTCATTGCATGAAAATAATAATAATTATTATTATTTAATCAATTTTGATAAAAAATTAATTTTGAATGACTAAATTTAAGATTTATTTAAAGTACATAAACTAAAATTAGATAATTAAAAGTATATAGACTGAAATTGAACAAAATCTAAAATATTGGATATCAAAATGGTATTTAGCCAAAATAAAAGTTATTTTTTATTTTTAAGATTTATTAGAGATCACTGATAGCCCATATCACTAGTAAGAGTTTATCAGCAATAGAAGTCTATCACCAATAGATTTTGCTATATATGCAATTTTTTAAAAATGCTATAATACACTTGGTTATCATCTCTAAAATCGCACCCCTTGCAACTACCCCTATAGCATTTTTAAACAATTGCATATATAACAAAGTCTATCGGCGATAGACTTCTATCGATGATAGTGATAGATTCCTACCAACGATATAGTCTATCACTGATAAACTATCTAAAATGTTCCATATTTGTAATTTATTTTACATTATTCTATATCTGTTAATACTTTTGGCCAACAATATGGTCTATGATGGACTTCTACCAACGATATAGTCTATCATCAATAAACTATCTAAATTTTTTCGTATTTGTAATTTATTTTACATTATTCTATATTTACTAATATTTTGGGCCCGATTGCTATATTTACAATTATCGTATGTCCGTATGTCTGTGTTCGTCCGTGTGCGTGTGAGTGTGTCCATGTCCATGTGCATGTGTTTGTGTGCGTGTGTATGGTGTGTCCCTATGTCTGTCCATGTGTGTGTGTCCACATACGTGTCCGCTCATGTGTATGTGCATGCATGTGTGTGGTGCACATGCGCGTGTGTGCGTGTGCGTATGTGAATTATGATTCAATCATGGCAATTTATGAATTTAATTAAAAATTTAAAAATGGAAGATGATATCTACTACACAATAGACATTGTTATGAACAATATACTACAACATTCCACATAATAATAAAGTAAAGATAAATAAGCTAATAAAGAATAACAACAAAGGTCGGTAACCCAATTCGGTGAATATCATCTACATCTAGGGAGCAGTGTGCTCAAGAAAGATAACTTTACTAATATAAATAATAAACAATTACAACTTAGTACTTATATGTAACTACAACATGATTATAGTGACCCCGTAGAACTTAATCACTCAACTTTTCACCTAAGCTCCCTCTAGATGTGAGATTCCACCTCTCAGTGACTTATGCTCCCTCTAAGTATTGATATCAGTGAATATCGGCTTAGGGTCCCCCTACTCGACAAGACTTAAGCTCCACTTAAGTTGTGAGACTCCCTCTCACTTGAACTTTATCTTTCTCTCTCAAGTGAATATCATTCCATTTGTTTAGCTTAAGTTTCTTCTAAACTTGAGAATCTCTTCTCGAGAAATCACCGAGGAAGCACACAATGACTTGGAGTAAGTCTCCCACCTTACAACAACATGATCTTCGTCCTCTTCAAAGATCAACTCAACACTCATGATATAATACTTCACAAGAAAATGGCTCTCGATATTCTTCGTGAAACAACCAACCCAAAACAAATAGACAATAATTCTTTTAAATATGCACAGCGGACCAAGTTGTCATACCCCCTCCCAGATTATCCACCTAATCTAGAAAGAGGTGTGAAGATGCTAAACATCACCTCCCCCGATGAAATTTAGCATCTTACTAACCAACTTAACATGTGCTTAAATCTGAACAGTTACACAATAATCCTTTAGTACATTTAATTTCTATTCAACATATTCTATATTACGATATCCACAAACAAGTTCCATAAATTTTTTGTCTCGTGTTATATACAAACCATGAACAAAGTTTAGACACAACGAAAACACTTTCAGACATTACACAACAAAACAACTCCTCTTGTCCCATACTCCCAAAACCATGACACATAAAGTTCGTGATATGCAATCTATTTACAACAGTACAAGGCCTACAATGTAGCAGGAGACTCTTGTCGTGTGACAGTAAACAGCTCAGCGTGTTTCCGGAACTTTAACGCTACCTGTGGGGGAAAAACATAAAACATCGAAAGCATGAGCTAATGCCCAGTGAGTGGTAATTGAATATAAACATAAGTTATCGCTTTCTAAATCATCAATAAAAGTAATTAAATCGTTCAATAAAACATTGACCAAGTATAAAAGATTGAATAGCATCTCAAACACGTGCTAGTAAAACAGTGACATGATCAACTCTCATAAGCACATTTTAAAGCATTCAATCGTTATCAGAAAACCACACCAACTCTGTACCCAAATACTCGTCTACAACGGTGGGTTACTATGGACAAAGAATACCTCCCGCGGTGTAAACCAAATCACAAGGTCATACGTGCACGCAGAGCTGCCTCAAGGCTAAAGCATAGATACACACCACAGGCCCAGGTTACTCTGGACTCCCGGTATACTCTGGCCACATCTGACCCCGGTGGTAGCCCCCTGATAGCCTGGGTGGCGCTATAGATGCAGGTTCCTCTGGACTTTCTGGTATACTCTGGCCACATCTGACCCCGGTAGCCCCTTGATCGCCTGAGCGATGCTACTGAAACACATTCAAGTAGCACGGGAAAATAATCATCTCTTGGGTACAAGAAATAGTAGTTTGAAACCACTTTCACAAACATTCGGCATTTTTAAATTCAACATCAAAAGGTTTTCATATAAAACAATACAAGTCACAATTGTGTAAACTCTGGTTCCAAACTACATTTTGATAAATCAAGATCGTATAAAACCATCGAGAGTTTAGAAATCACGATTTAAACATTTTTGAAATGTCAGTCAAGTAAAACAGATCATGCCATCACATTTCATAAATCATAACATACTATAATATATAATTGGTTTCTATATCAAAACATTCGAAAGTAAACCACTCACAGTCACTAGCACGAGCTCCTTGGGTTGTAAGCCTTTCCAACCTCAATTTGGCCTGAAATAAAGCCCCAAGTTTACTAGACACTCACAAGAGGTCAAACCAACCTTAAACAGGCCATAGTGATTCGATGTAACCACTTGAACTCATTTTAACACCTAAACATTCACATTTTGCTCCTTAAGTCCCTTTTCCTCACCTTACCCAAAAGGCCCAAAAATCAACTTTTAATCCAAAAATTCTCATTCTAGGGTCAAAATATTAAGACAATATTAATTGGGATTAAAAAATGCTCACCAACACCCAAAATGCTAAAAAACAAGCAATTGGGCACTAAAAATGGGCGTGGACGTGGGCTGTAGGTGTGGGTGGGTGATGCTGGCCGTGGGTGGGCAGGGCAGCACAGGCTGAGGCATGCTGAGGGGCGCTGGCATGGAAGGAGGCGCACTGGTGGGCTGGCAGCCTTAGGGGGGTGGCTGGCCTGCTGCTACCCTATTCGAGAAAACACTGGTTTCACTTTAACCAACTTTTAACCCAACTTAAAGCAAAAATTTGCACATTCTTCCTTCATGAAATATGTTAAGAAGCCTTTAAGCTAACTAACATCAAAATTAAAGCTCTTAACTCATATTCCAAAGCTCAAAATCTCTCCTAGACTACACCTTACTCGGATTTTCCAGTTTTCCGGGCAACCTTCACTATCTTCATGATTTCTTCAGTTTTCCGATCCCAAATCTCTTGAGAAGCCCTAGAATAGACTCACAACTCAATAAGCTTTAATATGGTTTAAATATGGAAGCTTTTGCACTAGTATTTTGGGAGAATCATCATATTCTTCAGATCCTAAGTTTCTGGCCGAAGCTGCACACTTTTTCCTCCAATCAAAGTCCTCCACCCAGCTGCTTGTTTGCCCTACTACGTGGCTTTTTATTTATTTTCCTTATCCTTTGTAGTCTTACAAGACTTATCAAGTTAAATTATTTTAGATTTTAGTAAATTAATCCAATAATGGTTTTTTTAAAAAAACAAACAACTCCAATACCCCTCTCAGCCAACTTGCATTTCCTACAAATTTTGTTCTTTCTTTCTTTGTAACCCTTAGCCAATAATAAATCATGTTCACTATACAAGTGCCCAATCATGAAAAATTGTTCCAATAATAACATGTATTAATACATTTCTAAAAGAACTTGCATTTGTTAAGTAATTTCCAACTTTCATTCCAACACTTAGAATTTGAACTTTCTTTGGTCATACAATCCAAGTTATTCATTTAAGCACATAAGCTCACTTATCTAGGTTGATGCTAAGCATAAAAAAGTGAAAAAGGTATAAGAGCTCACAAGTCAGTACCCTCTTTTTGTGAATTTCGTCCTCGAAATTCAGCGGAAAGTCATCAAGAGAAAAAATGAGGATATTTGGCTCTCATTTGTTGTTCGCTTTTCTAAGTTGCTTCTTCCACTGCATGGTTTCTCCACAACACTTTGACTAGTGGAATTGTCTTGTTTCTCAATACCTGCTCCTTCCTATCTATGATTTGTACAGGTTCTTCCTCATAGGATAAATTTTCCTTAAGTTGCAATGGTTGTGATTCTAAAACATGAGATGGGTCCGATATATATTTACGCAACATTGACTCATGGAAGTCATCATGTATACTAGAAAGCTCCATTGGCAATGCCAAACGGTAGTTTGATGGGCCTATTCGTTCTAGAATTTCATATGGTCCTATATACCTCGGACTCCGTTTTCCTTTCTTACCAAAGTGTAGCACTCCTTTCTAAGGAAAGAGCTTTAGGAAAACTCTATCTCCCACGTCGAATTCCAAATCTCGACGACGTATGTCAGCATAACTTTTCTGGCGATCCTGAGCTGTCTTAAGTTTCTCCCTAATGATTTTAATAGTATCAGTAGAGATTTGCACCAATTCTGGTCTGAACAACTTCCTCTCACCAACTTCGTCCCAACATACTGGGGTTCTACATTTCCTCCCATACAAAGCTTCATATGGAGCCATTTCAATACTGGAATGGTAACTGTTATTATATGCAAACTTCATTAGTGGAAGATGAGAATCCCAATTGCCCTTAAACTGCAGCACACAGGCTCGGAGCATGTCTTCCAAAGTCTGTATAGTCCGTTCTGACTGCCCATCTGTCTGGGATGGAATGCTGTGCTAAATTTAAGTTTAGTACCAAGGGCGTGTTGCAAGCTTGGCCAAAACTTTGACATGAATCTAGGATCTCGATCAAAGACAATCGATACTGGTGCTCCATAGCGACTAACAACCTCTGCTACATACATCTTAGCCAACTTATCTAAAGAATAAGTGGCTTTAACTGGTAAAAATCTTGCTGTCTTAGTCAATCTATCAATTATCACCCATATGCCATCATGACCATTCTGAGTGCGATGAAGTCCAAATAAGAAGTCCATGGTAACATGCTCCCACTTCCATTCTGGCACTGGGAATGGGTTTAGGAGTCCAGCTGTTTTCTGTCTGATAGATTTAACCTGCTGGCAATTCATGCATTTCAATACATATTCGGCTATATCGCGTTTCATCCCTGGTCACCAGTAAAACTGTTTCAAAGTCCGATACATTTTAGTGCTACCTGGATGTATTGTATAGGCCGAGCTATGGGTTTCCTCTAAAATCTCTTGCTTTATGTCCACTCTATTAGGAAGACATACACGATTATATCTTATTACTGCTCCATCGCTCCTTACATCATAGTCTATCTGATGACCTTGCTCCCCTGTTTTTCGTATCTACTTCAACATTTCATCATTTTTCTGTGCCTTAATAATCTTGTCAATTAGGGTAGGCCTTACCTGAATTTGTGCCATTAAAACTCCCTGGTTATCTGCTACTAACACTACATCACAACCCTTTAGTTCACATAAAAGAGATGAACTAATAGCATTTGATGAAGCCTTTGCGTATAATGCCTTCCTGCTCAATGCATCAGCTACCACATTAGCCTTGCTCGGATGATAATCAATGGTACAGTCATAATCTTTGATCAGTTTTAGCCACCTTCTTTGCCTCATATTTAACTCCTTCTGATCAAAGACATACTTTAAGCTTTTATGATCTATAAGTATGCGACATTTTTCCCTATACAAATAATGTCGCCAAATCTTTAGCGCCAACACTACTGCTGCTAATTCTAGATCATGTGTTGGGTAATTACATTTGTGCTGTTTCAACTGTCTGGAAGCATAAGCTATCACTTTACCCTTTTGCATAAGAACACACCCTAAGCCTTAGTGAGAAGCATCACAGTAAACTTCGTACTCGACACCAGGAGTTGGAAGTGTTAAAATAGATGTTGAAACCAATCTCCTTTTCAATTCCTGAAAACTCCGTTCACAATCCTCCGTCCACACAAATTTAGCATTCTTCTTGGTCAGAGTTGTTAATGGAAGTGCCAACTTCGAGAATCCCTCAACAAAACGGCGGTAATAACCAGCTAAACCCAGAAAGCTACGTACCCCATTCACTGTCTTGGGTTGTTCCTATTTAAGTACTGCTTCTATTTTCTGTGGATCCACTGTAACACCTTTGGCTGAAATCATATGTCCAAGGGACATCATTTGTTCGAGCCAAAACTCGCATTTGCTGGACTTTGCATACAATCTTCTATCTCGTAATGTCTGCAACACCGTTCTCAAGTGGTCAGCATGTTCTTCCTTACTCTTAGAATAGATTAGTATATCATCAATAAACACAATTACAAACTGATCAAGGTAAGGATGAAATATCTTGTTCATCAAATCCATGAATGTTGTAGGGGCATTCGTCAATCCAAACAGCTTTACTAAAAACTCATAATGCCCATACCTTGTCCTGAACGCTGTCTTTGGAATATCTGATTCCTTAATTTTCAACTGATGGTACCCCGACCGTAAGTCAATCTTGGAGAACACCGGGGCATCCTTTAGCTGATCAAATAAATCATCAATCTGTGGCAAAGTATACTTATTATGTATTCTTACCTTATTTAACTGTCGGTAATCAATACATAATCTTAGTGTACCATCATTCTTCTTCACGAACAATACTGGAGCACCCCACAGAGAAACACTGGGTCTAATGTAGCATTTATCCACCAATTCCTATAGCTGAGTTTTCAACTCTTTCAGTTCTGTCGATGCCATTCTATACGATGCTTGGGAGATCAGAGCTGTTCCAAGCACTAAATCAATAGCAAACTCTATCTCTCTATCAGGTAGTAATCCTGATAGATCGTCTGGAAAAACATCTTGGAATTCTTGCACCACTGGTATATCTTCTAATTTCAACTTCTTATCAATTTGTTTATCTATCACATGAGCCAGATAAGTAACACAACCATTTCTTAACATCTTACCTGCCTTTAGTATAGAAATCACACATGCAAGTAGGATTCGTCTATCGCCTTTAAAATCCACTTCGATTTTTCTTGGTTGTTTAAACACTACCTTCTTTTGATGACAATCTAAAGAGGCATGATATTTTGACAAGAAATTCATCCCTAGAATTATATCAAATTCCTGGATATCTAGGGGTATGAGGTCAGCAGACAATTCACTTCCATTAACACGTATTGTACATTCTTTATATACATCTTTAGCCACAAATGTTTCACCTAATGGCGTACTAATTAACAACTCTTCTGGCAAACATTCTAACTTTTTATTAACACCCACAACAAACACACATGATATCAAAGAATGCATAGCACCAGGGTCAATCAATACATGAGCAAGTTTATAAAAAACAATTAACGTACCAGTCACGACATCTAATGTTTCATTAGCTTTTTGTTGGGTCATTGCAAAAATTTTCCCTTGAGCACGGGAGCGACCTACTGGTGCCTTTTGCTTAGCACCGCTCAAACCCTCGCCTTTGGAAGCTGTTGGCATAATTGGCTGGTCAACTGTTTGAGAAGTGGTTCTTTGAGTAGTATCGCCCTTTCGTAACAACTTAGGACAATTTCTGCGGAAATGTTCAGGTTGTCCACAGTTGAAGCATACATCATTCTTTTCAAAGCATGAACCCCAGTGACCTCTGCCACATTCTGCACAAATAGATAGTCTCAACATCTGCAGAAGCACCACTGGTTGGTCTCACATGTGAACCTACTGTGGACTCAAATGGTCGTTTTGAATTGTTAACAGACGAAAATCCCCCTCCTCTGCCAAATTTAGAACTGGAAGAACCACTGTATCTCGATTTAAAGCTTCCCTTATTTGAAACTCCCGGGGTACACCTCCTACTAAATCTGTCATGTTGTTGGCCCGAGGAGGTACCTGCGTGAGCATTCGTTGCAGCTTCTCGCTCTATCCTCTTCTCAGAGATACTCCTCTCAACTCTCATTGTTGTTTAAACTAATTGAGCAAAATCATTCCACCCAGCACTTGCAGTAACAGGTGTACGAATATCTTTCCTCAAGCCATCCTCAAATCTTCTGCACCTGTCCCTCTCATCCTCAATTACTGATATAACATATTTGGATAGTTCTGTATATTTTTTCTCATATTCTTCTATTGACATCGTTCCCTGCACTAACTTCAAAAATTCATTTCGTTTCATATTGCAAAATGACCTTGGATAGAACTTGTCATAGAAGAAGCTTTTGAATTCCTCCCAGCTAATCTGTCTATCTCCGTGGCGTAACTGAGTCATACGTCACTAGTCATTTGCCGCTTATTGAAGTAAGAAGGTGGCAAGTCCCACCTTTCTGTCATATGGGCATCTCATCACACCAAAACACTTTTCTACCATTTCCATCCATTTCTCAGCATTGGCAAGATCAGCTATCCCTGAAAATGTTGTGGCACCCAAGGTCTTCAAACGTTCAATCCCATAGTTCTTCTCAGGGTTATCTTGCACGACCTTCACACTGGCTGCAAGTTCCTGAGCAAACCTAGCCATCATCTGTTCCCCAAAATTCATCTCTGCCTAGGGTTGATTAGTTCCAGATTCTGATTCCTCAATTCTACTTATAGCACCACCAGGAGCTTTACTAGTTCCATCAACCGACTGTTCCTTCCTCTTGCCACGACGAGTCATAATCCCTAAAATACAATATGTGACATCATATTCAGTAAAAATCATGAATATCCTGCTACATGCAAGCCTAGACATGCTGACTCTCTGACACATAACCCTCAGGTCTCCCAAAACCATGCTCTGATACCAAGCTGTCACACCCCCTCCCAGATTACCCACTTAATCTAGAAAGAAGGGTGAAGATGCTAAATATCACCTCCCCCGATGCTAAACATCACTAACCAACTTAACCTGTGCTTAAATCTGAACAGTTACACAATAATCCTTTAGTACATTTAATTTCTATTCAGCATATTCCATATTACGATATCCACAAACAAGTTTCATAAACTTTCTATCTCCTGTTATATACAAACCATGAAAAAAGTTTAGACACAACGAAAACAATTTTAGACATTCAAGAAAACAACTCCTCTTGTCCCATACTCCCAAAACCATGACACGTAAGGTTAGTGCTATGCAATCTATTTACAACAGTGTAAGGCCTACAATGTAGCAGGAGACTCTTGTCGTGTGGTAGTAAACAACGCAGCGTGTTTCCGAAACTTTAATGCTACCTTGGGGGGGGGGGGGACAATAAACATCGAAAGCATGAGCTAATACCTAGTGAGTTGTAATCTAATATAAACATAAGTTATCGCTTTCTAAATCATCAATAAAAGTAATTAAATCATTCAATAAAACATTGGCCAAGTATAAAAGATTCAATAGCATTTCAAACACGTGCTAGTAAAACAGTGGCATGATCAACTCTCATAAGCACATTTTAAAGCATTCAATCGTTATCAGAAAAACCATACCAACTCTGTACCCAAATACTCGTTTACAACGGCGGGTTACTCTGGACAAAGAATGCTACGAATGATTGTTTTGGGGTTGGTAGTGAATAGGTTTATAGCTCGCAATGGGCACAAATACAATCCACATTTTCAACTCTGTTGTTCAGCTACTTCCCCTCTCCTATTATTTCAAATTTCAAATTTTTATTGCTTTGTTGTGTCCTTTGAAAAACACAATAAATATAGGGTTCCACGATACACTAAGCAAAGAGTGTTTGAGGTTTTTTTTTTTCTTAAATTACTTTTATGAATTATGATTAATAAATTTTGGCCAAATGACAAAAACGACCCTTGAATTAGTGGTTGTAACAAAAACACTTATGAGCTTTTTTTCATTAAAAAAATTACTTTCCAACTTTTAAAAGTGTTAAAGTTTTTACTTTTTAAATATAAAAAGTAAACCCCCAAATTTTCACGAAAACTCTTCCAAATGTGAAAATTAACTCACGGGAAAAATACTTTTTTGGTTCCTAGATTTTGGATCTAATTTCTATTTGATTCTTAAATTCCAAAATGTTACACGTTTAATCTTTTAAGTTTTGAGTTTGGTTTCAATTTAGTTTCAAAATGTTATAATTTTACTTTTGAGATTTGAGTTTTATTTTAATTTGGTCTATAGATTTCAATATTTTACATAATTAACTTCAAATTTTAATTAAATACTTACTTTCAATCATTGACGTCAACGTCTCTTAATTAATTTAAAATAATTATAATGTGAAATTTTAAATTTAATTTTAAACGTAATAAAAAATGGTGAAATTTAATTACTTATGATTATTATAATTATTTTATATTTATTAACATACATTAACACTAAAAACCGTATTTAGTGAAAAATTGAGATTAAAAGTAAAAATCTTGAAATCTAATGATCAAATTAAAACAAAACTCAAATGTCATAATTAAAATTATAACATTTTAAAACCAGAACTAAATTGAAACAAAACTCAAAATTGAAATAAATAGAAACTAGACTCAAAACATAGGAACCAAAAAATATTTTTTTTTCCTAAATCATTTACTTAATTGTTCTCTCTACCTTCCACTTCTTCCTCCCTCAATCGTTCTCTTCCCCTCAATCAGTCACCCAACAATCCATGCCCCAAAAATATGTTGGGAATTTATGGTTAGATCCCTCAAAGTAGAAAAAAGAGACCGACGTCGAAAAATATATTGATTTGTCCCAAACTAAAGACTATGTCTAGTCTTATTTAATTATAGGTTCTACTATGATGAAGATTGCAAAATTCAAAAACTCGCACTACAAAACTCTCCTAAATAACTCAACACGAATAACAATAAAAGAGAAACATCGAGACTAAAGGAAAAAATACACACTAGATTTTTCTCTTCTCACTGCCGCACACACGAAACTGCTAAAGAAAAGGTGTGCTTTTGCCATACAAAAAAGATGCCGACCGCCACTTTTCGATTTTTCGTCAGTTTTTTTTCTTCTTTTTGCCTTCAATTTTCCAAACACATATATAATGTGGGGCTGACAAGAGAATTAGAAAATTTTAAAGTTTCATTTGGAAAAATGGTAAAAAGTTTTTAAAATTGTAAAAATAACAAAATAAATTTAAATAATAGAGAATATAAATTGGTAAATGACAAACTACCCAAAAACTAATAAATTGAATACAAATAAACCATGCTTAAAAAACAATTCGAAAACTGCAAGTACACTCTATCTAAACTTCTAGAAGCAAAATTTTTTTTTTTAAAAAAATCTCAACCAAAAACTAAAAAACAAATAGCATGGTCAAAATCTTATAAACGGTTCGAAAATCTAAAAACTCGCCAATATGATTCTCACCGAGAAATAATTGGTGGTTGCTTCTTCAATGGACGACCACGATGGTATGTCTGTGGTGTGATGGTCACTAGTGGTAGCATGAGACTTCTTAGAGAACCAATCGATGATGAGCAAAAGAAGATTTGACAGTCATGCAAATTGCAGGGAGATGGTGAGAAAAGAAAGAATAGAAGATTCTAAAGAATGTGACCTAAAATGCGTATGTAGTAAGAAGGTATGCTAGCACAGATTTTAAATGAGTGGTTGGGGAAATGTTATGGCTAAATGGGAAATAGGAAAGAGAGAGAAAATGATGAGATAAGAAGGAGATAAAGTATAATAATTTTTTTAAAAAAAAATATACATTTTTTAAATATGTAGGGAGGAAAGTACTTAAATTTTTTTTTCACAAATTATAAATATATTGAAACTTTGGAAATAAGGGTTAGTTTTTTTTTTAAAAAAAATGAAACAATATAAAACAAATCTTATCAAAATAATAAATATGTTTTACATACCAATGATATATTGTTATATCATTATATTACATTTAAAAAAGTATAAACTATATAATTAGTAATAATATACACACAAAAATTTAATATAATAACAAAATGTATAAACAAATAATAAAAAAAAACAAAAACAAAAACCGATAACAAAAGATAAATTCAAATAGATAAACGTTGGAGAAAAATCAGGGAAAATCTTTAATTTAAATAAGGAAACAGGAAAAAGGAAGGTTAAATTCGCATAATTTCATATTACAATTACAGATTAGTTAATCTCGTAATTTCATGTTATAATTACACTATATTTGTAAATATATATTAGTTAATTTGCAGAGCCGATTGAGGGCAAACTAGAAATACGTTTAACTTTATATTACGTCTTGAAGGTGATAACAACATGTTTAAACTAATGAAAAAAGATTCAAATAAAACTAAATCTGGTAACAAAAAGTTAAACCAATTGAAAAAGGGTCAGATAAACCAAAATTGAATGATAATGTGCTCAGAAGGTTGAAGATAATGTTATGTTTCTGCTGAATTATTATTCAAATATATAGTGTATTTGCAAGATTCACAAGTACATTAGAAAATAGTCCACCACCACACAAAAATCATAACTCCAATTCTCCCGTGTTCCTTGCAACCTCAAAAGTTTCGATTTATTGTAGTGTCTAACTCTGATTCTCTCTGATGAATAAAATTTCATCTTCTTTGGCTGAAAAACAAAGAAAGTTGATTATAATAATGAAACAAAAGAAGATTGAATCGACATACAAGAACAAATAAAGAGGAAAAGAGGAAAATTGATAGATCGATGGAAAGAAGAAAAGAGGAAAAGAAAGTTTAATCCGTTATACAGTCATAGCAAAAACAATAGCTTGTGAAAAAAACTACAACAAAACCTAAATTGATCAACACTATGTAAAAAAAGCCACAACAAAACCTAAATTGATAAATACTTTGTTTGAGTAACAAAAGTAATGACTATTCTTTTACGATAGTAATGGATATTTTTTTTTCCAAGTCGTTAAAATGATATAAAAATCTAATAATTAACTCATTAATTATAATTAGGAAGGGCAGTTTTGTGAATATACATAACTCGACATTGTTTATGATTTTACACTTACTAGATATTTGATACTTTGTGGTCATGTGCATGTCACCTGAATTACCATAAATCTTATTATTGACCGATTTTGCCATTTTTCATAATGAAACCCTAAATTCTATTATAAGCTCCAATGCCCCTATAATGTAACCTAATTAAATGGGCCAAGCCCAAGATGGATCTCACGACTGAAACAAAATTCCCTTTCAATTTTGACATCGATCAAATTCATTAATTATGATTATATATATATATATATAATTAACTCATTAATTATAATTAGAGATGTCCAATTTTTTCATAGGGATGAGATGGAGATTTCTTAATTAGGTGGGGAATGGGGGGAGTGAATGGGAAAAAAAATTCTCCGTGAGCTAAACGGAGACGGGGAATGCATTCCCCGTCCCAAGGGATGGCAAAATTTCCCGCGGGGTCAAGTTCCCGCCCCGACCGGAGACGGGGTCAAATCGGGGATTTAAATTGGGTCCTCCCTGCCCCGTCCTCGACCTCAAACCCAATTTTCATTTCCACCCTGATTTTTTTTAATTGTTAATATATAATAATAAATGATAATGATAATAATAATAATATATTAGTGAAACAGTGTGTTTCGGTTTTTTTTTTTAATTTTAAAAATCTAATGTAATAAATTTAATTTTTATTAATTTATAATAAAAATACATGTAATGTTTAATTTAAACAACATATAAACAATACTAATTTCCTATATAAAATTTACAATTTTAATATAAATATCAAATTTAGTAATTTTAGATAATAAAAATAATAAAATAATAAAATAAAAAGCGGAGATTTTTTTTTGCGAGGATCCGTATCGAACGGAGATTCCCGACTCCCCAAAACGGAGAATGGGGCGGGGACGGGGAGTGCATCCTCGCCCCGCCTTGGCCCGTTGCCATCCCTACCCGTCCCCGTCCTAATTAGCTTCTACATATTTATTTTTAATATAATTATCTAATATTATATTGTTGTTATTATTATTATTATATAAATATTACATTTAAATTTCAAATTTGATTATTTATTGGAAAAGATAATGTATATGTTTAAATTGAATATTTAAAATTTAAATTATATACGTGAATAATTTGATTTATATTTATTTCTTTCTACTAAGAAATTAATTAGTTTTTTTAGGTCAAAATTTGAGTAGGTCATTTTAAATTCAAATTGTAAATAATTTAATAAAATTTGTTCACCTTAATGAATTAAATTATTTTAGATGAGATGGGAAATGACATTCTGACCCCACCTCGCCCGTGGACATATATTTTATAATTATATATATATTTCCATCCAATCATGTGTGCTTCCACAGAATTTTGACCCACGAACCCAACAAGATAATTGAGCAGAGTTTTGTGCTTGTGGAGTTGGATATGGATTCGTTGCGAAATGGGCTTTCTGGTTTTTGTGTGGAAATGATTGAATGTTGAGGGAAAACGAAGATGGTGAAGGGTTTCTGGTTTTGGTGTGTAAAGTGCTTCGGATCTCCCAAATTTTCATGCGACTCCACTCTTCCATCTGAACGGAAAGGAATGATCAAACAATGGAGAAGTGGAAGGGTAGACACAAAGAAATGAAACATATAACTGAGAAATTGAATAAAATGGTTTAATTTCTACTTTGAGGTTTTGATTCTTACACATATCAGATCCATTAAGTAGAGTTAATCAATCTAAAGTTAATATGTCGGAAAGTTTGCATTTCAACTATAGAGTTTTATGTTTGAATTCCTCACTAATCGTAAAAAGTAATTAAGAGGAGAAAATAAATTTACTCGAAAAATGTGAAAATAAAAATTTAGTTTTTCGCTGAATGTGAAAAATAGAAAAGAAAAATTAAAAAACTGAGTTACTTAATAAATATGTAAACTTCGATAATGTTTATTATTAAAGTTGAATAGTTTACACTAACTTTAAAAGTTTGTAGGGGGACCATTCTTATTAGTATCCTATTTTGGAAGTGATTTTTACCATTTACCTTTTTTTTCTTTTTATTTTACTAGAAAATGAAATTTTTAATAACCATAATCTTAAGTTAAATATCGCAACAAAATTTTAGTGGATGAAATTTGAGTAAAATGTGTGTATATATTATTTCTTTGTTTTCAAATTTATATTGAATTTGATATTGGGAAAAAAAAAAAACTTCCATTTATATCTATTTTAGAATTTGAAATGAAAATAAAGACTTGAAGTTTGGATTGTCACATCAGAGTTCCAGGTCTAAATTTTAGTTTGAAAATTGAAAAAGTTTCCTACTTCAAACATAAATTTGAAACATTGAAGATATTATATAGTCACTTTCGTTTGATATATTAGACAAACATATGATGATGACCAAAACACCCGATTCAGAAAGGTCAAAATGATCCTGAGGGAAAAAGAAAAGGGAGAGACGAAAAAGTGAAAAAGAAATCCCTTTTGCAATGGTCAACATGGAGGATTAGTGTTACACAAAAACAACCAAAATCGAAACCCCAACAGCGAAGGCCACTGATAGACAACACAACAATGAACAAATCCACATACAAAAAACAGCAAAGAGAAAAGGGATATTTATCCGAAAGCCAACATGGGGAAGGGAATATCTTGTCTTCTGCAAGACCCTTTTGAAAATATGTTGGTACAGAAAAAGGGTGCTTTCCAAAATGGTAAAAAAGTGGGGGAGAATGAAGGACATGGGTTTAGGGTAAAGAAAGAAGAAGAGGTTGGTAATTTTAGTTGTAGACTAAACAATGGCAGGCATTGGGTTTGCATGGAAATGGAAATGGAAATGGAAATGGAAATGTGGCAGTTGGGAAGGTGGCAGAGCTAATCCCAAAGGAACAGAAGATATACAGTTTGTTTGGTTGTGTAATTATGGGAATTATGGTTCTACTTTCTAGCTTAGCCTATTTTCTTCTTCTACTGTTCTTTGTGTTATTACTTCTTCTATTTTCTGCGTTTTGGGCCTTTGAAAACATCTCTCCCCTTTTTCATTCTCCCTTCTCTATGTTTCCCAAATATGTCGTCTTTTCTTACGTTTATCAGTTTATGTGAGAGAATAGCACAACTACCCTTTTCTTACCTTTTTTTTTTTTTTTTTTTTTTTCTTTCTTCATTTTCGTTCGAGGATCATTTTGGCATTTTTGCTACCAAGAAGTTTTTTAGTCTTAAAACTCATTTAAATCTGTGTTTGGTTGTTTTTTCAAAAAACAAATCTGTGTTTGGTTGTATTATCTATTCGGGGGTGTTTGACTTATCAAGTTGAGTTGAGTTGGTATAATATATCAATTCATTGTTTGACCTACCAACTTTAAATATTGGTTGAGTTTAGTTGGTATATTTTACCAACTTACCCCAACTCTCCCTTCTTCCTATGTTTTCAATGGCTTCACACGTCGACCACTCTCACACTTCGAAAACTAACTCCGGGTTTCAACAACCACCTCCGATGACAATTTCGGCGACAAAATTCGGACTCCAAAAACTAGCTCTGGTGACCAACTCCGAGCTCTGACAAACTTCACGCGACCAACTCCGGCAACCACCTCCGGTGACACAACTTCGACAACCACCTTTGTAGGCTCCGACAACCACCTCCAACTACAAACTCCAATGAAAATCATTTTCGATGAACACCTTTGAGCGTGCAACTCTGACAACCAACTCAAGGTTTTGACAACCACTTTCGACGACGAACTCCGACAACCAACTCTAATACCACCTTCATGCGACTAACTTGGGCTTCTATAGTCACCTCCGACAATAATCTCCAGCGAAAATCATATTTGATGATCAACTTCAATGACCACTTTTGCACGCTCAACTCCGGGATTTGAAAACCACTCCCGATAACAAACTTCGACAACCAACTCCAATACACCTTCATGTGCCCAACTCCATGCTCCAACAACCATCTCCGACTACAAACTCCAACAAAAATTATTTTCAATGATCAACTTTGACAATCACTTCTGTCTACTATAAGATTGACGACGGTTAAAGTATGTTGTAGGGTTATTGATTATATAAAAAATCTTATTTTGTCTAAATTAAGTGCAATATTTATACGTAATGAATTCACATATCAAATGAGTGTAAATAATATTTAGACGAAATGTATGTAAATAGTTGAAAAGTATGTATCATAAAAAAAAAAAAACATAAAATTAAATTTTTTTTCCTATAATATTTTCCAGCAATAATTAGTGAAAAATTAATATTTGTTCTTTGATGATCCTCTAAATTTAGAGAAAATGAAAGTGAAAATTGGCTATAAAGTTTTGATTTCGCTTTAGTTTCTCATTTTATTCAACCATATTTTTACAAGAAATGTAATGTCAATTGTTGTTTATTGCCCAAAAAAAGAAAGAAAGAAAGAAAATATCTAAAATGTAAAAGAAAAAAATTGCAATACATATTTTATTCAAACAAAGATAGGTAGAGTTATCGAATAAACAAATTTCAAAACAAAAATAAAAATCATAAAAACATATTATTTAGAGTTAAAAAAACTGCATCAGATATCCAGACATATGAACTTAACTCTGTACCCCAAACAAAGACATATGAACTCAAACTAGATAACTTTGCACAAAAAACACAGACATATAAACTCCACAGATATATGAACTCCATAGACATATGAACTCTAGATATTTTATCTCAACTCAACGCCCCAAACAGTCTCTCAGAGACAAAATAAGTCATGGACTAAAATGACCACTTCTATGTTTCAAACATTTTGTAAGTGACAAATTTCTATTGACATTGTATTACTTTTATGTTTATTCGTGCTCATCTCTACTTCTATTAGTGATATGGACTATCAATTCAACTGAAAGGGTCGGAGTTTTTGGTTTAAAGAAAGTTTGTGGGTCTCACAACTTAAAATTAATTTTATGTTTTATAAACTGCTTTCACTCTGGGTCGAGGATTTCACAAATCTTCCAACTTCTAAATTTTATTAATTATCCCAAAGATCTAACGCGGTGTTTAGGATATTGAATTAAATTATGAGATATGAAATTAATATGTCAGAGTTAGGAAGTATGTGTTTAAATGTGTAAGTTTTTGTTTAAGATATAGAGCAATAAGATGGAATTGATAGAGTTTATCGATTAATGTGTAAACTTCAACAATAAACATAAAAATTGTTTATTGAAAATAAACCTAAGATTTTTTTAAACAGTGATAGACCTGTATTATGAAAGAAAAAAAATGTTATTTTCTTATAGGTTAATTAAATTTTTATTTGAAATTGATGTGAGAAAAAATTTTAAGTGTTACGATAGGAGTAATAAAAAAAAAAAAAAATAAAAGAAATCAATCAACAAAATAAAAATACAAAAGATTACATGAAAAACTTAAAAAATGGAAAAAAAACCATAGCTTTGAAAGTTTATTATAACCATACATAATAATTCAAAACTTGGAAACTGGATACCACAATCGATTAGAAAAATTTATTACATGGAAAACTTTAAAACTGAGCTAATATAGTTCAAATTGGGATGACTATAGATTAAAGAGATGGATTAATTTTATAATAATTGAAATGAATTATTTTAAAAATATATAAAATATAGGATAACTACATTTTAATATTTGATTGATATGGAGAAAGTGTTGGTTTTTGGTGTGAGTGATGATTGATGGAAGAGGGTGGGATTGAAAATGATGATTGTGGGAGAAGTCTATAAGAGAAATAGGATCTTCCATTTGGGATTGCCATTTGATCTTTGATTTGACGCTTACTTTTATCTCCTCATTAACTTCATATTCCCATCATCTTTCTTTTTTCTT
Organism: Benincasa hispida; assembly: GCF_009727055.1. Classification (NCBI taxonomy): domain Eukaryota; kingdom Viridiplantae; phylum Streptophyta; class Magnoliopsida; order Cucurbitales; family Cucurbitaceae; genus Benincasa; species Benincasa hispida. Next base: position 40,302,227 of record NC_052360.1, on the reverse strand, counting down.
TCTTAAAAAAATATAATAAATAAAAATGTTATATCCAAACTTTAAAAATATTTCAAAACAAAATAGAGAGAGTCAGTTTGAGTCGTAAGCATCTGTCGGTTTATTGGTTAATTTTCAATCCTTTTTTACTTTTCATTTTTTTTTTATCTATCTCACTTTTTATAACAACATAAATTTCTCTCTCATTATATCTCATTTCAAACAAATTGTTCCATCCAGTATTTCTTTATATAATATATATAAAAATTGATATAATATCAAAATTATTCTCTAGTTCTATTGTAAACTTACCTTCTATTTCTTTTTAAATTTAGGTTCAAATCCCATCCATTATATTTATTTTTAATAAATTATATAAACTCTTTTGTTAATAAATTTTTTGGATCCATCCAGACATATTAAATCAATGTTTTCTTTTTTAATAGTGGATGTTTGCTTTTAAAGACTCGTGTAATTATTATTCGAAGATAATATATAATATACTAAGAATTTTGAGTTTTTATTATATTTTAATTCATGAAAATTAAATAGGAGAGAGAAAATATACTCATTAATTGTTTTTAAGCTTTGTTTATCTACAGTTGTAATCTGAAAAGAATATTGAGTTTTATGAAAATTAAATAAGAGGGAGAGAAATATACTCGATAATTGTTTTTAAGCTATGTTTTATCCACAGTTGTAATAAAAAAATGGAAATAAATTAATTGTGGGTTTCTTTCATTACGATTTAATATATTTTCAAATAGACTATGGATCTCACCATTTTTAGGATAATGATTATGTATATCTTAGACTACAATTAAATCTATACATTCCATTTTCTTTATATAATAAAAATAATAAAAAATCTGATTTTTTCTTTTTAAATCTCAGTTATATGAATTCTTTTTTATCAGTATGTAGTTTGAACTACACAAAAATGGATGCAGTTTCAGCTATACTAAATTTTTATTTTACCATGCTTCATCTCCAAATATGAAATCAAGGCTACATTTACCGATTAAATTTCATATGGTTTTCGACAAAATTTTTTTAGATAAAATCTTGGGAGATAATTTTGGTTTTTCAAACTTAACTAGAAATGATAATTTTGAGATTTAATTAAAATACATACTTAAAAAAAAAACCTTTATATAAATACGTTTAATATCTTACACACTTGATTCTAGATGATTAAAATCCACATTATCGAAATGATGCTCAACATCGATAACAATTGAGGAGGCATATTTTATTCTTAGTCCAAACTTATTTGACAACATCAGTACTGTTCTACTAGTTTAAGACCACATGATTATAAATCTAAAATATTAAGGCGTTTTTGGGTAAGAAGTATTCTAAAATTATAATAACTAATTACTTTATAGTTTCTGATTAACTACCGTCAATCAATAATATTTTAAAACCTCAATTTGTTACAATATTTACTATTTGTTATAGTTTTTTTTTTTTTAAAAAAAAATTTACACATAATATTTTGTATTCTCTACTATAGTATTTACTATATTTTATTCTCAAATTAAAATAGTTTACACTTTAAATATATGTTATTATAACTCAAACTAAAATAACTTATACCTCAAACAAAAACTATTACAACCTAATTTTAATATTCTGGACTATAACAATTAGCTTCTTACCTCAAATGCCCGCAAAAATTTCAATTTAAAATCTAGGACCACATGGTAAAAAAAATATAGAACATAGAGAGTTCCACGGTAATGTGTGCATGGTTAAACATAACTTCTTAAAGTGATATAAATAATTGAAAATTTTTAATTTTTTGAAGTTTTTTTTTTGGGATAATTTAAATTGTAAATTGAAGTAAGGTATTTTTTATTTATAATTTTGAATGTATTTAAATAAAATGAAACAAGAATTTAAACACACTTTTTGGAATATAAAATGTTAAGGGATGTAAGAAAAAAAAAAAAAAACAAAAGGTGTATTTGGGACAAAATTTATTATAAGATCATAATAATCACATCTTGTTACAATAAATACTATTTTTTTATTTTTTCAATTAGTTACCGTCAATACTATTTCAAAATTCTCATTTACTACGGTATTTATTATTTGTTACAGTTTTTACTATTTTATCTTCATCATTTTTTTATTTATTGCTACATTGTTTAATATTTTTTTCTCAAATTCAAATAGTTTGCACCTCAAACACATACTATTATAATACAAACTAAAATAATATCTACTAACCTAACTATAATAACCAACTGTTTGTTCCAAACGTCTCCAAAGTTATTATGTAAAGAGATTTATATATTTGTTAAAAGATGTATGGTTTTAAATTTGATTGTTTTTTATTACTAATAAAATTAAATTTAAAATCTTATTTTGGAATTATTTCAATTTAATTAATAGATGTTAATATATTAAGATCGAAGTAAGTATTTAATAAAAAATCAAAATTAAAAGTATAAATTACTTCAATAAAAAATCAAAATTAAAAGTATAAATCAACCCTCATCTTTATTTCAGTTGCTCATGCTATTAACTTTATGATTGTCCACCCATAAATTTAAACATACATATATAATAAAATGAGTACTGAATGAAAATGGAAACTAAAAATATAATTTTTTAAATTTCGTAACTAAATTAAAAAAAAAACACAAATTTTAACATTTCAAAATTAACGGACCAGGGATAAAAAAACTATTTTTACCAAAAAGTTATTACTTTCCAATTTGGATTATTATTAACCTTTCTGTATGGTGTACTTAAAAAAAGTAACATTCCTTTAACCGTGCAAGAACCTTATAAAATATGGTGCAAAAAAAGTTGATATATCGTCGGAAATTGGTGCTAATTTTAATAATACAAATAAAAATAAAATAACATCAAATCTTTAAAGAAATCATTATGGTACGAAATCTGAAACAAGAAAAAAGAAAAAGAGTTCCATTATTTCTTACACTCCCTCCAACAACGCCGCCAACCGTCGGTGGAGCAAAACTCAGTTTGTCTTTTGTTTTTGTACTAAAAAACAAAACATTTATAACTTGACATGACCTCTATTATACTTATCACTTCCATTCTTCATCATTGGATCACCAAAAATCTAAAAAAAAAAAAAAAAAAACTTTCAAACCCTAACCATGGCTTCTCATCATATTAACCCTCTGCTCCCGTTTCCTCCTCAACCCATTTCCATTTCCTTCCCCTTCTCCCATTTTCATTACTCTTTCAACCCTCTCATGGCCTCCAAGCCTTTGAATCCCAATGCTCACCCTTTTCTTTCTGCTCCCCCGCCGTTTCTTCAGCCTCCTCCTCCTCCTCCTCCGCCTCATATCGTTGGCTATGGAAATTTCTATTACCCACGTGCCACTTCCGCTTACTTTTGGCAGTTTCATACTTATCCCTCTGTTAGCTGCTACAATGCTTGGCCTCCGGTGATGTGGCCGTCGTATCAGACGGCTGTGGGTTTCAGCGGTGGCGATATGACGGATTCGAAGAATATTTGCAAAGCAGACGGTGGGTTCAGACGAGAGTTTGTTGTCTCTAGTGGGCCGCGTAGAGATCAAATCAAATCTCCGCCGCAATGGGTGGAGAAAAAAATCAATAGCGGCGGCAACGAAGGAGACGGTGCAAACCCAGTTGAGAAAACTGTTCCTTGCTCGGAAATCACAACGATGATGATAAAAAATATTCCAAATCAACTCAAGTGGGTTCTCTTCTGTTCTCTTTAACTGTTTTTCCCTTTTTTAAAAAATTGATAATAATAATCTTCGAGTTTAGCAAATTCTTGGATTTCTGAACATTTTCTCGGAGGAGGGTTAATTAAAGGTATAAACTGAAGTGGGGTTATGGGTTTAATTCCAATTTTTAGTAGTTTGTCGGTGAATCGACATGAATTGATTTATTCGATTGTATAATGGGAATGTTTGTATTAAATTAATACATGCTGCACTTTCTTTGGTTTCTGCCCTTTCTCATTTTTCGTCTCCTCCTCCTCATTTGGAAATATTTCAGCATGTAATTGATTTCAATTGTAATTCATCATTATCATCTCCATTTGGTTTGGATATTCAATATTTGGGTTTGCATCAATTCTTTGTTGGGTTAAACACTTATGGAGAATGTTGGTAGAGCAGGAGGAGAGATCTTCTTCAGTTATTGGACAGATACTGTCTAATGATGAACCAACAGAGGGATTCTGAACCTGATTTCTGTGTTACTGAATATGATTTCGTTTATTTGCCTATGGATTTCATGTGAGTAAGTTTGAACAATAATACCCTATTTTTATTCTTCGTCATTTTCATTGAGGTTGTTAAGATTGATGATATTAATCTTGTTTGGTTTATTTTGATTTATATAGGAGATCATGGTACGAAGGGAAAGTGTCGAATTTGGGTTATGCATTTGTTAATTTCACTTCATCTATGGCTGCATACAAGTTTTGTGCTGCTTATCACAATCAGAAATGGGATGTTAATGTCAACAAGAAGATTTGTGAGATTACTGAGGCTAGAATTCAGGTTTATTCTCTTGATTTTCTAAACTTGTTTATTTACGATTCATTGTTGATGTGACGGTTTCATTGAATACTCAGGGCAAGCAAGCGCTAAAGAATGCATTCAAGAACAAAATCTTTTGGTGTTGCAATGATCAATATCTTCCTGTGATGTTATATCCGGCGAGTAATGGTCGGCGTCGATACAGAAGGATTAACGTTGGAAGGCGTATACCTCGTCTTCCTCGTAAGCCGCTTAAGAAAGTTCAGTAGTTGAGCTTCGAGTAGTGTAAACAGGAAGAAGTGAAGAAGATGTTAACATAGTTGTTGGGATGTTTTCTTTTCCCTCTTTTTTCTAGGTCGATGGGGATGAAGGCGTGTGTAGCTTGTGTTTTCATTGTCTCCCCGACCGTTACAGTTTGTTTGGGGAGAATTGAAAACATGAAAGGCTGTTTGTTTGTGTCTTTTTTCTTGGGGGGGTTAGATGTTGGGGAACCAAGTTTGTCTGAAATGGCTACTTTCTGCAATATTATTCTCTCTTCTTACTATGTTGTATAAGTCTTTTGATCATCTCCATACCAAGCCACATCACATGGGGTCCTAAAAATGTTTACGTTTTTAATTTTGTTTTTGAAGTTCAATTGGGTTAGGATTTTTCGGATTTCTTTGACACTCGAATGTCATTCGTGTCGTGAAATTAGCTATAAAAAAGTGCCCAAATTATCAGATGTCTCCAAAGGACAAAAAAAAAAAAGAAAAAAAAAAAACATAACAAATAATAGATAAAATACAATTAGGGTTGTGTTTGTGTGTGCATTCAATTTAAGATTTTCAACCATGAAGGTATGTTTACTTGTACAAATTAGGGGGGTTTGTGTTCGCATCCAAATTAAGATTTTCATTACTTTGGATATTTGTGATTCTATTTCTCTTAATACTTGAACTTGAATAGAAATATGGGTATCAATAGAATATAATATTAAAATAAATATAATAAAATATAATAAATACTAAAATAAATAAAGCAACAAAAGATTAGTTTCTAATAAATAAGACAATACAAGATTAATTTCTTTAATTTCTCCAATTTTATTGGATTGATGTCTAATATCTCTCTCAAAATCCACTAAAAGGTCACTATTTATACGTAATTTGACAATCTAGAGTTGGATTATATGGATATTAGTAGTGTGTAATCTTGAGATACATGAATGATATATGAGGTGATAGATAAGTGATACATGGTCAACGAACACTAATAATGAACATCTACATTACACCTAGTTTAACATATTTATAATACTCTTTTTAGATGTTAATTATATATGAAATATGTCTTGTTAAAATCTTATTAGGAAAAAATTCACTATTTCATATAATTTGATACTCTTAAAAAGAATACAGTATATTTACTCTCTTTCATGAAAATATCACTCCAGATCTTTGAGTTTGTCGGATTCTAACAATGTGCACTGATTTTCCAAAGGTAGTTGGTAATGATTTTATCAATAAGTCAGTTAGGTTATTCTTCGAACAAATTTGTTATACAGTGATGTCACAACTTTCTTCAAAATCACGAGTATAGAAAAGTTTTGATAAAATATGCTCTGTTTTATCTCTTTTAATATATCATCTTTTGATTTGGGATATGCATGCTGTGTTGTTTTTGTATAATATCATCAGAAGATTGATTTGGGATATGCTTGACAGTTAACGGATGGTAGATCTCGTGGCTAAAGAGTTTAGTCAGTTATTCACGTACCGTTGGAGCTTCGAGCCATAGGTTCATAAGGTTCCTTTGGTAGCTTGGATACAAGTTGAAAATCAGTTTTTGGGACAGTTTGAAATGTTCAAATTGACAAGAGGGAGTTCGATTATATATGATATAATTGAATTGGTTAAATGTATATGATATGATTGACTAAATGTATGAGATACATTATTTTGGAGGAAATTTAATATAAATATGATTTATATCAAGTAGAGGAGAAAACACTATAGATTGATATATGATATCAAACTATATGTTAAGAATATAATATGATTATAGTCATTATTTTATTAATTGGACGGTTATGAGAGCCTATACGATAGCGCCCGCCAACTAAACGATCACACACCCGCGTTTCCTAATGGATCGCCCGCGATTTCCTAAACGATCGCTTACCTACTACTAGACGATCACTTAGCAATTACTACACGATCATGTACCCTAACCTAGACGATCAAGCACCCGACTATACGATAGTCTTCCCTATCTCCCACTTGCTTGTACGTAGTACACAATTTCTTTTCCTCCTTCCCTCTACCAATTCCATCAAAGTCCACCTTTTAGATTTTCACTCCGGGAAGACTGAGGGCTTCAGTGGTGGTATCGTCACCATTGCCTTGTGTTTGTACTTTTCTATTCGTGTAGACGACCGTGGTGGTGCTAGGAGATTATTTGCTGGACAAGAAAGAGTGAGAGGAGTTCACTCACGGTGAGACTGAGTTCTTGTGAAGAAAGTCTTCAACTGGTAAGTCTCTTAGTCTTTTGTAATTAGGGTTTTTAATGCATATATATATGTTAGAATGTATGTGTGAAAATTCTGTCACAATGAAATTGGAAAGATCCGCTTCCGCTCATAGGTACTCTTGTATAAGAGTTCCTTCATCATAATCATTATTTTTGCAACGATACTTAAGTGATTTAGAACAAATACTATCGAAGGGCAGTCAAGAATTCCTTCACAAAAGCAAAACATATCTTGACCAAATACTATCTCCAGAATAGCTCATATTTCGATAGTTATCGTTTTCGGTCAAGATCTTTACTAACACTTAGTAAGTCTTGTAAGTGTAGACCCACCATTTTCAGATCTTACAGAACGATAAGAGTATGCATCCAAAATAGAAGACAAATACCCAAGATGGAATTATAAGACCCTATTCATTTTACTGAAGCCTGGGTTGTTCTGAATCCTATGTTTCAACCCTCCATGGGGATCGCCGTGGTTAACGACTAGCTAGTGCCATCTAAAAACGACAACAGGTGCAACATAGGAATCTCACGGTTCAAACTAATAGAGGAGACCGTAGGAGAATGTTGACACATTTCCTTTACCCACTTACTATGAACGACTTCCCTCATTCACCTTCTTATTGACCCATGCAAATACTTTCCGAATGGAGAAGTTGAGGTAAAATTAATACGAAGCCGAGCATGGATCTCATGGTGTGAACTCTTGAGGACGTGAGAGCTAATAACTTTTAATCTCCCATTAAAGTGTTCTAAATGTTTAGGTAAATTTATACTAAGGGTATTTTCGTCTAATAAAAACAACCCAAAGTCTAGATTGTTTATCAAAGTATAACATTAATAAATGGATTTAAACCTACGATGTCTAGGTGATAAATCGTTTTTATTACCTCACACCGCTCACGAATGCTCATAAAACTAGTTACCAACGCTCAATTATTCGGCCATAATCCCCAGGTAGGAGGTGTTCCATAGACCATCAACTTAAGTACCCCCAGCCTTCGACAGGATTATATACCGGTTGAGTTTGTAACCTTAGTTTTACAAGTTTAATGACCTATTTTAACTATTAAAACAAGTGGTTAACCTAAGTGAGTATGCAACTGTTCTTTGTTATGGACTTTAAACGTCTAACCCAATTTTATAACAGCTTACCAAATTTTAGACATGCTAAACATCCACGACAAACAACAAAGACATTCAATATCTAATATAACTATTATATTAAAGAAAAGAAACCTGAACATGCATACTATATATTATAACAGTTTATAATATACTTTCAATGCATGTAACATGCTTCCTACGGTGGTATTTTAAATCTACGCGGCATACTGTATGCACATACAAGATTTATTTAATTATAACATACATCACATGCATAAATAATTAAATACTAACTGATATGACTTTAGTTTTGGCATAACTAAGCAAACAAAAACCAAATTATTACAAAACAGCTTCAGAACCGCTCAAATCGCTCTAAAACAAATTCAAATAGTTTGAACCGGACCCGAATTGTCTGAATCGGACCAGCCAATTCTGAACCGGACTAGCCAAATCAATGGTATTTTCTTTCAATGTGTTTTCCACGCTTGTGACTCCTAGGTTCATTTGAGTTAGCGACTGCACCACTGTTATCATAATACAGTGTGATAGACAGGTGCATATTTGAAACAACTTCCAATTCAGCTAAGAATTTGCGTAGCCATACTGCTTCCTTAGCAGTTTCACATGCAGCCATGTATTCCGCTTCCATGGTGGAGTCAGCGATACAACTTTGATGCTTCTCCAAACTATAGCTCCTCCGTTAAGAGTGAAAACTAATCTTGAGGTAGATTTCCTAGAATCTACGTTAGTCTGAAAATCAGAATCGGTGTATTCTGTAAGGATCAAATCCTTAGGTCCATACACAAGCATATAGCCCCTCGTTCTACTTAGATACTTGAAGATATTTTTGACAGTGGTCCAATGACCATGTCCAGGATTAGATTGGAACCTGCTGACGATTCCAACTGTAAAACATATGTCGGGGTGTGTACACAACATAGCGTACATCAAACTCCCAACTGCAGAAGCATATGGAATTTTGTTCATCTCCTCAACCTCCTGAGGTGTCTTAGGACATTGTTCCTTCGAAAAATGAATTCCATGCCTGAAAGGTAATAAACCTTTCTTGGAATTTTTCATATTATACCTTGACAACATCTTGTCAATATAAGATGTCTGAGATAGTGCCAATGTTCAATTTTTTCGGTCTCGAAAGATCTGTATTCCTAGAATATACTGAGCATCACCCAAATCTTTCATTTGGAACTGTGATGCTAACCATCTCTTTACTCAGCAAGAAAACTTGTCTCATTCCCAATGAGCAAGATATCATCAATGTATAGAAGTAAGAATGCTACAGTTTTGTTGACTATCTTCTTGTATACACAAGATTCATCAACGTTCTGTTCAAAGCCATAAGATTTAATCGTAGTGTCAAATCTTATATTCCTGGTTCCGACGCTTGTTTCAATCAAAAAATGGATCGATTAAGCTTACAGACTTTCTGTTTCTGTCCTTTTTCGACGAACCCCTTTGGTTGAGACATAAAAATACTTTCATTAAGATAATCATTCAGAAAAGCTGTCTTGACATCCATTTGCCATATCTCATAGTCATAATATGTAGCAATGACAAGAAGTATTCTTATTGATTTGATCATGGCAACAGGAGAAAAAGTTTCTTCATAATCAACTCCTTCTCTTTGGGTAAAACCCTTTGCCACGAGTTTGGCTTTATAGGTCTGAACCTTGCCAATTTTGTTTCGTTTTCTCTTGTAGATCCACTTACAACCTATAGGTGTAACACCTTGTGCTTGATCTACAAGTTCCTAGACTGAGTTGAAGTACATGGACTCCATTTCATCCTCCATGGCTTTTATCCATTGTTTCCTGTCGACATCTTCCATTTTCTTCTTAAATGTTAATGGATCCTCTAAACCATCATCTTGTATGATGTTTTGAGTTTCTGTTAAACCCATGTAGTGTTCAGGTTGTTGAATAACCCTTCTACTACAACGAGGCATTCCCAACTCTTGGGTTGGACGTGATGGGACAACAACCGTTGTTGATGGACCAGCTTGATCAACAACTCTTGTTAATCTATCTGTAGTATCTTTAGATAGTTCTTGCAATATTAGCTTATTGCGAGGTAGATGATTTTTAATATGATCCTCTTCGAAGAATGTTGTATTTGTTGATACAAGCACTTTATCTTCTTAGGGATCATAAAAGTATCCTCCTTTTGTTGCCATGGGATATCCTACAAATAGGCATAATTTCGAACGTGTTTCCAATTTCTTAGGATTCCGTACCAACACGTGTGCTGGACAACACCAGATACGAAAATGACGTAAACTTGCTTTGTGTCCTTTCCATAGTTCATATGTGTTTTTGAAAAAACTTTTGGACGGAACAATGTTCAGAATATAAATTGCAGTCTGTACTACATATCCCCAAAAGGATTGAGGTAATTGAGCATAACTCATCATAGACCGAATCATGTCCAATAAGGTTCGATTTCTCTTTTCTGTAACACTATTTTGTTGTGGTGTTCCAGGTGCTGTGAGTTGGGATTGGATTCCTTGACCTACTAGATAGTTCTGGAATTGCAAATCCATATACTCACCACCTTGATCAGATCGAAGTGTTTTAATTATTTTACTTAATTGATTTTCAGTCTCAGTCTTAAATTCTTTGAACTTTTCAAGAGTTTCAGACTTGTGACTGATTATATAAATATAGCCATATCGAGAGTAATCGTAAATAGAAGTGATGAAATACTGATATCCTCCTCGAGCTTTAACATTCATCAGACCACAAAGGTCTGAATGTATAAGTTCAAGAGGTTCTTTGTCATGAAGACATTTGTCAGAAAAAGATATTTTCGTCATTTTTTCCTCAAGACATGATTCACATGGAGGTAGGGAATTGTCTTCTAACTGATTTAGATGATCGTTTTTTAGCAATCTCTCAATCCTGTTGAGATTAATTTGACCAAGGCTTAGGTGCCAAAGATGGGTGCTAGGAGAATTTTTTTTTTGTTTTTTATTATGAGTTTCTGCCGTTTTAAACGCCTCTATATTTAAAATGGATTTTGCTTCCGTTGGTCGTAATATGTATAAGTTATTTGCAGGTTCAGTAGAACAAATATGAACACCTCTTGAATACACACTTCATTACATTCAAAAGATACACTGTACATATTCTCTAAAAGACAAGAAATGTAGATCAAATTTCTTTTCATCTTATGTACAAAGAACACATTCTTGAGCAAGATAAAAGAATCTCCAAAAAACAACTTCACATCTCACACTGCTTCAGTTGAAATGACTTTACCTATACCCACCTTGAAAGTCATCTTATATTCAGAAAGTCTTCTCTAAGAACTAGTTTCCTGTAGAAAAGTACAAACATGATTAGCGGTGCCTGAATCTAATATCCAGGTATGGTGAGAATTTTCCACTATACATGTTTCAACAAGTAGTAAATCATATTTACCTTGTTTAATCTTTTCTGCTTTCTTTTCAGCTAGATATTATGTGCAATTACACTTCCAATGCGCAACCTCTCCACAATGAAAACATTTTCCTTTGGGAGTTTTGTTTTGTTTTTCTTCGCAGCGGTTTTCTTTTTTCCTTTTCTTTTCTTCTTCATTTGTGAAGAAGGACCAACTTTCTTATCATCAATGAGTTTCGTACCAGACGTGGACCCTGTGTAAAACTTTTTCGGTTTGGAAATAACATTTATTTCTTTTTCCTTGAGGTTCATCATCCTTGTATACCTCTAATGTCGGTTTAAAACTGGCATTAAAATTCCGCCTTAAAAAAAAAAAAACAAAACCAACTTTCTTCCCCCGATTTTTTTTTTTATTTCTTTTTCCTTTCATTCCCCATATTCATTCACAACATCTACTTCTTCTTATGCGTTTGAACGACAATCCATCTCCAGCTTCTTCTCCATCGTTACTCACTTGGTAAATTTCTTACTCTTTCATAAATCTCCCATGTTTTCTTTGATTTTTGTTAGTCTACAGTTAAACCCTCTATTTTTTTTCCTCCAAAATTACCTTATAGGATTTTTTTGTCTCTTATTTTCTCTTTGCTGTTCCATTTGAAAGTAATCGTGATTTAAATTCCATAAACTAATATTCAGTGAATTGATCGGAAGAAAGGTAAGAAAATTACATCAAAGAAATCAAGAGAGGAAGAGAGGTAATTCGATTGGTTGGAATTGATTTGCAGCAAAACAATTCTCAATATATCTTGTTTCTTTGTTTCTGACATATGGTTTTTGGTTTTTCACACACACATCCCTCACTTTACAGATGGTTGAAACGAAGAAAGAGAGAAACAACATCGAATTTCATCACAATCCAATTTTGACCTTCCTTCTTTGTTTTCCTATTGATTCTTGGTAAATTGATTCCTTGTTTTTTTCTTTCTGTTCTTCAAATTTCCCTTTTTTTTGTTTTTGTTTTTTGTTTGAATGAGATGATATCTCCACGATAGGTGAGACATTTTGGGATTTTATTTGATTTTAAGAATTTAGGGTTTCCTTGTAATTTATGGGATTTTGCTCAATTTTTAGGATTTGGGTCTTTTTATTAGGTTTCTTTGATTATTTTTGGCATTCAATTTCATAAATGATAGCAAAATTGAGTTTATGCCGCTGTAGGTTGGGTGAAAAATTCTATTTTCTTGCTTTCCTCTGTGTTTTTGCTTTTGCTCTATTGTAACATACATTTTCCATTTTTGTTTTTATTTTTATTTTTACTTTTGCAATGTCATTTTATTCTCCATAAGCATGAAGAAAAATTGTATCATAATTGTATCGAGCGGTAGGTTATGCTATATTCACTTCATGATGCAAGGATTTTCTTGATGTCCCAAATTTAGTTATATAAACAAAATAATTTCAACTTGCAATGTAATAAGAATATTTATTATCTTTTTGTTTGTTGCATTTGATGATCTGTGTTCAAGATGATTCTGTGGGTACTGTCTTCGTTTTTTATTGAATGGGTTGCGAGGTTTAAAAATTGTATATTGTTTATTGATCCAAGTTACTTTTAAGAGTAAAGTATTTCACCGAAATATCAATAGTGACGGAAGCCTTTGTCTTGTCATCCTTAAAAAATAGTGGAGCCCCACATTTATGTTTTTTTGAAAGTTGAATTTTTGACCTCTCCGTGATTAAAGTTTAATTTTGAGCCTATTGTGTTTGACTAAAGTTTGATTTATATCCCTTTGTGTGATTAAATTCTTGTTTGAGTCTATTGTGTGTTCAAGTGTTATTTAGGTCTATTTTCAAAAGTTAAATAAGTTGGTTAAGTTTAATGATCTTTATTATTTTGAGTGTGAAGTAAGATTACTTTGAGTGTAAGGTAAGATTGCTTTTAGTATATGGGAGAGTAAGGGAGTGCTCAAATGAGTTTTGCTTGATTTTCTAACTTTTGAATGCAAATACCCAATAATGGGGTAGCAAGATTCGAAAGTCCAATACTCTTCCTTGCAAGGACACTTGAAAGTGGAGCTTTGTCACCATCCATATGGTTCCTACTCCTTATGGTGCTAGTATTGTCCCTTTAGTTCTTGCTTCAATATTTACACTATCGTTGAAAAAATATCTGATGTATCCTTTTTTTTAATTTTTTTTTATTTTTTATAATTATTGAACTTGGTTGTTAGTTGTTATCTTTGGGCTTGTTTATGACTTTGAGGCTCAAGCCTTTTTTATTTTGGCTATTGTGCAGTAACTTTTAGTTTCTCTATTCTTTCAAATTACCGTTCTTGTGCTTTCATCATCGAACATAAGCTGACTATTGGCACTCTTAGATAAAATTAAAGTAGTTTCAGAAAAATTATTTTCTTAACTTGTCAACATTGATGCCTTTACTTTTATTTTCTCCCTTAGTCTCTAAAAATCACAAAAATTAATGTATATGGACGTCCAAAGTTATCGAATTATGAAAAATGAACATTATTAATTGTGTTACAACATGATTGTTCCAATTTTCTTGTTATTTTTCACAAATTTTCCTAGCTTCATTGTTGTTTTGAAACATTAAGAGCTAATTCTTTTTATATAAGTCTACATGGAGGAGGCTATCGGTTATTGTCGTTGAAATGCAGTTGTTTTGTCCATGAATATTATAGAGTTGGAAAGTTGTTTTGTCCATGAATGGTTGTGTTTTTCGGTTGTATTTTTGTTTTGCTTATGGATTATTTGGGCACAGGGATCTAAGTCTATTATTTTTGTTGGAAGGTTTTAAGGGTTGTAGTTTTCTATCGGCGAAGTAGTAGAGGCTTGAAAACAGAGTACCTCTTAATCATTAAATGTATTTTTCTCTATTAATGTACTAGCTCCAGTTCTTCTAGCTCTATTGATCTTTATTCTTTGTTGGCGTGTTGGAGAGTCTTCTACTGTAAACTCCATCATGACGTCATTAAAAGTTGTCTTCTACTCAATCTATTAATTTATTGGAATATAATAGTACGAATTCTCTTTGTTTCTCAATGTATACAATACTTATTGTAGGAGAAAAGAGAAGGAAAATTTTAAGGAACAAAGAAATTAACTTAATTACAACTTGGTAATATTTTGGTCTTTGCGGATCTTGTTGGTACTTAACAAGGGACTCTAATGTGGTTACTTTTTATAGTTTTAAATTCTGTCATCGTCTCAACATTTTAGTTCTCACTTTAGACAAAGGTAGATTTACTTGGTCGAATATGTGGATTTGTGTTGCTTCTTATAGGTTAGACAGGTTTTTCCAATCCCACAAAAAGTCCCTCATAAGTTTTTACAGTCTTTTACAAACCGAATACGTAGATCTAAAACATTGAAGTCGACAACAAGATTGGATATACTTATTCGATGAAGATTGTAGAAGTACAAGGCTGGAAGAAACTTATGGTTCATTCTTTCACAATTTATATTCAATACTTCTTATAAGAGAAAATACAAGCAAGCATTTTGGAAGAAAAGAAAGAACACTAATTATATTTTGAAAGCTCCCCCTTTTCATGTTGTTGGCATTGCAGATTTTTTGATTTATAATTTGATTTGATTTGATTGATGGGTTTTGTAGACGACCTCACGCATCTTGAGGATTGAAAGGTGGAAAGGTTGAAGAAGAATATTTTGAAGAGGGGTTGTGCCTGAGACCGCTATAAAGAAGGGAAAGGCTGCCTTGTTGGCCCTATTCTTCTTGGATTCTTCATTTTTGTCGCCATTGGATCATGTGAGTTTTAGATTTTGAATACTAATTTCCTTCTTTCCTCTTTCATATGCTTATGCTTATGTTTTGGCATGCACAACAGAGAATATGTTGAGCTCTGATAATTTATGGGTACTATTTATTTGTAGTTTAGATTTGAATCAAGATGCTTGAGTTAAGGTTTAAGGTTGCTTTGGGTAAGATTACTCAGTTTGAATACTTTTTGGGAGTAAGGATTTGGTATTGCAACTTCTTTATGGTTTTTTTTTGGGAACTCTAGATCCAACACATTCATTACAAGAATTTTGCCTTGAATGTACCATTTATGCACATTCCCAATAAACACGGTTAGTTGAATATGAATTTTGATCACATTTTCACTTTTAATCCTTTGTCTTAAATCTTTTTTGTTTGTGATCCTTTGAACAACAGTGGTTAGACAAATATGCCTATAACCAGACACTATTGAAGCTGGGGGAGGGTCTATTCAAGAAGAATTATGAAGGGATCCATACTTACCAAGTGCAGAGGGACAGTAAACTCATAGTGTTTGTATTACTTGTAATTTATGTTTTCAAGGCCTAAATTATTGTACGACCTTTTAAATTATAATTTTATAACAGAATTTGGAGATTAAATGTAGTAGATTTACAATCCATACATGAATAATATGTCATAGCCACAACGTTCGATGATGATGTGTCATGTTATACTTTTTTATCGAAAAATGGATTCGACAACAGAATTTTAAAAAATTGAACAATAATTGATAAAACGGAAAGATTTTGGGATTCAATGTCAGTTTAAAATGCTTCATTTGATTCTTGGGCTTCAGTTGCAACTGACATTAAAGAGCTTTAATGTCGGTTGCAAATTTCATTAAAGGGTACATGGAAACTATTTTGCTAAACCTAAAATTGGAGTTAAAAGTGGCATTGCATAGACTCATTAAGTTTGTTCATTTTTCAGCAACGTTAGAATGGCTACAGCCGCATTAACTCTTTTAAGTGATGACAAATTGACTGACGAGAACTACGCTAGTTAGAAACAACGATCACAACAATTTTGATCATCGATGAGTTACGCTTCGTCCTTACGGAGGAGTGTCCTCCTATTCCACCTCAGAACGGCAGTCGAAATTTTTGGGAGGCTTATGAGTGATGGACACGGGCAAACGAAAAGGCCTGAACTTACATCTTGGTTAGTGTCGACGATGTTTTGGCCAAGAAGCATGAACCTATGGTCTCAGTGCATGAGATCATGGAGTTCCTGCGGGGAATGTTCAGACAACCGTCTGGACAGCTTAAGCATGAAGCTCTCAAATGCATCTTCAACTCCAAATTAGAGGCTGTTCGTGAACATGTGCTGAACATGATGGTCCACTTCAATGTGGCGGAGATGAGTAAACGATGCTACCGAATTGGAGAGTCAAAGTTGGGAATTGACCTAAGAAATCCTATCCATTTTTGGAGT
Organism: Benincasa hispida; assembly: GCF_009727055.1. Taxonomy (NCBI): domain Eukaryota; kingdom Viridiplantae; phylum Streptophyta; class Magnoliopsida; order Cucurbitales; family Cucurbitaceae; genus Benincasa; species Benincasa hispida. The sequence continues at coordinate 40,285,494 of NC_052360.1, read as the reverse complement.
TTGAATTGTTCCGAATCCCATGTTACAATCCTCCGAGGGGATAATATTCATTAAACGACTAGCAAGGGCCACGTAAAACTAACTAGCAGGGAAACATAGGAATATCACAGTCCAAACCAATAAAAGAGATAGTAGGACACGTTGACACATATCCTTTACCCACTTACTATGAACTACTTCCCCCATTCACGTTAATTCTGACCCATACGAACATGTTTAGAATGGAGGTCACTTCCAGGGTGATACAAAGCATCGTATGAATTTCACGGTGTGAACTTTCTAGGGACGTGCGAGTTGGAATCAATATATCACATATTTGATTTTCTAATGAACAATTTCCTCTTATTCACCTTGATCTTGATTCATGCAAACACTTTCCGAATGAAGCAGTCGAGGTATAATCAACATGAAACAAAATGTTTTGAGCCTTTTACCTAATTGGTTCTCAACCTCAGCCTTATATTCCTTGAACTTTTCAAAGTATAGGACTTATGATGTATTAGGTAAATGTAGCCATACTTAGAATAATCATCGAAGAAGCTGATAAAATATTCATACCCTTCTCTAGCTTTAACATTTATCGGACCACTAAGGTCTGAATGTACCAGCTTCAAGGGTTCTTTGGCTTTAAGACCTTTTCCTAGAAAAAGATCTTTTAGTTATTTTACCCTCAAGACAAGATTCACACGACGGTGATGAAATGTCTTCTAATTGATTTAGATGATCGTGCTAAACCAATCTCTCAATCCTATTGAGATAGATGTGACCAAGTCTCAATTTTCAAATATAGGCATTTGGAAAAATTTTCCTTTTCTTATTTTGAGTCTCAACTGTTTTAAACATCTCTATGTTCAAAACGACTTTTACCTCAGTCATTTTTAACATGTACAAGTTATTTTCTAATTTTGCGGAACAAATATTAAGATCTTTCGAAGTAATGAACACTTCATTACTTTCAAAAGAAACTTTGTAATTTTGTTCCATCAAACATGAGACGGATATTAAAATCCTTTTCATAGAAGAAATGTAATAAACATTTTCAAGTAAAATGTACCTATCTTCTATAATAACTTCATATGTTCTACTGTTTTAGCTGAAAACAACCTCCCCGGTCCCTACCTTAAAGGTCGCTTCACCTTCTATAAGTCGTCTTCAGGAACTAATTTCCTGAGAGAAAATACAGATATGATCAGTGGCACTTGAATATATTATTCAGGTCTTTTTATTGTTTTCCACTAAGCATGTTTTGATGACTAGTAAATCGCATTTACTTTGTTTGTTCGAATTTTGCATTTTCATCTATATTGTTCAAAACTTTAGATGAGTTGGGAGATAGAGAACACTCCTCTGTTAAAACTTATTTTGAATCATCATTTGCTAGTAATTTGCATGTTGAATTGTTATTCCCGTTAATTAAAGCGGAAGCGAGTATTTTAGAAGAATTCGACATGCTGAAGTTTTAAACATATTCTTATTTGTAAATTGCAACTAAATCCAAATCAAGTTTTAGCAAAAAGTAATAATGTACCCATAACCATTATTTATTTGCAACGATACTATAGTGAGTCAAAATAACTGTTACCTGAGGCAGTCAAATACTCCTTCACTAAAGTAAGACATTCTTGACTAAATACCATCTCTAGAATAACTCATATTCCAATAGTCATTTAGCTACCGTTTTCGATCAAGAACTTACTAACACTTAGTAATTCTGTAAGTGTGACCCGCCTTTTTTAGATCTTATAGAATGGTATGAATATGCCCCGAATTGGAAGACAATGTTCAAGATGGAACTATAAGACCCTATTCATTTATGAAGCTTGGATTGTTCCGAATCCTATGTTACAACCCTTCGAAGGGATCGTTGCGGTTATCGACTAGCTAGTGCTGCCTAAAAATGATAGCAATTGCAACATAGAAATCTCAAAATTCAAACTAATGGAGGAGACCATAGGATATGTTGACACATTTCCTTTACCCACCTAGTATGAACTACTTACGCCATTCACCTTGTTATTGACCCATGCAAACAATTTCCGAATGGAGCAGTCGAGGTAAAATCGAAACAAAGCCAAGCATGGATCTCACGATGTGAACTCTTGAGGACGTGAGAGCTAACAACGATATATCAAATATATTGTTAATCTCCCACTGAAATGTTCTAAATTTTTGGGTATTCATTTACTCAAGTTTGTTCTGGCTAATTGAACAACCTAAGTCTAGGTGTTTATCCAAGTATAACGTTTATATTATGATTTAACCTACGATATCTAGGTGATAAACTAGTTTTAAAACCTCACATCGCTCACGTATTGCTTCATAAAACTGGATAACAACGCTCAATTATTCATCCATAATCCCCAGGTAGGAGGTGTTCCATAGATCGTCAACTTAAGTACCCCTGTCTTAGACAGGATTATATACCGGTTGAGTTTGTAACCAAATTTTACAAGATGTCGACCTATTTTAACTATTAAAATAGGTGGTTAACCTACGTGAGCATGCAACTTATCTTTGTTATAGATTTTAATGTCTAATAAAAATTTATAATAGCTTATAAAATTTTAGACATGCTTTTGTATCCATAACATACATCAGATAAGCATGGTTTAATATAACACTTATACTAAAATAATTGAACCCTAAGCATGCATACTATGTATTATAACATTTTATAACATACTTTCAATGCATGTGACATATTTCCTATGGTGAAATTTTAAATCTACATGGCCTACTATATGCACATTTAAGATTTATTTAATTATAACATACATCACATGCATAAATAATTAAACACAAACTAATATGGTTTAGTTTTGGCATTCTCTGAGATATATTTGGTAATTTTTGGTTTGTGGGAACCAACTGAATTGGAAAAAGAAATGAAGGAGGATTTTTCTTTGAGAGAAGTAAAAAGGCCAAAACTTTTTTGTGCAAGTTTTTTCCTTTTTTCCTCTGTGATCAAAACCAATTTTTTTGATCAACTGAGATAGAGAGTGTTCGCACGAGGTTTCCGGAGAAACGTGTTTCATGGTGTTGAACTTAGGTTGGTGTTGATGTTGGAGTTGATTTGATGCGATGTGGTTCGATCTCTAATATTTGATCCTCTGATTCTCTCTTAGTTGGGTGAATATGCTTGACTTGAAGAAGGAAAGCACTGAACGTTCTTGAAGTAGAAGTCTTGGAAGCTTGGAGTAGAAGTCTTGGAAGAGTATTTGTGTCTTCAAAGTCTTCTGCCTTATAGGAGTGCAGCTTTAGGAGTCTTGGAAGCTTGAAGTAGAAGTCTTGGAAGAGTATTCGTATCTTCAAAGGTCTTCTACCTTATAGGACTGCAGCTTCAGGAGTCTTGGAAGCTTGAAGTAGAAGTATTGGAAGAGTATTTATGTCTTCAAAGGTCTTCTGTCTTATAGGAGTGCAGCTTCAAGAGTCTTGGAAGCTTGAAGTAGAAGTCTTGGAAGAGTATTTGTATCTTCAAAGGTCTTCTGCCTTATAGGAGTGCAGCTTCAGGAGTCTTGGGAGTCCTCTGCTTGTTAGTGAATTCTCTCTGGGTCTTCTGAGTGTAGAAAATGCTGCCCTTACAAATTAAGAGAACTTCTCTATTTATAGAGTTCTCAGGTGGGCTTCGTGGACTTGGTTGGTCCATGGGCTTGACCCTTGAGCCCAATTAGTTGGTTTTGTGTCTGATCTGGAATTTGGGTCCAATTCAACTTTTTTTGTAGTTTGGTCTTTAAGCCCAAATAGTAATATCAAATTGGACCAATTTAATCTCATCTGATTCATCTGCGTGACGTCATCGAAACTTTTCTTCAATTCAATTCGGGACATGTGTTAACTTCTAATTAGACTTAAAGTTAATAATTTAGAAATTCGTCGTTATTTAGCAAACGACGTGGTGACTTATGATTGGTCCAAAATTTCTCATTCAACAAATGCCCCATTTTCGAGATTTATGCACGTATATGGGTGGATGAATCTAAAAAAAAAAAATGTAATTTGAGATCAAAGTATGATTTTTTTGACTCTTTTAATTTTGGTTGTGAACTCCAATTCTTGCTGAAATTAGTTAAGACGTCAACAAAAAAGATCATGATCGATTGGAGGCTGCCTGAATTAGAGGTCACGGTGGAGTTTTGAATCCCCCAGATTCAACGGCGAGAAGTTTTGAGCTTAAGACTTGAAAGAATCTGGCATAAGCCAACAGTAT